>NC_141007.1:1097557-1136926 GCF_052327205.1 Somniosus microcephalus | reverse complement strand
TACTGAGGGAGCGCCGAACTGTTGGAGGGGCAGTACTGAGGGAGTGCTGCACTGTCGGAGGATCAGTACTGACGGAGCGCTGCACTGTCGGAGGGTCAGTACTGAGGGAGCGCTGCACTGTCGGAGAGGCAGTACTGAGGAAGCGTCGCACTTTCGGAGGGGCAGCACTGAGGGAATGCTGCACTGTCGGAGGATCAGTACTGAGGGAGTGCTGCACTGTCGGAGGATCAGTACTAAGGGAGCGCTGCACTGTCGGAGGGTCAGTACTGAGGGAGCGCTGCACTGTCGGAGGGGCAGTACTGAGGAAGCGTCGCACTGTCGGAGGGGTAGCACTGAGGGAGTCCTGCACTGTCGGAGGGGCTGTACTGAAGGAATGCTGCACCCTCGGAGGGGCAGCACTGAGGGAGCGCCGCATTGTCGGAGGGGCAGTACTGAGGTAGTCCTGCACTCTCGGATGGGCAGTACTGAAGGCATGCTGCACTGTCAGAGGGGCAGCACTGAGGGAGCGCCGCACTGTCGGAGGGGCAGTACTGAGGGAGCGCCGCACTGTCGGAAGTGCAGTACTGATGGAGCGCCGCACTGTCGGAGGGGCAGTACTGAGGGAGCGCCGCACTGTCGGAGGGGCAGTACTGAGGAAGCGCTGCACTGTCGGATGGGCAGTACTGAGGTAGCGCCGCACTGTCGGAGGGGCAGTACTGGGGGAGCGCCGCATTGTCGGAGGGGCAGTACTGGGGGAGCGCCGCATTGTCGGAGGGGCAGCACTGAGGGAGCGCCGCACTGTTGGAGAGGCAGCACTGAGGGAGCGCCGCACTGTCGGAGGGACAGTACTGAGGGAGCGCCGCACTGTCGGAGGGACAGTACTGAGGGAGTGCCGCACTGTCGGAGGGACAGTACTGAGGGAGCGCCGCACTGTCGGAGGGTCAGTACTGAGGGAGCGCCGCACTGTCAGAGGGTCAGTACTGAGGGAGCGCTGCACTGTCGGAGGGGCGGTGCTGAGGGAGTGCCGCACTGTCGGAGGGTCAGTACTGAGGGAGCGCCGCACTGTCGGAGTGGCAGTGCTGAGGGAGCGCCGCACTGTCAGAGGGACAGTACTGAGGGAGTGCCGCACTGTCGGAGGGACAGTACTGAGAGAGCGCCGCACTGTCGGAGGGTCAGTACTGAGGGAGCGCCGCACTGTCAGAGGGTCAGTACTGAGGGAGCGCTGCACTGTCGGAGGGGCGGTACTGAGGGAGTGCCGCACTGTCGGAGGCTCAGTACTGAGGGAGCGCCGCACTGTCGGAGGGGCAGTACTGAGGGAGCGCCACACTGTGGGAGGGTCAGTACTGAGGGAGCGCCGCACTGTCGGAGGGGCAGTACTGAGGGAGCGCCGCACTGTGGGAGGGGCAGTACTGAGGGAGTGCCGCACTGTTGGAGAGGCAGCACTGAGGGAGCGCCGCATTGTCGGAGGGGCAGCACTGAGGGAGCGCCGCACTGTTGGAGAGGCAGCACTGAGGGAGCGCCGCACTGTCGGAGGGACAGTACTGAGGGAGCGCCGCACTGTCGGAGGGACAGTACTGAGGGAGTGCCGCACTGTCGGAGGGACAGAACTGAGGGAGCGCCGCACTGTCGGAGGGTCAGTACTGAGGGAGCGCCGCACTGTCAGAGGGTCAGTACTGAGGGAGCGCTGCACTGTCGGAGGGGCGGTGCTGAGGGAGTGCCGCACTGTCGGAGGGTCAGTACTGAGGGAGCGCCGCACTGTCGGGGGTGGCAGTGCTGAGGGAGCGCCGCACTGTCGGAGGGACAGTACTGAGGGAGTGCCGCACTGTCGGAGGGACAGTACTGAGAGAGCGCCGCACTGTCGGAGGGTCAGTACTGAGGGAGCGCCGCACTGTCAGAGGGTCAGTACTGAGGGAGCGCTGCACTGTCGGAGGGGCGGTACTGAGGGAGTGTCGCACTGTCGGAGGGTCAGTACTGAGGGAGCGCCGCACTGTCGGAGGGGCAGTACTGAGGGAGCGCCACACTGTGGGAGGGTCAGTACTGAGGGAGCGCCGCACTGTCGGAGGGACAGTACTGAGGGAGCGCCGCACTGTCGGAGGGGCAGTGCTAAGGGAGCGCCGCACTGTCGGAGGGACAGTACTGAGGGAGCGCCGCACTGTCGGATGGACAGTACTGAGGGAGCGCCGCACTGTCGGAGGGGCAGCACTGAGGGAATGCTGCACTGTCGGAGGATCAGTACTGAGGGAGTGCTGCACTGTCAGAAGATCAGTACTAAGGGAGCGCTGCACTGTCGGAGGGTCAGTACTGAGGGAGCGCTGCACTGTCGGAGGGGTAGTACTGAGGAAGCGCTGCACTGTCGGAGGGGCAGTACTGAGGTAGCGCCGCACTGTCGGAGGGGCAGTACTGAGGGAGCGCCGCACTGTCGGGGGGCAGTTCTGAGGGAGCGCCGCATTGTCGGAGGGGCAGTACTGAGGGAGTGCTGCACTGTCGGAGAGGCAGTACTGAGGGAGCGCCGCACTGTCGGAGGGACAGTACTGAGGGAGCGCCGCACTGTCGGAGGGACAGTACTGAGGGAGTGCCGCACTGTCGGAGGGTCAGTACTGAGGGAGCGCCACACTGTCAGAGGGTCAGTACTGAGGGAGCGCCGCACTGTCGGAGGGGCGGTACTGAGGGAGTGCCGCACTGTCGGAGGGTCAGTACTGAGGGAGCGCCGCACTGTCGGAGGGGCAGTGCTGAGGGAGCGCCGCACTGTCGGAGGGACAGTACTGAGGGAGTGCCGCACTGTCGGAGGGACAGTACTGAGGGAGCGCCGCACTGTCGGAGGATCAGTACTGAGGGAGCGCCGCACTGTCAGAGGGTCAGTACTGAGGGAGCGCTGCACTGTCGGAGGGGCGGTATTGAGGGAGTGCCGCACTGTCGGAGGGTCAGTACTGAGGGAGCACCGCACTGTCGGAGGGGCAGTACTGAGGGAGCGCCGCACTGTGGTAGGGTCAGTACTGAGGGAGCGCCGCACTGTCGGAGGGACAGTACTGAGGGAGCGCCGCACTGTCGGAGGGACAGTACTGAGGGAATGCCGCACTGTCGGAGGGGCAGTGCTGAGGGAGCGCCGCACTGTCGGAGGGACAGTACTGAGGGAGCACCGCACTGTCGGAGGGACAGTACTGAGGGAGCGTCGCACTGTCGGAGGGGCAGCACTGAGGGAATGCTGCACTTTCGGAGGATCAGTACTGAGGGAGTGCTGCACTGTCGGAGGATCAGTACTGAGGGAGCGCTGCACTGTCGGAGGGGCAGTACTGAGGAAGCGTCGCACTGTCGGAGGGGTAGTACTGAGGGTGTCCTGCACTGTCGGAGGGGCAGTACTGAATGAATGCTGCACTCTCGGAGGGGCAGCACTGAGGGAGCGCCGCATTGTCGGAGGGGCAGTACTGAGGGAGTCCTGCACTCACGGATGGGCAGTACTGAAGGCATGCTGCACTGTCAGAGGGGCAGCACTGAGGGAGCGCCGCACTGTCGGAGGGGCAGTACTGAGGGAGCGCGGCATTGTCGGAGGGGCAGGACTGAGGGAGCGCCGCACTGTCGGAAGTGCAGTACTGAGGGAGCGCCGCACTGTCGGAGGGGCAGTACTGAGGGAGCGCCGCACTGTTGGAGGGGCAGTACTGAGGAAGCGCTGCACTGTCGGAGGGGCAGTACTGAGGTAGCGCCGCACTGTCGGAGGGGCAGTACTGAGGGAGCGCCGCACTGTCGGAGGGGCAGCACTGAGGGAGCACCGCACTGTCGGGGGGCAGTTCTGAGGGAGCGCCGCATTGTCGGAGGGGCAGTACTGAGGGAGCGCCGCACTGTCGGAGGGGCAGTGCTGAGGGAGCGCCGCACTGTCGGAGGGACAGTACTGAGGGAGCGCCGCACTGTCGGAGGGACAGTACTGAGGGAGCGTCGCACTGTCGGAGGGGCAGCACTGAGGGAATGCTGCACTGTCGGAGGATCAGTACTGAGGGAGTGCTGCACTGTCGGAGGATCAGTGCTAAGGGAGCGCTGCACTGTCGGAGGGTCAGTACTGAGGGAGCGCTGCACTGTCGGAGGGGCAGTACTGAGGAAGCGTCGCACTGTCGGACGGGTAGTACTGAGGGAGTCCTGCACTGTCGGAGGGGCAGTACTGAAGGAATGCTGCACTCTCGGAGGGGCAGCACTGAGGGAGCACCGCATTGTCGGAGGGGCAGTACTGAGGGTGTCCTGCACTCTCGGATGGGCAGTACTGAAGGCATGCTGCACTGTCAGAGGGGCAGCACTGAGGGAGTGCCGCACTGTCGGAGGGGCAGTACTGAGGGAGCGCGGCATTGTCGGAGGGGCAGGACTGAGGGAGCGCCGCACTGTCGGAAGTGCAGTACTGAGGGAGCGCCGCACTGTCGGAGGGGCAGAACTGAGGGAGCGCCGCACTGTCGGAGGGGCAGTACTGAGGAAGCGCTGCACTGTCGGAGGGGCAGTACTGAGGTAGCGCCGCACTGTCGGAGGGGCAGTACTGAGGGAGCGCCGCACTGTCGGAGGGGCAGTACTGAGGGAGCGCCGCACTGTCGGGGGGCAGTTCTGAGGGAGCGCCGCATTGTCGGAGGGGCAGTACTGAGGGAGTGCTGCACTGTCGGAGAGGCAGTACTGAGGGAGCACCGCATTGTCGGAGCGGCAGTACTGAAGGAATGCTGCACTGTCAGAGGGGCAGTACTGAGGGAGTGGTGCACTGTCGGAGGGGCGGTATTGAGGGAGCGCCGTACTGTCGTAGGGGCAGTAATAAGGGAGCGCTGCACTGTCGGAGGGGCAGTACTGAGGGAGCGCCGCACTGTTTGAGGGGCAGTACTGAGGGAGTGCAGCACTGTCGGAGGATCAGTACTGAGGTAGCGCTGCACTGTCGGAGGGTCGGTACTGAGGGAGCGCTGCACTGTCAGAGGGGCAGTACTGAGGAAGCGTCGCACTGCCGGAGGGGCAGTACTGATGGAATGCTGCACTGTCGGAGGATCAGTACTGAGGGAGCGCTGCACTGTCGGAGGGTCAGTACTGAGGGAGCGCTGCACTGTCGGAGGGGCAGTACTGAGGAAGCATCACACTGTCGGAGGGGCAGTACTGAGGGAGCGCCGCACTGTCAGTGGGGCAGTGCTGAGGGAGCGTTGCACTGTCGGAGGGTCAGTACTGAGGGAGCGCCGCACTGTCGGAGGGTCAGTTCTGAGGGAGCACTGCGCTGTAAGAGGGGCAGTACTGAGGGAGTGCAGCACTGTCGGAGGGGCATTACTGAGGGAGTGCTGCGCTGTCAGTGGGGCAGTACTGAGGGAGCGGCGCACTGTCGGAGAGGCAGTACTGAGGAAGCGCCGCACTATCGGAGGGGCAGTACTGAGGGAGCACCGCACTTTCGGAGGGGCAGTACTGAGGTAGTCCTGCACTCTCGGATGGGCAGTACTGAAGGCATGCTGCACTGTCAGAGGGGCAGCACTGAGGGAGCGCCGCACTGTCGGAGGGGCAGTACTGAGGGAGCGCCGCACTGTCGGAAGTGCAGTACTGAGGGAGCGCCGCACTTTCGGAGGGGCAGTACTGAGGAAGCGCCGCACTATCGGAGGGGCAGTACTGAGGGAGCACCGCACTTTCGGAGGGGCAGTACTGAGGGGGCACCGCACTGTCGGAGGGTCAGTACTGAGGGAGTGCTGCACTGTCGGAGGATCAGTACTGAGGGAGCGCTGCACTGTCGGAGGGTCAGTACTGAGGGAGCGCTGCACTGTCGGAGAGGCAGTACTGAGCAAGCGTCGCACTGTCGGAGGGGCAGTACTGAGGAGGCACCGCACTGTCGGATGGGCAGTACTGAGGGAGCGCCGCACTGTGGGAGGGGCAGTACTGAGGGAGCGCCGAACTGTTGGAGGGGCAGTACTGAGGGAGTGCTGCACTGTCGGAGGATCAGTACTGACGGAGCGCTGCACTGTCGGAGGGTCAGTACTGAGGGAGCGCTGCACTGTCGGAGAGGCAGTACTGAGGAAGCGTCGCACTTTCGGAGAGGCAGCACTGAGGGAATGCTGCACTGTCGGAGGATCAGTACTGAGGGAGTGCTGCACTGTCGGATGATCAGTACTAAGGGAGCGCTGCACTGTCGGAGGGTCAGTACTGAGGGAGCGCTGCACTGTCAGAGGGGCAGTACTGAGGAAGCGTCGCACTGTCGGAGGGGTAGTACTGAGGGAGTCCTGCACTGTCGGAGGGGCAGTACTGAAGGAATGCTGCACCCTCGGAGGGGCAGCACTGAGGGAGCGCCGCATTGTCGGAGGGGCAGTACTGAGGTAGTCCTGCACTCTCGGATGGGCAGTACTGAAGGCATGCTGCACTGTCAGAGGGGCAGCACTGAGGGAGCGCCGCACTGTCGGAGGGGCAGTACTGAGGGAGCGCCGCACTGTCGGAAGTGCAGTACTGAGGGAGCGTCGCACTGTCGGAGGGGCAGTACTGAGGGAGCGCCGCACTTTCGGAGGGGCAGTACTGAGGAAGCGCTGCAATGTCGGATGGGCAGTACTGAGGTAGCGCCGCACTGTCGGAGGGGCAGTACTGGGGGAGCGCCGCATTGTCGGAGGGGCAGTACTGGGGGAGCGCCGCATTGTCGGAGGGGCAGCACTGAGGGAGCGCCGCACTGTTGGAGAGGCAGCACTGAGGGAGCGCCGCACTGCCGGAGGGACAGTACTGAGGGAGCGCCGCACTGTCGGAGGGACAGTACTGAGGGAGTGCCGCACTGTCGGAGGGACAGTACTGAGGGAGCGCCGCACTGTCGGAGGGTCAGTACTGAGGGAGCGCCGCACTGTCAGAGGGTCAGTACTGAGGGAGCGCTGCACTGTCGGAGGGGCGGTGCTGAGGGAGTGCCGCATTGTCGGAGGGTCAGTACTGAGGGAGCGCCGCACTGTCGGAGTGGCAGTGCTGAGGGAGCGCCGCACTGTCGGAGGGACAGTACTGAGGGAGTGCCGCACTGTCGGAGGGACAGTACTGAGAGAGCGCCGCACTGTCGGAGGGTCAGTACTGAGGGAGCGCCGCACTGTCAGAGGGTCAGTACTGAGGGAGCGCTGCACTGTCGGAGGGGCGGTACTGAGGGAGTGCCGCACTGTCGGAGGGTCAGTACTGAGGGAGCGCCGCACTGTCGGAGGGGCAGTACTGAGGGAGCGCCACACTGTGGGAGGGTCAGTACTGAGGGAGCGCCGCACTGTCGGAGGGGCAGTACTGGGGGAGCGCCGCATTGTCGGAGGGGCAGCACTGAGGGAGCGCCGCACTGTTGGAGAGGCAGCACTGAGGGAGCGCCGCGCTGTCGGAGGGACAGTACTGAGGGAGCGCCGCACTGTCGGAGGGACAGTACTGAGGGAGTGCCGCCCTGTCGGAGGGACAGTACTGAGGGAGCGCCGCACTGTCGGAGGGTCAGTACTGAGGGAGCGCCGCACTGTCAGAGGGTCAGTACTGAGGGAGCGCTGCACTGTCGGAGGGGCGGTGCTGAGGGAGTGCCGCACTGTCGGAGGGTCAGTACTGAGGGAGCGCCGCACTGTCGGGGTGGCAGTGCTGAGGGAGCGCCGCACTGTCGGAGGGACAGTACTGAGGGAGTGCCGCACTGTCGGAGGGACAGTACTGAGGGAGCGCCGCACTGTCGGAGGGACAGTACTGAGAGAGCGCCGCACTGTTGGAGGGTCAGTATTGAGGGAGCGCCGCACTGTCAGAGGGTCAGTACTGAGGGAGCGCTGCACTGTCGGAGGGGCGGTACTGAGGGAGTGCCGCACTGTCGGAGGGTCAGTACTGAGGGAGCGCCGCACTGTCGGAGGGGCAGTACTGAGGGAGCGCCGCACTGTCGGAGGGGCAGTGCTAAGGGAGCGCCGCAGTGTCGGAGGGACAGTACTGAGGGAGCGCCGCACTGTCGGATGGACAGTACTGAGGGAGCGCCGCACTGTCGGAGGGGCAGCACTGAGGGAATGCTGCACTGTCGGAGGATCAGTACTGAGGGAGTGCTGCACTGTCAGAAGATCAGTACTAAGGGAGCGCTGCACTGTCGGAGGGTCAGTACTGAGGGAGCGCTGCACTGTCGGAGGGGTAGTACTGAGGAAGCGCTGCACTGTCGGAGGGGCAGTACTGAGGTAGCGCCGCACTGTCGGAGGGGCATCACTGAGGGAGTCCTGCACTCTCGGATGGGCAGTACTGAAGGCATGCTGCACTGTCAGAGGGGCAGCACTGAGGGAGCGCCGCACTGTCGGAGGGGCAGTACTTAGAGAGCGCGGCATTGTCGGAGGGGCAGGACTGAGGGAGCGCCGCACTGTCGGAAGTGCAGTACTGAGGGAGCGCCGCACTGTCAGAGGGGCAGTACTGAGGGAGCGCCGCACTGTCGGAGGGGCAGTACTGAGGGAGCGCCGCACTGTCGGGGGGCAGTTCTGAGGGAGCGCCGCATTGTCGGAGGGGCAGTACTGAGGGAGTGCTGCACTGTCGGAGAGGCAGTACTGAGGGAGCACCGCATTGTCGGAGGGGCAGTACTGAAGGAATGCTGCACTGTCAGAGGGGCAGTACTGAGGGAGTGGTGCTCTGTCGGAGGGGCGGTATTGAGGGAGCGCCGTACTGTCGTAGGGGCAGTAATAAGGGAGCGCTGCACTGTCGGAGGGGCAGTACTGAGGGAGCGCCGCAATGTTGGAGGGGCAGTACTGAGGGAGTGCAGCACTGTCGGAGGATCAGTACTGAGGTAGCGCTGCACTGTCGGAGGGTCGGTACTGAGGGTGCGCTGCACTGTCAGAGGGGCAGTACTGAGGAAGCGTCGCACTGCCGGAGGGGCAGTACTGATGGAATGCTGCACTGTCGGAGGATCAGTACTGAGGGAGCGCTGCACTGTCGGAGGGTCAGTACTGAGGGAGCGCTGCACTGTCGGAGGGGCAGTACTGAGGAAGCGTCACACTGTCGGAGGGGCAGTACTGAGGGAGCGCCGCACTGTCAGTGGGGCAGTGCTGAGGGAGCGTTGCACTGTCGGAGGGTCAGTACTGAGGGAGCACTGCGCTGTAAGAGGGGCAGTACTGAGGGAGTGCAGCACTGTCGGAGGGGCATTACTGAGGGAGCGGCGCACTGTCGGAGAGGCAGTACTGAGGAAGCGCCGCACTATCGGAGGGGCAGTACTGAGGGAGCACCGCACTTTCGGAGGGGCAGTACTGAGGGGGCACCGCACTGTCGGAGGGGCAGTACTGAGGGAGTGCTGCACTGTCGGAGGATCAGTACTGAGGGAGCGCTGCACTGTCGGAGGGTCAGTACTGAGGGAGCGCTGCACTGTCGGAGAGGCAGTACTGAGGAAGCGTCGCACTGTCGGAGGGGCAGTACTGAGGAGGCACCGCACTGTCGGATGGGCAGTACGGAGGGAGCGCCGCACTGTGGGAGGGGCAGTACTGAGGGAGCGCCGCACTGTTGGAGGGGCAGTACTGAGGGAGTGCTGCACTGTCGGAGGATCAGTACTGACGGAGCGCTGCACTGTCGGAGAGGCAGTACTGAGGAAGCGTCGCACTTTCGGAGGGACAGCACTGAGGGAGTGCTGCACTGTCGGAGGATCAGCACTAAGGGAGCGCTGCACTGTCGGAGGGTCAGTACTGAGGGAGCGCTGCACTGTCGGAGGGGCAGTACTGAGGAAGCGTCGCACTGTCGGAGGGGTAGTACTGAGGGAGTCCTGCACTGTCGGAGGGGCAGTACTGAAGGAATGCTGCACCCTCGGAGGGGCAGCACTGAGGGAGCGCTGCATTGTCGGAGGGGCAGTACTGAGGTAGTCCTGCACTCTCGGATGGGCAGTACTGAAGGCATGCTGCACTGTCAGAGGGGCAGCACTGAGGGAGCGCCGCACTGTCGGAGGGGCAGTACTGAGGGAGCGCGGCATTGTCGGAGGGGCAGGACTGAGGGAGCGCCGCACTGTCGGAAGTGCAGTACTGAGGGAGCGCCGCACTGTCGGAGGGGCAGTACTGAGGGAGCGCCGCACTGTCGGAGGGGCAGTACTGAGGAAGCGCTGCACTGTCGGATGGGCAGTACTGAGGTAGCGCCGCACTGTCGGAGGGGCAGTACTGGGGGAGCGCCGCATTGTCGGAGGGGCAGTACTGGGGGAGCGCCGCATTGTCGGAGGGGCAGCACTGAGGGAGCGCCGCACTGTTGGAGAGGCAGCACTGAGGGAGCGCCTCACTGTCGGAGGGACAGTACTGAGGGAGCCCCGCACTGTCGGAGGGACAGTACTGAGGGAGTGCCGCACTGTCGGAGGGACAGTACTGAGGGAGCGCCGCACTGTCGGAGGGTCAGTACTGAGGGAGCGCCGCACTGTCAGAGGGTCAGTACTGAGGGAGCGCCGCACTGTCGGAGGGGCAGTACTGAGGGAGCGCCGCACTGTCAGAGGGGCAGTACTGAGGGAGTGCCGCACTGTCGGAGGGACAGTGCTGAGGGAGCGCCGCACTGTCGGAGGGGCAGTACTGAGGGAGTGCCGCACTGTCGGAGGGACAGTACTGAGAGAGCGCCGCACTGTCGGAGGGTCAGTACTGAGGGAGCGCCGCACTGTCAGAGGGTCAGTACTGAGGGAGCGCTGCACTGTCGGAGGGGCGGTACTGAGGGAGTGCCACACTGTCGGAGGGTCAGTACTGAGGGAGCGCCGCACTGTCGGAGGGGCAGTACTGAGGGAGCGCCACACAGTGGGAGGGTCAGTACTGAGGGAGCGCCGCACTGTCGGAGGGACAGTACTGAGGGAGCGCTGCACTGTCGGAGGGACAGTTCTGAGGGAGCGCCGCACTGTCGGAGGGGCAGTGCTAAGGGAGCGCCGCACTGTCGGAGGGACAGTACTGAGGGAGCGCCGCACTGTCGGATGGACAGTACTGAGGGAGCGTCGCACTGTCGGAGGGGCAGCACTGAGGGAATGCTGCACTGTCGGAGGATCAGTACTGAGGGAGTGCTGCACTGTCAGAAGATCAGTACTAAGGGAGCGCTGCACTGTCGGAGGGTCAGTACTGAGGGAGCGCTGCACTGTCGGAGGGGTAGTACTGAGGAAGCGTCGCACTGTCGGAGGGGTAGTACTGAGGGAGTCCTGCACTGTCGGAGGGGCAGTACTGAAGGAATGCTGCACCCTCGGAGGGGCAGCACTGAGGGAGCGCCGCATTGTCGGAGGGGCAGTACTGAGGTAGTCCTGCACTCTCGGATGGGCAGTACTGAAGGCATGCTGCACTGTCAGAGGGGCAGCACTGAGGGAGCGCCGCACTGTCGGAGGGGCAGTACTGAGGGAGCGCGGCATTGTCGGAGGGGCAGGACTGAGGGAGCGCCGCACTGTCGGAAGTGCAGTACTGAGGGAGCGCCGCACTGTCGGAGGGGCAGTACTGAGGGAGCGCCGCACTGTCGGAGGGGCAGTACTGAGGAAGCGCTGCACTGTCGGATGGGCAGTACTGAGGTAGCGCCGCACTGTCGGAGGGGCAGTACTGGGGGAGCGCCGCATTGTCGGAGGGTCAGTTCTGAGGGAGCGCCGCATTGTCGGAGGGGCAGTACTGAGGGAGCGCTGCACTGTCGGATAGGCAGTACTGAGGGAGCGCCGCACTGTCGCAGGGACAGTACTGAGGGAGCGCCGCACTGTCGGAGGGACAGTACTGAGGGAGTGCCGCACTGTCGGAGGGACAGTACTGAGGGAGCGCCGCACTGTCGGAGGGTCAGTACTGAGGGAGCGCCGCACTGTCAGAGGGTCAGGACTGAGGGAGCGCTGCACTGTCGGAGGGGCGGTACTGAGGGAGTGCCGCACTGTCGGAGGGTCAGTACTGAGGGAGCGCCGCACTGTCGGAGGGTCAGTACTGAGGGAGCGCTGCACTGTCAGAGGGGCAGTACTGAGGAAGCGTCGCACTGCCGGAGGGACAGTACTGATGGAATGCTGCACTGTCGGAGGATCAGTACTGAGGGAGCGCTGCACTGTCGGAGGGTCAGTACTGAGGGAGCGCTGCACTGTCGGAGGGGCAGTACTGAGGAAGCGTCACACTGTCGGAGGGGCAGTACTGAGGGAGCGCCGCACTGTCAGTGGGGCAGTGCTGAGGGAGCGTTGCACTGTCGGAGGGACAGTACTGAGGGAGCGCCGCACTGTCGGAGGGGCAGTACTGAGGGAGCGCCGCACTGTCAGTGGGTCAGTACTGAGGGAGCGCTGCACTGTCGGAGGGTCAGTACTGAGGGAGCGCTGCACTGTCGGAGGGGCAGTACTGAGGAAGCGTCGCACTGTCGGAGGGGCAGTACTGAGGGAGCGCCGCACTGTCAGTGGGGCAGTGCTGAGGGAGCGTTGCACTGTCGGAGGGTCAGTACTGAGGGAGCGCCGCACTGTCGGAGGGTCAGTTCTGAGGGAGCACTGCGCTGTAAGAGGGGCAGTACTGAGGGAGTGCAGCACTGTCGGAGGGGCATTACTGAGGGAGTGCTGCGCTGTCAGTGGGGCAGTACTGAGGGAGCGGCGCACTGTCGGAGAGGCAGTACTGAGGAAGCGCCGCACTATCGGAGGGGCAGTACTGAGGGAGCACCGCACTTTCGGAGGGGCAGTACTGAGGGGGCACCGCACTGTCGGAGGGGCAGTACTGAGGGAGTGCTGCACTGTCGGAGGATCAGTACTGAGGGAGCGCTGCACTGTCGGAGGGTCAGTACTGAGGGAGCGCTGCACTGTCGGAGAGGCAGTCCTGAGCAAGCGTCGCACTGTCGGACGGGCAGTACTGAGGAGGCACCGCACTGTCGGATGGGCAGTACTGAGGGAGCGCCGCACTGTGGGAGGGGCAGTACTGAGGGAGCGCCGAACTGTTGGAGGGGCAGTACTGAGGGAGTGCTGCACTGTCGGAGGATCAGTACTGACGGAGCGCTGCACTGTCGGAGGGTCAGTACTGAGGGAGCGCTGCACTGTCGGAGAGGCAGTACTGAGGAAGCGTCGCACTTTCGGAGGGGCAGCACTGAGGGAATGCTGCACTGTCGGAGGATCAGTACTGAGGGAGTGCTGCACTGTCGGAGGATCAGTACTAAGGGAGCGCTGCACTGTCGGAGGGTCAGTACTGAGGGAGCGCTGCACTGTCGGAGGGGCAGTACTGAGGAAGCGTCGCACTGTCGGAGGGGTAGCACTGAGGGAGTCCTGCACTGTCGGAGGGGCAGTACTTTTGGAATGCTGCACCCTCGGAGGGGCAGCACTGAGGGAGCGCCGCATTGTCGGAGGGGCAGTACTGAGGTAGTCCTGCACTCTCGGATGGGCAGTACTGAAGGCATGCTGCACTGTCAGAGGGGCAGCACTGAGGGAGCGCCGCACTGTCGGAGGGGCAGTACTGAGGGAGCGCCGCACTGTCGGAAGTGCAGTACTGAGGGAGCGCCGCACTGTCGGAGGGGCAGTACTGAGGGAGCGCCGCACTGTCGGAGGGGCAGTACTGAGGAAGCGCTGCACTGTCGGATGGGCAGTACTGAGGTAGCGCCGCACTGTCGGAGGGGCAGTACTGGGGGAGCGCCGCATTGTCGGAGGGGCAGTACTGGGGGAGCGCCGCATTGTCGGAGGGGCAGCACTGAGGGAGCGCCGCACTGTTGGAGAGGCAGCACTGAGGGAGCGCCGCACTGTCGGAGGGACAGTACTGAGGGAGCGCCGCACTGTCGGAGGGACAGTACTGAGGGAGTGCCGCACTGTCGGAGGGACAGTACTGAGGGAGCGCCGCACTGTCGGAGGGTCAGTACTGAGGGAGCGCCGCACTGTCAGAGGGTCAGTACTGAGGGAGCGCTGCACTGTCGGAGGGGCGGTGCTGAGGGAGTGCCGCACTGTCGGAGGGTCAGTACTGAGGGAGCGCCGCACTGTCGGAGTGGCAGTGCTGAGGGAGCGCCGCACTGTCGGAGGGACAGTACTGAGGGAGTGCCGCACTGTCGGAGGGACAGTACTGAGAGAGCGCCGCACTGTCGGAGGGTCAGTACTGAGGGAGCGCCGCACTGTCAGAGGGTCAGTACTGAGGGAGCGCTGCACTGTCGGATGGGCGGTACTGAGGGAGTGCCGCACTGTCGGAGGGTCAGTACTGAGGGAGCGCCGCACTGTCGGAGGGGCAGTACTGAGGGAGCGCCACACTGTGGGAGGGTCAGTACTGAGGGAGCGCCGCACTGTCGGAGGGGCAGTACTGGGGGAGCGCCGCATTGTCGGAGGGGCAGCACTGAGGGAGCGCCGCACTGTTGGAGAGGCAGCACTGAGGGAGCGCCGCACTGTCGGAGGGACAGTACTGAGGGAGCGCCGCACTGTCGGAGGGACAGTACTGAGGGAGTGCCGCACTGTCGGAGGGACAGAACTGAGGGAGCGCCGCACTGTCGGAGGGTCAGTACTGAGGGAGCGCCGCACTGTCAGAGGGTCAGTACTGAGGGAGCGCTGCACTGTCAGAGGGGCGGTGCTGAGGGAGTGCCGCACTGTCGGAGGGTCAGTACTGAGGGAGCGCCGCACTGTCGGGGTGGCAGTGCTGAGGGAGCGCCGCACTGTCGGAGGGACAGTACTGAGGGAGTGCCGCACTGTCGGAGGGACAGTACTGAGGGAGCGCCGCACTGTCGGAGGGTCAGTACTGAGGGAGCGCCGCACTGTCGGAGGGTCAGTACTGAGGGAGCGCTGCACTGTCGGAGGGGCGGTACTGAGGGAGTGTCGCACTGTCGGAGGGTCAGTACTGAGGGAGCGCCGCACTGTCGGAGGGGCAGTACTGAGGGAGCGCCACACTGTGGGAGGGTCAGTACTGAGGGAGCGCCGCACTGTCGGAGGGACAGTACTGAGGGAGCGCCGCACTGTCGGAGGGGCAGTGCTAAGGGAGCGCCGCACTGTCGGAGGGACAGTACTGAGGGAGCGCCGCACTGTCGGATGGACAGTACTGAGGGAGCGCCGCACTGTCGGAGGGGCAGCACTGAGGGAATGCTGCACTGTCGGAGGATCAGTACTGAGGGAGTGCTGCACTGTCAGAAGATCAGTACTAAGGGAGCGCTGCACTGTCGGAGGGTCAGTACTGAGGGAGCGCTGCACTGTCGGAGGGGTAGTACTGAGGAAGCGCTGCACTGTCGGAGGGGCAGTACTGAGGTAGCGCCGCACTGTCGGAGGGGCAGTACTGAGGGAGCGCCGCACTGTCGGGGGGCAGTTCTGAGGGAGCGCCGCATTGTCGGAGGGGCAGTACTGAGGGAGTGCTGCACTGTCGGAGAGGCAGTACTGAGGGAGCGCCGCACTGTCGGAGGGACAGTACTGAGGGAGCGCCGCACTGTCGGAGGGACAGTACTGAGGGAGTGCCGCACTGTCGGAGGTTCAGTACTGAGGGAGCGCCACACTGTCAGAGGGTCAGTACTGAGGGAGCGCCGCACTGTCGGAGGGGCGGTACTGAGGGAGTGCCGCACTGTCGGAGGGTCAGTACTGAGGGAGCGCCGCACTGTCGGAGGGGCAGTGCTGAGGGAGCGCCGCACTGTCGGAGGGACAGTACTGAGGGAGTGCCGCACTGTCGGAGGGACAGTACTGAGGGAGCGCCGCACTGTCGGAGGATCAGTACTGAGGGAGCGCCGCACTGTCAGAGGGTCAGTACTGAGGGAGCGCTGCACTGTCGGAGGGGCGGTATTGAGGGAGTGCCGCACTGTCGGAGGGTCAGTACTGAGGGAGCGCCGCACTGTCGGAGGGGCAGTACTGAGGGAGCGCCGCACTGTGGTAGGGTCAGTACTGAGGGAGCGCCGCACTGTCGGAGGGACAGTACTGAGGGAGCGCCGCACTGTCGGAGGGACAGTACTGAGGGAATGCCGCACTGTCGGAGGGGCAGTGCTGAGGGAGCGCCGCACTGTCGGAGGGACAGTACTGAGGGAGCACCGCACTGTCGGAGGGACAGTACTGAGGGAGCGTCGCACTGTCGGAGGGGCAGCACTGAGGGAATGCTGCACTTTCGGAGGATCAGTACTGAGGGAGTGCTGCACTGTCGGAGGATCAGTACTGAGGGAGCGCTGCACTGTCGGAGGGGCAGTACTGAGGAAGCGTCGCACTGTCGGAGGGGTAGTACTGAGGGTGTCCTGCACTGTCGGAGGGGCAGTACTGAAGGAATGCTGCACTCTCGGAGGGGCAGCACTGAGGGAGCGCCGCATTGTCGGAGGGGCAGTACTGAGGGAGTCCTGCACTCTCGGATGGGCAGTACTGAAGGCATGCTGCACTGTCAGAGGGGCAGCACTGAGGGAGCGCCGCACTGTCGGAGGGGCAGTACTGAGGGAGCGCGGCATTGTCGGAGGGGCAGGACTGAGGGAGCGCCGCACTGTCGGAAGTGCAGTACTGAGGGAGCGCCGCACTGTCGGAGGGGCAGTACTGAGGGAGCGCCGCACTGTTGGAGGGGCAGTACTGAGGAAGCGCTGCACTGTCGGAGGGGCAGTACTGAGGTAGCGCCGCACTGTCGGAGGGGCAGTACTGAGGGAGCGCCGCACTGTCGGAGGGGCAGCACTGAGGGAGCACCGCACTGTCGGGGGGCAGTTCTGAGGGAGCGCCGCATTGTCGGAGGGGCAGTACTGAGGGAGCGCCGCACTGTCGGAGGGGCAGTGCTGAGGGAGCGCCGCACTGTCGGAGGGACAGTACTGAGGGAGCGCCGCACTGTCGGAGGGACAGTACTGAGGGAGCGTCGCACTGTCGGAGGGGCAGCACTGAGGGAATGCTGCACTGTCGGAGGATCAGTACTGAGGGAGTGCTGCACTGTCGGAGGATCAGTGCTAAGGGAGCGCTGCACTGTCGGAGGGTCAGTACTGAGGGAGCGCTGCACTGTCGGAGGGGCAGTACTGAGGAAGCGTCGCACTGTCGGACGGGTAGTACTGAGGGAGTCCTGCACTGTCGGAGGGGCAGTACTGAAGGAATGCTGCACTCTCGGAGGGGCAGCACTGAGGGAGCACCGCATTGTCGGAGGGGCAGTACTGAGGGAGTCCTGCACTCTCGGATGGGCAGTACTGAAGGCATGCTGCACTGTCAGAGGGGCAGCACTGAGGGAGCGCCGCACTGTCGGAGGGGCAGTACTGAGGGAGCGCGGCATTGTCGGAGGGGCAGGACTGAGGGAGCGCCGCACTGTCGGAAGTGCAGTACTGAGGGAGAGCCGCACTGTCGGAGGGGCAGAACTGAGGGAGCGCCGCACTGTCGGAGGGGCAGTACTGAGGAAGCGCTGCACTGTTGGAGGGGCAGTACTGAGGTAGCGCCGCACTGTCGGAGGGGCAGTACTGAGGGAGCGCCGCACTGTCGGAGGGGCAGTACTGAGGGAGCGCCGCACTGTCGGGGGGCAGTTCTGAGGGAGCGCCGCATTGTCGGAGGGGCAGTACTGAGGGAGTGCTGCACTGTCGGAGAGGCAGTACTGAGGGAGCACCGCATTGTCGGAGCGGCAGTACTGAAGGAATGCTGCACTGTCAGAGGGGCAGTACTGAGGGAGTGGTGCACTGTCGGAGGGGCGGTATTGAGGGAGCGCCGTACTGTCGTAGGGGCAGTAATAAGGGAGCGCTGCACTGTCGGAGGGGCAGTACTGAGGGAGCGCCGCACTGTTTGAGGGGCAGTACTGAGGGAGTGCAGCACTGTCGGAGGATCAGTACTGAGGTAGCGCTGCACTGTCGGAGGGTCGGTACTGAGGGAGCGCTGCACTGTCAGAGGGGCAGTACTGAGGAAGCGTCGCACTGCCGGAGGGGCAGTACTGATGGAATGCTGCACTGTCGGAGGATCAGTACTGAGGGAGCGCTGCACTGTCGGAGGGTCAGTACTGAGGGAGCGCTGCACTGTCGGAGGGGCAGTACTGAGGAAGCATCACACTGTCGGAGGGGCAGTACTGAGGGAGCGCCGCACTGTCAGTGGGGCAGTGCTGAGGGAGCGTTGCACTGTCGGAGGGTCAGTACTGAGGGAGCGCCGCACTGTCGGAGGGTCAGTTCTGAGGGAGCACTGCGCTGTAAGAGGGGCAGTACTGAGGGAGTGCAGCACTGTCGGAGGGGCATTACTGAGGGAGTGCTGCGCTGTCAGTGGGGCAGTACTGAGGGAGCGGCGCACTGTCGGAGAGGCAGTACTGAGGAAGCGCCGCACTATCGGAGGGGCAGTACTGAGGGAGCACCGCACTTTCGGAGGGGCAGTACTGAGGGGGCACCGCACTGTCGGAGGGTCAGTACTGAGGGAGTGCTGCACTGTCGGAGGATCAGTACTGAGGGAGCGCTGCACTGTCGGAGGGTCAGTACTGAGGGAGCGCTGCACTGTCGGAGAGGCAGTACTGAGCAAGCGTCGCACTGTCGGAGGGGCAGTACTGAGGAGGCACCGCACTGTCGGATGGGCAGTACTGAGGGAGCGCCGCACTGTGGGAGGGGCAGTACTGAGGGAGCGCCGAACTGTTGGAGGGGCAGTACTGAGGGAGTGCTGCACTGTCGGAAGATCAGTACTGACGGAGCGCTGCACTGTCGGAGGGTCAGTACTGAGGGAGCGCTGCACTGTCGGAGATGCAGTACTGAGGAAGCGTCGCACTTTCGGAGGGGCAGCACTGAGGGAATGCTGCACTGTCGGAGGATCAGTACTGAGGGAGTGCTGCACTGTCGGAGGATCAGTACTAAGGGAGCGCTGCACTGTCGGAGGGTCAGTACTGAGGGAGCGCTGCACTGTCGGAGGGGCAGTACTGAGGAAGCGTCGCACTGTCGGAGGGGTAGTACTGAGGGAGTCCTGCACTGTCGGAGGGGCAGTACTGAAGGAATGCTGCACCCTCGGAGGGGCAGCACTGAGGGAGCGCCGCATTGTCGGAGGGGCAGTACTGAGGTAGTCCTGCACTCTCGGATGGGCAGTACTGAAGGCATGCTGCACTGTCAGAGGGGCAGCACTGAGGGAGCGCCGCACTGTCGGAGGGGCAGTACTGAGGGAGCGCCGCACTGTCGGAAGTGCAGTACTGAGGGAGCGCCGCACTTTCGGAAGGGCAGTACTGAGGAAGCGCCGCACTATCGGAGGGGCAGTACTGAGGGAGCACCGCACTTTCGGAGGGGCAGTACTGAGGGGGCACCGCACTGTCGGAGGGTCAGTACTGAGGGAGTGCTGCACTGTCGGAGGATCAGTACTGAGGGAGCGCTGCACTGTCGGAGGGTCAGTACTGAGGGAGCGCTGCACTGTCGGAGAGGCAGTACTGAGCAAGCGTCGCACTGTCGGAGGGGCAGTACTGAGGAGGCACCGCACTGTCGGATGGGCAGTACTGAGGGAGCGCCGCACTGTGGGAGGGGCAGTACTGAGGGAGCGCCGAACTGTTGGAGGGGCAGTACTGAGGGAGTGCTGCACTGTCGGAGGATCAGTACTGACGGAGCGCTGCACTGTCGGAGGGTCAGTACTGAGGGAGCGCTGCACTGTCGGAGAGGCAGTACTGAGGAAGCGTCGCACTTTCGGAGAGGCAGCACTGAGGGAATGCTGCACTGTCGGAGGATCAGTACTGAGGGAGTGCTGCACTGTCGGATGATCAGTACTAAGGGAGCGCTGCACTGTCGGAGGTTCAGTACTGAGGGAGCGCTGCACTGTCAGAGGGGCAGTACTGAGGAAGCGTCGCACTGTCGGAGGGGTAGTACTGAGGGAGTCCTGCACTGTCGGAGGGGCAGTACTGAAGGAATGCTGCACCCTCGGAGGGGCAGCACTGAGGGAGCGCCGCATTGTCGGAGGGGCAGTACTGAGGTAGTCCTGCACTCTCGGATGGGCAGTACTGAAGGCATGCTGCACTGTCAGAGGGGCAGCACTGAGGGAGCGCCGCACTGTCGGAGGGGCAGTACTGAGGGAGCGCCGCACTGTCGGAAGTGCAGTACTGAGGGAGCACCGCACTGTCGGAGGGGCAGTACTGAGGGAGCGCCGCACTTTCGGAGGGGCAGTACTGAGGAAGCGCTGCAATGTCGGATGGGCAGTACTGAGGTAGCGCCGCACTGTCGGAGGGGCAGTACTGGGGGAGCGCCGCATTGTCGGAGGGGCAGTACTGGGGGAGCGCCGCATTGTCGGAGGGGCAGCACTGAGGGAGCGCCGCACTGTTGGAGAGGCAGCACTGAGGGAGCGCCGCACTGTCGGAGGGACAGTACTGAGGGAGCGCCGCACTGTCGGAGGGACAGTACTGAGGGAGTGCCGCACTGTCGGAGGGACAGTACTGAGGGAGCGCCGCACTGTCGGAGGGTCAGTACTGAGGGAGCGCCGCACTGTCAGAGGGTCAGTACTGAGGGAGCGCTGCACTGTCGGAGGGGCGGTGCTGAGGGAGTGCCGCACTGTCGGAGGGTCAGTACTGAGGGAGCGCCGCACTGTCGGAGTGGCAGTGCTGAGGGAGCGCCGCACTGTCGGAGGGACAGTACTGAGGGAGTGCCGCACTGTCGGAGGGACAGTACTGAGAGAGCGCCGCACTGTCGGAGGGTCAGTACTGAGGGAGCGCCGCACTGTCAGAGGGTCAGTACTGAGGGAGCGCTGCACTGTCGGAGGGGCGGTACTGAGGGAGTGCCGCACTGTCGGAGGGTCAGTACTAAGGGAGCGCCGCACTGTCGGAGGGGCAGTACTGAGGGAGCGCCACACTGTGGGAGGGTCAGTACTGAGGGAGCGCCGCACTGTCGGAGGGGCAGTACTGGGGGAGCGCCGCATTGTCGGAGGGGCAGCACTGAGGGAGCGCCGCACTGTTGGAGAGGCAGCACTGAGGGAGCGCCGCACTGTCGGAGGGACAGTACTGAGGGAGCGCCGCACTGTCGGAGGGACAGTACTGAGGGAGTGCCGCCCTGTCGGAGGGACAGTACTGAGGGAGCACCGCACTGTCGGAGGGTCAGTACTGAGGGAGCGCCGCACTGTCAGAGGGTCAGTACTGAGGGAGCGCTGCACTGTCGGAGGGGCGGTGCTGAGGGAGTGCCGCACTGTCGGAGGGTCAGTACTGAGGGAGCGCCGCACTGTCGGGGTGGCAGTGCTGAGGGAGCGCCGCACTGTCGGAGGGACAGTACTGAGGGAGTGCCGCACTGTCGGAGGGACAGTACTGAGAGAGCGCCGCACTGTTGGAGGGTCAGTACTGAGGGAGCGCCGCACTGTCAGAGGGTCAGTACTGAGGGAGCGCTGCACTGTCGGAGGGGCGGTACTGAGGGAGTGCCGCACTGTCGGAGGGTCAGTACTGAGGGAGCGCCGCACTGTCGGAGGGGCAGTACTGAGGGAGCGCCACACTGTGGGAGGGTCAGTACTGAGGGAGCGCCGCACTGTCGGAGGGACAGTACTGAGTGAGCGCCGCACTGTCGGAGGGACAGTACTGAGGGAGCGCCGCACTGTCGGAGGGGCAGTGCTAAGGGAGCGCCGCACTGTCGGAGGGACAGTACTGAGGGAGCGCCGCACTGTCGGATGGACAGTACTGAGGGAGCGCCGCACTGTCGGAGGGGCAGCACTGAGGGAATGCTGCACTGTCGGAGGATCAGTACTGAGGGAGTGCTGCACTGTCAGAAGATCAGTACTAAGGGAGCGCTGCACTGTCGGAGGGTCAGTACTGAGGGAGCGCTGCACTGTCGGAGGGGTAGTACTGAGGAAGCGCTGCACTGTCGGAGGGGCAGTACTGAGGTAGCGCCGCACTGTCGGAGGGGCAGTACTGAGGGAGTCCTGCACTCTCGGATGGGCAGTACTGAAGGCATGCTGCACTGTCAGAGGGGCAGCACTGAGGGAGCGCCGCACTGTCGGAGGGGCAGTACTTAGAGAGCGCGGCATTGTCGGAGGGGCAGGACTGAGGGAGCGCCGCACTGTCGGAAGTGCAGTACTGAGGGAGCGCCGCACTGTCAGAGGGGCAGTACTGAGGGAGCGCCGCACTGTCGGAGGGGCAGTACTGAGGGAGCGCCGCACTGTCGGGGGGCAGTTCTGAGGGAGCGCCGCATTGTCGGAGGGGCAGTACTGAGGGAGTGCTGCACTGTCGGAGAGGCAGTACTGAGGGAGCACCGCATTGTCGGAGGGGCAGTACTGAAGGAATGCTGCACTGTCAGAGGGGCAGTACTGAGGGAGTGGTGCTCTGTCGGAGGGGCGGTATTGAGGGAGCGCCGTACTGTCGTAGGGGCAGTAATAAGGGAGCGCTGCACTGTCGGAGGGGCAGTACTGAGGGAGCGCCGCAATGTTGGAGGGGCAGTACTGAGGGAGTGCAGCACTGTCGGAGGATCAGTACTGAGGTAGCGCTGCACTGTCGGAGGGTCGGTACTGAGGGAGCGCTGCACTGTCAGAGGGGCAGTACTGAGGAAGCGTCGCACTGCCGGAGGGGCAGTACAGATGGAATGCTGCACTGTCGGAGGATCAGTACTGAGGGAGCGCTGCACTGTCGGAGGGTCAGTACTGAGGGAGCGCTGCACTGTCGGAGGGGCAGTACTGAGGAAGCGTCACACTGTCGGAGGGGCAGTACTGAGGGAGCGCCGCACTGTCAGTGGGGCAGTGCTGAGGGAGCGTTGCACTGTCGGAGGGTCAGTACTGAGGGAGCACTGCGCTGTAAGAGGGGCAGTACTGAGGGAGTGCAGCACTGTCGGAGGGGCATTACTGAGGGAGCGGCGCACTGTCGGAGAGGCAGTACTGAGGAAGCGCCGCACTATCGGAGGGGCAGTACTGAGGGAGCACCGCACTTTCGGAGGGGCAGTACTGAGGGGGCACCGCACTGTCGGAGGGGCAGTACTGAGGGAGTGCTGCACTGTCGGAGGATCAGTACTGAGGGAGCGCTGCACTGTCGGAGGGTCAGTACTGAGGGAGCGCTGCACTGTCGGAGAGGCAGTACTGAGGAAGCGTCGCACTGTCGGAGGGGCAGTACTGAGGAGGCACCGCACTGTCGGATGGGCAGTACGGAGGGAGCGCCGCACTGTGGGAGGGGCAGTACTGAGGGAGCGCCGCACTGTTGGAGGGGCAGTACTGAGGGAGTGCTGCACTGTCGGAGGATCAGTACTGACGGAGCGCTGCACTGTCGGAGAGGCAGTACTGAGGAAGCGTCGCACTGTCGGAGGGACAGCACTGAGGGAGTGCTGCACTGTCGGAGGATCAGCACTAAGGGAGCGCTGCACTGTCGGAGGGTCAATACTGAGGGAGCGCTGCACTGTCGGAGGGGCAGTACTGAGGAAGCGTCGCACTGTCGGAGGGGTAGTACTGAGGGAGTCCTGCACTGTCGGAGGGGCAGTACTGAAGGAATGCTGCACCCTCGGAGGGGCATCACTGAGGGAGCGCCGCATTGTCGGAGGGGCAGTACTGAGGTAGTCCTGCACTCTCGGATGGGCAGTACTGAAGGCATGCTGCACTGTCAGAGGGGCAGCACTGAGGGAGCGCCGCACTGTCGGAGGGGCAGTACTGAGGGAGCGCGGCATTGTCGGAGGGGCAGGACTGAGGGAGCGCCGCACTGTCGGAAGTGCAGTACTGAGGGAGCGCCGCACTGTCGGAGGGGCAGTACTGAGGGAGCGCCGCACTGTCGGAGGGGCAGTACTGAGGAAGCGCTGCACTGTCGGATGGGCAGTACTGAGGTAGCGCCGCACTGTCGGAGGGGCAGTACTGGGGGAGCGCCGCATTGTCGGAGGGGCAGTACTGGGGGAGCGCCGCATTGTCGGAGGGGCAGCACTGAGGGAGCGCCGCACTGTTGGAGAGGCAGCACTGAGGGAGCGCCTCACTGTCGGAGGGACAGTACTGAGGGAGCCCCGCACTGTCGGAGGGTCAGTACTGAGGGAGTGCCGCACTGTCGGAGGGACAGTACTGAGGGAGCGCCGCACTGTCGGAGGGTCAGTACTGAGGGAGCGCCGCACTGTCAGAGGGTCAGTACTGAGAGAGCGCCGCACTGTCGGAGGGTCAGTACTGAGGGAGCGCCGCACTGTCAGAGGGTCAGTACTGAGGGAGCGCTGCACTGTCGGAGGGGCGGTACTGAGGGAGTGCCACACTGTCGGAGGGTCAGTACTGAGGGAGCGCCGCACTGTCGGAGGGGCAGTACTGAGGGAGCGCCACACAGTGGGAGGGTCAGTACTGAGGGAGCGCCGCACTGTCGGAGGGACAGTACTGAGGGAGCGCTGCACTGTCGGAGGGACAGTTCTGAGGGAGCGCCGCACTGTCGGAGGGGCAGTGCTAAGGGAGCGCCGCACTGTCGGAGGGGCAGTACTGAGGGAGTGCTGCACTGTCGGAGAGGCAGTACTGAGGGAGCACCGCATTGTCGGAGGGGCAGTACTGAAGGAATGCTGCACTGTCAGAGGGGCAGTACTGAGGGAGTGGTGCTCTGTCGGAGGGGCGGTATTGAGGGAGCGCCGTACTGTCGTAGGGGCAGTAATAAGGGAGCGCTGCACTGTCGGAGGGGCAGTACTGAGGGAGCGCCGCAATGTTGGAGGGGCAGTACTGAGGGAGTGCAGCACTGTCGGAGGATCAGTACTGAGGTAGCGCTGCACTGTCGGAGGGTCGGTACTGAGGGAGCGCTGCACTGTCAGAGGGGCAGCACTGAGGAAGCGTCGCACTGCCGGAGGGGCAGTACTGATGGAATGCTGCACTGTCGGAGGATCAGTACTGAGGGAGCGCTGCACTGTCGGAGGGTCAGTACTGAGGGAGCGCTGCACTGTCGGAGGGGCAGTACTGAGGAAGCGTCACACTGTCGGAGGGGCAGTACTGAGGGAGCGCCGCACTGTCAGTGGGGCAGTGCTGAGGGAGCGTTGCACTGTCGGAGGGTCAGTACTGAGGGAGCACTGCGCTGTAAGAGGGGCAGTACTGAGGGAGTGCAGCACTGTCGGAGGGGCATTACTGAGGGAGCGGCGCACTGTCGGAGAGGCAGTACTGAGGAAGCGCCGCACTATCGGAGGGGCAGTACTGAGGGAGCACCGCACTTTCGGAGGGGCAGTACTGAGGGGGCACCGCACTGTCGGAGGGGCAGTACTGAGGGAGTGCTGCACTGTCGGAGGATCAGTACTGAGGGAGCGCTGCACTGTCGGAGGGTCAGTACTGAGGGAGCGCTGCACTGTCGGAGAGGCAGTACTGAGGAAGCGTCGCACTGTCGGAGGGGCAGTACTGAGGAGGCACCGCACTGTCGGATGGGCAGTACGGAGGGAGCGCCGCACTGTGGGAGGGGCAGTACTGAGGGAGCGCCGCACTGTTGGAGGGGCAGTACTGAGGGAGTGCTGCACTGTCGGAGGATCAGTACTGACGGAGCGCTGCACTGTCGGAGAGGCAGTACTGAGGAAGCGTCGCACTGTCGGAGGGACAGCACTGAGGGAGTGCTGCACTGTCGGAGGATCAGCACTAAGGGAGCGCTGCACTATCGGAGGGTCAGTACTGAGGGAGCGCTGCACTGTCGGAGGGGCAGTACTGAGGAAGCGTCGCACTGTCGGAGGGGTAGTACTGAGGGAGTCCTGCACTGTCGGAGGGGCAGTACTGAAGGAATGCTGCACCCTCGGAGGGGCAGCACTGAGGGAGCGCCGCATTGTCGGAGGGGCAGTACTGAGGTAGTCCTGCACTCTCGGATGGGCAGTACTGAAGGCATGCTGCACTGTCAGAGGGGCAGCACTGAGGGAGCGCCGCACTGTCGGAGGGGCAGTACTGAGGGAGCGCGGCATTGTCGGAGGGGCAGGACTGAGGGAGCGCCGCACTGTCGGAAGTGCAGTACTGAGGGAGCGCCGCACTGTCGGAGGGGCAGTACTGAGGGAGCGCCGCACTGTCGGAGGGGCAGTACTGAGGAAGCGCTGCACTGTCGGATGGGCAGTACTGAGGTAGCGCCGCACTGTCGGAGGGGCAGTACTGGGGGAGCGCCGCATTGTCGGAGGGGCAGTACTGGGGGAGCGCCGCATTGTCGGAGGGGCAGCACTGAGGGAGCGCCGCACTGTTGGAGAGGCAGCACTGAGGGAGCGCCTCACTGTCGGAGGGACAGTACTGAGGGAGCCCCGCACTGTCGGAGGGACAGTACTGAGGGAGTGCCGCACTGTCGGAGGGACAGTACTGAGGGAGCGCCGCACTGTCGGAGGGTCAGTACTGAGGGAGCGCCGCACTGTCAGAGGGTCAGTACTGAGAGAGCGCCGCACTGTCGGAGGGTCAGTACTGAGGGAGCGCCGCACTGTCAGAGGGTCAGTACTGAGGGAGCGCTGCACTGTCGGAGGGGCGGTACTGAGGGAGTGCCACACTGTCGGAGGGTCAGTACTGAGGGAGCGCCGCACTGTCGGAGGGGCAGTACTGAGGGAGCGCCACACAGTGGGAGGGTCAGTACTGAGGGAGCGCCGCACTGTCGGAGGGACAGTACTGAGGGAGCGCTGCACTGTCGGAGGGACAGTTCTGAGGGAGCGCCGCACTGTCGGAGGGGCAGTGTTAAGGGAGCGCCGCACTGTCGGAGGGACAGTACTGAGGGAGCGCTGCACTGTCGGAGGGACAGTTCTGAGGGAGCGCCGCACTGTCGGAGGGGCAGCACTGAGGGAATGCTGCACTGTCAGAAGATCAGTACTAAGGGAGCGCTGCACTGTCGGAGGGTCAGTACTGAGGGAGCGCTGCACTGTCGGAGGGGTAGTACTGAGGAAGCGCTGCACTGTCGGAGGGGCAGTACTGAGGTAGCGCCGCACTGTCGGAGGGGCAGTACTGAGGGAGCGCCGCACTGTCGGGGGGGCAGTACTGAGGGAGCGCCGCACTGTCGGTGGGCAGTTCTGAGGGAGCGCCGCATTGTCGGAGGGGCAGTACTGAGGGAGCGCTGCACTGTCGGATAGGCAGTACTGAGGGAGCGCCGCACTGTCGCAGGGACAGTACTGAGGGAGCGCCGCACTGTCGGAGGGACAGTACTGAGGGAGTGCCGCACTGTCGGAGGGACAGTACTGAGGGAGCGCCGCACTGTCGGAGGGTCAGTACTGAGGGAGCGCCGCACTGTCAGAGGGTCAGGACTGAGGGAGCGCTGCACTGTCGGAGGGGCGGTACTGAGGGAGTGCCGCACTGTCAGAGGATCAGTACTGAGGGAGTCCTGCACTGTCGGAGGGGCAGTACTGAAGGAATGCTGCACTATCGGAGGGGCAGCACTGAGGGAGCGCCGCATTGTCGGAGGGGCAGTACTGAGGGATTCCTGCACTCTCGGATGGGCAGTACTGAAGGCATGCTGCACTGTCAGAGGGGCAGCACTGAGGGAGCGCCGCACTGTTGGAGGGGCAGTACTGAGGGAACGCGGCATTGTCGGAGGGTCAGTTGTGAGGGAGCGCCGCACTGTCAGAGGGGCAGTGCTGAGGGAGCGCCGCACTGTCGGAGGGACAGTACTGAGGGAGTGCCGCACTGTCGGAGGGACAGTACTGAGGGAGCGCCGCACTGTCGGAGGGTCAGTACTGAGGGAGCGCCGCACTGTCAGAGGGTCAGTACTGAGGGAGCGCTGCACTGTCGGAGGGGCGGTACTAAGGGAGTGCCGCACTGTCAGAGGGTCAGTACTGAGGGAGCGCCGCACTGTCGGAGGGGCAGTACTGAGGGAGCGCCGCACTGTGGTAGAGTCAGTACTGAGGGAGCGCCGCACTGTCGGAGGGCAGTACTGAGGGAGCGCCGCACTGTCGGAGGGACAGTACTGAGGGAGCGCCGCACTGTCGGAGGGGCAGTGCTGAGGGAGCGCCGCACTGTCGGGGGGACAGTACTGATGGAGCACCGCACTGTCGGAGGGACAGTACTGAGGGAGCGTCGCACTGTCGGAGGGGCAGCACTGAGGGAATGCTGCACTTTCAGAGGATCAGTACTGAGGGAGTGCTGCACTGTCGGAGGATCAGTACTCAGGGAGCGCTGCACTGTCGGAGGGTCAGTGCTGAGGGAGCGCTGCACTGTCGGAGGGGCAGTACTGAGGAAGCGTCGCACTGTCGGAGGGGTAGTACTGAGGGAGTCCTGCACTGTCGGAGGGGCAGTACTGAAGGAATGCTGCACTCTCGGAGGGGCAGCACTGAGGGAGCGCCGCATTGTCGGAGGTGCAGTACTGAGGGAGTCCTGCACTCTCGGATGGGCAGTACTGAAGGCATGCTGCACTGTCAGAGCGGCAGCACTGAGGGAGCGCCGCACTGTCGGAGGGGCAGTACTGAGGGAGCGCGGCATTGTCGGAGGGGCAGGACTGAGGGAGCGCCGCACTGTCGGAAGTGCAGTACTGAGGGAGCGCCGCACTGTCGGAGGGGCAGTACTGAGGGAGCGCCGCACTGTCGGAGGGGCAGTACTGAGGAAGCGCTGCACTGTCGGAGGGGCAGTACTGAGGTAGCGCCACACTGTCGGAGGGGCAATACTGAGGGAGCGCCGCACTGTCGGAGGGGCAGTACTGAGGGAGCGCCGCACTGTCGGGGGGCAGTTCTGAGGGAGCGCCGCATTGTCGGAGGGGCAGTACTGAGGAAGCGTCGCACTGTCGGAGGGGTAGTACTGAGGGAGTCCTGCACTGTCGGAGGGGCAGTACTGAAGGAATGCTGCACTCTCGGAGGGGCAGCATTGAGGGAGCGCCGCATTGTCGGAGGGGCAGTACTGAGGGAGTCCTGCACTCTCGGATGGGCAGTACTGAAGGCATGCTGCACTGTCAGAGGGGCAGCACTGAGGGAGCGCCGCACTGTCGGAGGGGCAGTACTTAGGGAGCGCGGCATTGTCGGAGGGGCAGGACTGAGGGAGCGCCGCACTGTCGGAGGGGCAGTACTGAGGGAGCGCCGCACTGTCGGAGGGGCAGTACTGAGGAAGCGCTGCACTGTTGGAGGGGCAGTACTGAGGTAGCGCCGCACTGTCGGAGGGGCAGTACTGAGGGAGCGCCGCACTGTCGGAGGGGCAGCACTGAGGGAGCGCCGCACTGTCGGAGGGGCAGTACTTAGGGAGCGCGGCATTGTCGGAGGGGCAGGACTGAGGGAGCGCCGCACTGTCGGAGGGGCAGTACTTAGAGAGCGCGGCATTGTCGGAGGGGCAGGACTGAGGGAGCGCCGCACTGTCGGAAGTGCAGTACTGAGGGAGCGCCGCACTGTCAGAGGGGCAGTACTGAGGGAGCGCCGCACTGTCGGAGGGGCAGTACTGAGGGAGCGCCGCACTGTCGGGGGGCAGTTCTGAGGGAGCGCCGCATTGTCGGAGGGGCAGTACTGAGGGAGTGCTGCACTGTCGGAGAGGCAGTACTGAGGGAGCACCGCATTGTCGGAGGGGCAGTACTGAAGGAATGCTGCACTGTCAGAGGGGCAGTACTGAGGGAGTGGTGCTCTGTCGGAGGGGCGGTATTGAGGGAGCGCCGTACTGTCGTAGGGGCAGTAATAAGGGAGCGCTGCACTGTCGGAGGGGCAGTACTGAGGGAGCGCCGCAATGTTGGAGGGGCAGTACTGAGGGAGTGCAGCACTGTCGGAGGATCAGTACTGAGGTAGCGCTGCACTGTCGGAGGGTCGGTACTGAGGGAGCGCTGCACTGTCAGAGGGGCAGTACTGAGGAAGCGTCGCACTGCCGGAGGGGCAGTACTGATGGAATGCTGCACTGTCGGAGGATCAGTACTGAGGGAGCGCTGCACTGTCGGAGGGTCAGTACTGAGGGAGCGCTGCACTGTCGGAGGGGCAGTACTGAGGAAGCGTCACACTGTCGGAGGGGCAGTACTGAGGGAGCGCCGCACTGTCAGTGGGGCAGTGCTGAGGGAGCGTTGCACTGTCGGAGGGTCAGTACTGAGGGAGCACTGCGCTGTAAGAGGGGCAGTACTGAGGGAGTGCAGCACTGTCGGAGGGGCATTACTGAGGGAGCGGCGCACTGTCGGAGAGGCAGTACTGAGGAAGCGCCGCACTATCGGAGGGGCAGTACTGAGGGAGCACCGCACTTTCGGAGGGGCAGTACTGAGGGGGCACCGCACTGTCGGAGGGGGCAGTACTGAGGGAGTGCTGCACTGTCGGAGGATCAGTACTGAGGGAGCGCTGCACTGTCGGAGGGTCAGTACTGAGGGAGCGCTGCACTGTCGGAGAGGCAGTACTGAGGAAGCGTCGCACTGTCGGAGGGGCAGTACTGAGGAGGCACCGCACTGTCGGATGGGCAGTACGGAGGGAGCGCCGCACTGTGGGAGGGGCAGTACTGAGGGAGCGCCGCACTGTTGGAGGGGCAGTACTGAGGGAGTGCTGCACTGTCGGAGGATCAGTACTGACGGAGCGCTGCACTGTCGGAGAGGCAGTACTGAGGAAGCGTCGCACTGTCGGAGGGACAGCACTGAGGGAGTGCTGCACTGTCAGAGGATCAGCACTAAGGGAGCGCTGCACTGTCGGAGGGTCAGTACTGAGGGAGCGCTGCACTGTCGGAGGGGCAGTACTGAGGAAGCGTCGCACTGTCGGAGGGGTAGTACTGAGGGAGTCCTGCACTGTCGGAGGGGCAGTACTGAAGGAATGCTGCACCCTCGGAGGGGCAGCACTGAGGGAGCGCCGCATTGTCGGAGGGGCAGTACTGAGGTAGTCCTGCACTCTCGGATGGGCAGTACTGAAGGCATGCTGCACTGTCAGAGGGGCAGCACTGAGGGAGCGCCGCACTGTCGGAGGGGCAGTACTGAGGGAGCGCGGCATTGTCGGAGGGGCAGGACTGAGGGAGCGCCGCACTGTCGGAAGTGCAGTACTGAGGGAGCGCCGCACTGTCGGAGGGGCAGTACTGAGGGAGCGCCGCACTGTCGGAGGGGCAGTACTGAGGAAGCGCTGCACTGTCGGATGGGCAGTACTGAGGTAGCGCCGCACTGTCGGAGGGGCAGTACTGGGGGAGCGCCGCATTGTCGGAGGGGCAGTACTGGGGGAGCGCCGCATTGTCGGAGGGGCAGCACTGAGGGAGCGCTGCACTGTTGGAGAGGCAGCACTGAGGGAGCGCCTCACTGTCGGAGGGACAGTACTGAGGGAGCCCCGCACTGTCGGAGGGACAGTACTGAGGGAGTGCCGCACTGTCGGAGGGACAGTACTGAGGGAGCGCCGCACTGTCGGAGGGTCAGTACTGAGGGAGCGCCGCACTGTCAGAGGGTCAGTACTGAGAGAGCGCCGCACTGTCGGAGGGTCAGTACTGAGGGAGCGCCGCACTGTCAGAGGGTCAGTACTGAGGGAGCGCTGCACTGTCGGAGGGGCGGTACTGAGGGAGTGCCACACTGTCGGAGGGTCAGTACTGAGGGAGCGCCGCACTGTCGGAGGGGCAGTACTGAGGGAGCGCCACACAGTGGGAGGGTCAGTACTGAGGGAGCGCCGCACTGTCGGAGGGACAGTACTGAGGGAGCGCTGCACTGTCGGAGGGACAGTTCTGAGGGAGCGCCGCACTGTCGGAGGGGCAGTGCTAAGGGAGCGCCGCACTGTCGGAGGGGCAGTACTGAGGGAGTGCTGCACTGTCGGAGAGGCAGTACTGAGGGAGCACCGCATTGTCGGAGGGGCAGTACTGAAGGAATGCTGCACTGTCAGAGGGGCAGTACTGAGGGAGTGGTGCTCTGTCGGAGGGGCGGTATTGAGGGAGCGCCGTACTGTCGTAGGGGCAGTAATAAGGGAGCGCTGCACTGTCGGAGGGGCAGTACTGAGGGAGCGCCGCAATGTTGGAGGGGCAGTACTGAGGGAGTGCAGCACTGTCGGAGGATCAGTACTGAGGTAGCGCTGCACTGTCGGAGGGTCGGTACTGAGGGAGCGCTGCACTGTCAGAGGGGCAGTACTGAGGAAGCGTCGCACTGCCGGAGGGGCAGTACTGATGGAATGCTGCACTGTCGGAGGATCAGTACTGAGGGAGCGCTGCACTGTCGGAGGGTCAGTACTGAGGGAGCGCTGCACTGTCGGAGGGGCAGTACTGAGGAAGCGTCACACTGTCGGAGGGGCAGTACTGAGGGAGCGCCGCACTGTCAGTGGGGCAGTGCTGAGGGAGCGTTGCACTGTCGGAGGGTCAGTACTGAGGGAGCACTGCGCTGTAAGAGGGGCAGTACTGAGGGAGTGCAGCACTGTCGGAGGGGCATTACTGAGGGAGCGGCGCACTGTCGGAGAGGCAGTACTGAGGAAGCGCCGCACTATCGGAGGGGCAGTACTGAGGGAGCACCGCACTTTCGGAGGGGCAGTACTGAGGGGGCACCGCACTGTCGGAGGGGCAGTACTGAGGGAGTGCTGCACTGTCGGAGGATCAGTACTGAGGGAGCGCTGCACTGTCGGAGGGTCAGTACTGAGGGAGCGCTGCACTGTCGGAGAGGCAGTACTGAGGAAGCGTCGCACTGTCGGAGGGGCAGTACTGAGGAGGCACCGCACTGTCGGATGGGCAGTACGGAGGGAGCGCCGCACTGTGGGAGGGGCAGTACTGAGGGAGCGCCGCACTGTTGGAGGGGCAGTACTGAGGGAGTGCTGCACTGTCGGAGGATCAGTACTGACGGAGCGCTGCACTGTCGGAGGGGCAGGACTGAGGAAGCGTCGCACTGTCGGAGGGACAGCACTGAGGGAGTGCTGCACTGTCGGAGGATCAGTACTGAGGGAGCGCTGCACTGTCGGAGGGGCAGTACTGAGGAAGCGTCGCACTGTCGGAGGGGTAGTACTGAGGGAGTCCTGCACTGTCGGAGGGGCAGTACTGAAGGAATGCTGCACCCTCGGAGGGGCAGCACTGAGGGAGCGCCGCATTGTCGGAGGGGCAGTACTGAGGTAGTCCTGCACTCTCGGATGGGCAGTACTGAAGGCATGCTGCACTGTCAGAGGGGCAGCACTGAGGGAGCGCCGCACTGTCGGAGGGGCAGTACTGAGGGAGCGCGGCATTGTCGGAGGGGCAGGACTGAGGGAGCGCCGCACTGTCGGAAGTGCAGTACTGAGGGAGCGCCGCACTGTCGGAGGGGCAGTACTGAGGGAGCGCCGCACTGTCGGAGGGGCAGTACTGAGGAAGCGCTGCACTGTCGGATGGGCAGTACTGAGGTAGCGCCGCACTGTCGGAGGGGCAGTACTGGGGGAGCGCCGCATTGTCGGAGGGGCAGTACTGGGGGAGCGCCGCATTGTCGGAGGGGCAGCACTGAGGGAGCGCCGCACTGTTGGAGAGGCAGCACTGAGGGAGCGCCTCACTGTCGGAGGGACAGTACTGAGGGAGCCCCGCACTGTCGGAGGGACAGTACTGAGGGAGTGCCGCACTGTCGGAGGGACAGTACTGAGGGAGCGCCGCACTGTCGGAGGGTCAGTACTGAGGGAGCGCCGCACTGTCAGAGGGTCAGTACTGAGAGAGCGCCGCACTGTCGGAGGGTCAGTACTGAGGGAGCGCCGCACTGTCAGAGGGTCAGTACTGAGGGAGCGCTGCACTGTCGGAGGGGCGGTACTGAGGGAGTGCCACACTGTCGGAGGGTCAGTACTGAGGGAGCGCCGCACTGTCGGAGGGGCAGTACTGAGGGAGTGCCACACAGTGGGAGGGTCAGTACTGAGGGAGCGCCGCACTGTCGGAGGGACAGTACTGAGGGAGCGCTGCACTGTCGGAGGGACAGTTCTGAGGGAGCGCCGCACTGTCGGAGGGGCAGTGCTAAGGGAGCGCCGCACTGTCGGAGGGACAGTACTGAGGGAGCGCCGCACTGTCGGATGGACAGTACTGAGGGAGCGTCGCACTGTCGGAGGGGCAGCACTGAGGGAATGCTGCACTGTCGGAGGATCAGTACTGAGGGAGTGCTGCACTGTCAGAAGATCAGTACTAAGGGAGCGCTGCACTGTCGGAGGGTCAGTACTGAGGGAGCGCTGCACTGTCGGAGGGGTAGTACTGAGGAAGCGCTGCACTGTCGGAGGGGCAGTACTGAGGTAGCGCCGCACTGTCGGAGGGGCAGTACTGAGGGAGCGCCGCACTGTCGGAGGGGCAGGACTGAGGGAGCGCCGCACTGTCGGAAGTGCAGTACTGAGGGAGCGCCGCACTGTCGGAGGGGCAGTACTGAGGGAGCGCCGCACTGTCGGAGGGGCAGTACTGAGGAAGCGCTGCACTGTCGGAGGGGCAGTACTGAGGTAGCGCCACACTGTCGGAGGGGCAATACTGAGGGAGCGCCGCACTGTCGGAGGGGCAGTACTGAGGGAGCGCCGCACTGTCGGGGGGCAGTTCTGAGGGAGCGCCGCATTGTCGGAGGGGCAGTACTGAGGAAGCGTCGCACTGTCGGAGGGGTAGTACTGAGGGAGTCCTGCACTGTCGGAGGGGCAGTACTGAAGGAATGCTGCACTCTCGGAGGGGCAGCATTGAGGGAGCGCCGCATTGTCGGAGGGGCAGTACTGAGGGAGTCCTGCACTCTCGGATGGGCAGTACTGAAGGCATGCTGCACTGTCAGAGGGGCAGCACTGAGGGAGCGCCGCACTGTCGGAGGGGCAGTACTTAGGGAGCGCGGCATTGTCGGAGGGGCAGGACTGAGGAAGCGTCGCACTGTCGGAGGGACAGCACTGAGGGAGTGCTGCACTGTCGGAGGATCAGCACTAAGGGAGCGCTGCACTATCGGAGGGTCAGTACTGAGGGAGCGCTGCACTGTCGGAGGGGCAGTACTGAGGAAGCGTCGCACTGTCGGAGGGGTAGTACTGAGGGAGTCCTGCACTGTCGGAGGGGCAGTACTGAAGGAATGCTGCACCCTCGGAGGGGCAGCACTGAGGGAGCGCCGCATTGTCGGAGGGGCAGTACTGAGGTAGTCCTGCACTCTCGGATGGGCAGTACTGAAGGCATGCTGCACTGTCAGAGGGGCAGCACTGAGGGAGCGCCGCACTGTCGGAGGGGCAGTACTGAGGGAGCGCGGCATTGTCGGAGGGGCAGGACTGAGGGAGCGCCGCACTGTCGGAAGTGCAGTACTGAGGGAGCGCCGCACTGTCGGAGGGGCAGTACTGAGGGAGCGCCGCACTGTCGGAGGGGCAGTACTGAGGAAGCGCTGCACTGTCGGATGGGCAGTACTGAGGTAGCGCCGCACTGTCGGAGGGGCAGTACTGGGGGAGCGCCGCATTGTCGGAGGGGCAGTACTGGGGGAGCGCCGCATTGTCGGAGGGGCAGCACTGAGGGAGCGCCGCACTGTTGGAGAGGCAGCACTGAGGGAGCGCCTCACTGTCGGAGGGACAGTACTGAGGGAGCCCCGCACTGTCGGAGGGACAGTACTGAGGGAGTGCCGCACTGTCGGAGGGACAGTACTGAGGGAGCGCCGCACTGTCGGAGGGTCAGTACTGAGGGAGCGCCGCACTGTCAGAGGGTCAGTACTGAGAGAGCGCCGCACTGTCGGAGGGTCAGTACTGAGGGAGCGCCGCACTGTCAGAGGGTCAGTACTGAGGGAGCGCTGCACTGTCGGAGGGGCGGTACTGAGGGAGTGCCACACTGTCGGAGGGTCAGTACTGAGGGAGCGCCGCACTGTCGGAGGGGCAGTACTGAGGGAGCGCCACACAGTGGGAGGGTCAGTACTGAGGGAGCGCCGCACTGTCGGAGGGACAGTACTGAGGGAGCGCTGCACTGTCGGAGGGACAGTTCTGAGGGAGCGCCGCACTGTCGGAGGGGCAGTGCTAAGGGAGCGCCGCACTGTCGGAGGGACAGTACTGAGGGAGCGCCGCACTGTCGGATGGACAGTACTGAGGGAGCGTCGCACTGTCGGAGGGGCAGCACTGAGGGAATGCTGCACTGTCGGAGGATCAGTACTGAGGGAGTGCTGCACTGTCAGAAGATCAGTACTAAGGGAGCGCTGCACTGTCGGAGGGTCAGTACTGAGGGAGCGCTGCACTGTCGGAGGGGTAGTACTGAGGAAGCGCTGCACTGTCGGAGGGGCAGTACTGAGGTAGCGCCGCACTGTCGGAGGGGCAGTACTGAGGGAGCGCCGCACTGTCGGGGGGGCAGTACTGAGGGAGCGCCGCACTGTCGGTGGGCAGTTCTGAGGGAGCGCCGCATTGTCGGAGGGGAAGTACTGAGGGAGCGCTGCACTGTCGGATAGGCAGTACTGAGGGAGCGCCGCACTGTCGCAGGGACAGTACTGAGGGAGCGCCGCACTGTCGGAGGGACAGTACTGAGGGAGTGCCGCACTGTCGGAGGGACAGTACTGAGGGAGCGCCGCACTGTCGGAGGGTCAGTACTGAGGGAGCGCCGCACTGTCAGAGGGTCAGGACTGAGGGAGCGCTGCACTGTCGGAGGGGCGGTACTGAGGGAGTGCCGCACTGTCAGAGGATCAGTACTGAGGGAGTCCTGCACTGTCGGAGGGGCAGTGCTGAAGGAATGCTGCACTATCGGAGGGGCAGCACTGAGGGAGCGCCGCATTGTCGGAGGGGCAGTACTGAGGGATTCCTGCACTCTCGGATGGGCAGTACTGAAGGCATGCTGCACTGTCAGAGGGGCAGCACTGAGGGAGCGCCGCACTGTTGGAGGGGCAGTACTGAGGGAACGCGGCATTGTCGGAGGGTCAGTTGTGAGGGAGCGCCGCACTGTCAGAGGGGCAGTGCTGAGGGAGCGCCGCACTGTCGGAGGGACAGTACTGAGGGAGTGCCGCACTGTCGGAGGGACAGTACTGAGGGAGCGCCGCACTGTCGGAGGGTCAGTACTGAGGGAGCGCCGCACTGTCAGAGGGTCAGTACTGAGGGAGCGCTGCACTGTCGGAGGGGCGGTACTAAGGGAGTGCCGCACTGTCAGAGGGTCAGTACTGAGGGAGCGCCGCACTGTCGGAGGGGCAGTACTGAGGGAGCGCCGCACTGTGGTAGAGTCAGTACTGAGGGAGCGCCGCACTGTCGGAGGGCAGTACTGAGGGAGCGCCGCACTGTCGGAGGGACAGTACTGAGGGAGCGCCGCACTGTCGGAGGGGCAGTGCTGAGGGAGCGCCGCACTGTCGGGGGGACAGTACTGATGGAGCACCGCACTGTCGGAGGGACAGTACTGAGGGAGCGTCGCACTGTCGGAGGGGCAGCACTGAGGGAATGCTGCACTTTCAGAGGATCAGTACTGAGGGAGTGCTGCACTGTCGGAGGATCAGTACTCAGGGAGCGCTGCACTGTTGGAGGGTCAGTGCTGAGGGAGCGCTGCACTGTCGGAGGGGCAGTACTGAGGAAGCGTCGCACTGTCGGAGGGGTAGTACTGAGGGAGTCCTGCACTGTCGGAGGGGCAGTACTGAAGGAATGCTGCACTCTCGGAGGGGCAGCACTGAGGGAGCGCCGCATTGTCGGAGGTGCAGTACTGAGGGAGTCCTGCACTCTCGGATGGGCAGTACTGAAGGCATGCTGCACTGTCAGAGCGGCAGCACTGAGGGAGCGCCGCACTGTCGGAGGGGCAGTACTGAGGGAGCGCGGCATTGTCGGAGGGGCAGGACTGAGGGAGCGCCGCACTGTCGGAAGTGCAGTACTGAGGGAGCGCCGCACTGTCGGAGGGGCAGTACTGAGGGAGCGCCGCACTGTCGGAGGGGCAGTACTGAGGAAGCGCTGCACTGTCGGAGGGGCAGTACTGAGGTAGCGCCACACTGTCGGAGGGGCAATACTGAGGGAGCGCCGCACTGTCGGAGGGGCAGTACTGAGGGAGCGCCGCACTGTCGGGGGGCAGTTCTGAGGGAGCGCCGCATTGTCGGAGGGGCAGTACTGAGGAAGCGTCGCACTGTCGGAGGGGTAGTACTGAGGGAGTCCTGCACTGTCGGAGGGGCAGTACTGAAGGAATGCTGCACTCTCGGAGGGGCAGCATTGAGGGAGCGCCGCATTGTCGGAGGGGCAGTACTGAGGGAGTCCTGCACTCTCGGATGGGCAGTACTGAAGGCATGCTGCACTGTCAGAGGGGCAGCACTGAGGGAGCGCCGCACTGTCGGAGGGGCAGTACTTAGGGAGCGCGGCATTGTCGGAGGGGCAGGACTGAGGGAGCGCCGCACTGTCGGAGGGGCAGTACTGAGGGAGCGTCGCACTGTCGGAGGGGCAGTACTGAGGAAGCGCTGCACTGTTGGAGGGGCAGTACTGAGGTAGCGCCGCACTGTCGGAGGGGCAGTACTGAGGGAGCGCCGCACTGTCGGAGGGGCAGCACTGAGGGAGCGCCGCACTGTCGGGGGGCAGTTCTGAGGGAGCGCCGCATTGTCGGAGCGGCAGTACTGAGGGAGTGCTGCACTGTCGGAGAGGCAGTACTGAGGGAGCGCCGCACTGTTGGTGGGACAGTACTGAGGGAGCGCCGCACTGTCGGAGGGACAGTACTGAGGGAGTGCCGCTCTGTCGGAGGGACAGTACTGAGGGAGCGCCGCACTGTCGGAGGGTCAGTACTGAGGGAGCGCCGCACTGTCAGAGGATCAGTACTGAGGGAGCGCTGCACTGTCGGAGGGGCGGTAGTGAGGGAGTGCCGCACTGTCGGAGGGTCAGTACTGAGGGAGCACCGCACTGTCGGAGGGGCAGTGCTGAGGGAGCGCCGCACTGTCGGAGGGACAGTACTGAGGGAGTGCCGCACTGTCGGAGGGACAGTACTGAGGGAGCGCCGCACTGTCGGAGGGTCAGTACTGAGGGAGCGCCGCACTGTCGGAGGGGCAGTACTGAGGGAGCGCCGCACTGTGGTAGGGTCAGTACTGAGGGAGCGCCGCACTGTCGGAGGGACAGTACTGAGGGAGCGCCGCACTGTCGGAGGGACAGTACTGAGGGAGCGCTGCACTGTCGGAGGGGCAGTGCTGAGGGAGCGCCGCACTGTTGGAGGGACAGTACTGAGGGAGCACCGCACTGTCGGAGGGACAGTACTGAGGGAGCGTCGCACTATCGGAGGGGCAGCACTGAGGGAATGCTGCACTTTCAGAGGATCAGTACTGAGGGAGTGCTGCACTGTCGGAGGATCAGTACAAAGGGAGCGCTGCACTGTTGGAGGGGCAGTACTGAGGAAGCGTCGCACTGTCGGAGGGGTAGTACTGAGGGAGTCCTGCACTGTCGGAGGGGCAGTACTGAAGGAATGCTGCACTATCGGAGGGGCAGCACTGAGGGAGCGCCGCATTGTCGGAGGGGCAGTACTGAGGGAGTCCTGCACTCTCGGATGGGCAGTACTGAAGGCATGCTGCACTGTCAGAGGGGCAGCACTGAGGGAGCGCCGCACTGTCGGAGGGGCAGTACTGAGGGAACGCGGCATTGTCGGAGGGTCAGTTGTGAGGGAGCGCCGCACTGTCAGAGGGGCAGTGCTGAGGGAGCGCCGCACTGTCGGAGGGACAGTACTGAGGGAGTGCCGCACTTTCGGAGGGACAGTACTGAGGGAGCGCCGCACTGTCGGAGGATCAGTACTGAGGGAGCGCCGCACTATCAGAGTGTCAGTACTGAGGGAGCGCTGCACTGTCGGAGGGGCGGTACTGAGGGAGTGCCGCACTGTCAGAGGGTCAGTACTGAGGGAGCGCCGCACTGTCGGAGGGGCAGTACTGAGGGAGCGCCGCACTGTGGTAGGGTCAGTACTGAGGGAGCGCCGCACTGTCGGAGGGACAGTACTGAGGGAGCGCCGCACTGTCGGAGGGACAGTACTGAGGGAGCGCCGCACTGTCGGAGGGGCAGTGCTGAGGGAGCGCCGCACTGTCGGGTGGACAGTACTGAGGGAGCACCGCACTGTCGGAGGGACAGTACTGAGGGAGCGTCGCACTGTCGGAGGGGCAGCACTGAGGGAATGCTGCACTTTCAGAGGATCAGTACTGAGGGAGTGCT
>NC_141007.1:1066868-1097057 GCF_052327205.1 Somniosus microcephalus | reverse complement strand
TGTGTGAGGGTGGGGAGTTGGATGGGGTACAGTGTGTGTGAGGGCGGGGAGTTGGATGGGGTACAGTGTGTGTGAGGGTGGGGAGTTGGATGGGGTACAGTGTGTGTGAGGGCGGGGAGTTGGATGGGGTACAGTGTGTGTGAGGGCGGGGAGTTGGATGGGGTACAGTGTGTGTGAGGGTGGGGAGTTGGATGGGGTACAGTGTGTGTGAGGGCGGGGAGTTGGATGGGGTACAGTGTGTGTGAGGGTGGGGAGTTGGATGGGGTACAGTGTGTGTGTGAGGGTGGGGAGTTGGATGCGGTAGTGTGTGTGTGAGGGTGGGGAGTTGGATGAGGTACAGTGTGTGTGTGAGGGAGGGGAGTTGGATGGGGTACAGTGTGTGTGAGGGTGGGGAGTTGGATGGGGTACAGTGTGTGTGAGGGTGGGGAGTTGGATGGGGTACAGTGTGTGTGAGGGTGGGGAGTTGGATGGGGTACAGTGTGTGTGAGGGTGGGGTGTTGGATGGGGTACAGTGTGTGTGAGGGTGGGGAGTTGGATGGGGTACAGTGTGTGTGAGGGTGGGGAGTTGGGTGGGGTACAGAGTGAGTGAGGGTGGGGAGTTGGATGGGGTACAGTGTGTGTGAGGGTGGGGAGTTGGATGGGGTACAGTGTGTGTGAGGTTGGGGAGCTGGATGGGGTACAGTGTGTGTGTCAGGGTGGGGAGTTGGATGCGGTACAGTGTGTGTGAGGGTGGGGAGTTGGATGGGGTACAGTGTGTCTGAGGGTGGGGAGTTGGATGGGGTACAGTGTGTGTGAGGGTGGGGAGTTGGATGGGGTACAGTGTGTGTGAGGGTGGGGAGTTGGATGGGGCACAGTGTGTGTGTGAGGGTGGGGAGTTGGATGGGGTACAGTGTGTGTGAGGGTGGGGAGTTGGATGGGGTACAGTGTGTGTGAGGTTGGGGAGTTGGATGGGGTACAGTGTGTGTGAGGGTGGGGAGTTGGGTGGGGTACAGTGTGTGTGAGGGTGGGGAGTTGGATGGGGTACAGTGTGTGTGAGGGTGGGGAGTTGGGTGGGGTACAGTGTGTGTGAGGGTGGGGAGTTGGATGGGGTACAGTGTGTGTGAGGGTGGGGAGTTGGATGGGGTACAGTGTGTGTGAGGGTGGGGAGTTGGATGGGGTACAGTGTGTGTGAGGGTGGGGAGTTGGATGAGGTACAGTGTGTGTGTGAGGGTGGGGAGTTGGATGCGGTACAGTGCGTGTGTGAGGGTGGGGAGTTGGATGAGGTACAGTGTGTGTGTGAGGGTGGGGAGTTGGATGGGGTACAGTGTGTGTGAGGGTGGGGAGTTGGATGGGGTACAGTGTGTGTGTGAGGGTGGGGAGTTGGATGGGGTACAGTGTGTGTGAGGGTGGGGAGTTGGATGGGGTACAGTGTGTGTGAGGGTGGGGAGTTGGATGGGGTACAGTGTGTGTGAGGGTGGGGTGTTGGATGGGGTACAGTGTGTGTGAGGGTGGGGAGTTGGATGGGGTACAGTGTGTGTGAGGGTGGGGAGTTGGATGGGGTACAGTGTGTGTGAGGGTGGGGAGTTGGATGGGGTACAGTGTGTGTGAGGGTGGGGAGTTGGATGGGGTACAGTGTGTGTGAGGGTGGGGAGTTGGATGGGGTACAGTGTGTGTGAGGGTGGGGAGTTGGATGGGGTACAGTGTGTGTGAGGGTGGGGAGTTGGATGGGGTACAGTGTGTGTGAGGGTGGGGAGTTGGATGGGGTACAGTGTGTGTGTGAGGGTGGGGAGTTGGATGGGGTACAGTGTGTGTGAGGGTGGGGAGTTGGATGGGGTACAGTGTGTGTGAGGGCGGGGAGTTGGATGGGGTACAGTGTGTGTGAGGGTGGGGAGTTGGATGGGGTACAGTGTGTGTGAGAGGGTGGGGAGTTGGATGGGGTACAGTGTGTGTGAGGGTGGGGAGTTGGATGGGGTACAGTGTGTGTGAGGGCGGGGAGTTGGATGGGGTACAGTGTGTGTGAGGGCGGGGAGTTGGATGGGGTACAGTGTGTGTGAGGGTGGGGAGTTGGATGGGGTACAGTGTGTGTGAGAGGGTGGGGAGTTGGATGGGGTATAGTGTGTGTGAGGGTGGGGAGTTGGATGGGGTATAGTGTGTGTGAGGGTGGGGAGTTGGATGGGGTACAGTGTGTGTGAGGGTGGGGAGTTGGATGGGGTACAGTGTGTGTGAGGGTGGGGAGTTGGATGGGGTACAGTGTGTGTGAGGGTGGGGAGTTGGATGGGGTACAGTGTGTGTGAGGGTGGGGAGTTGGATGGGGTACAGTGTGTGTGAGGGTGGGGAGTTGGAAGAGGGTACAGTGTGTGTGAGGGTGGGGAGTTGGATGGGGTACAGTGTGTGTGTGAGGGTGGGGAGTTGGATGGGGTACAGTGTGTGTGAGGGTGGGCAGTTGGATGGGGTACAGTGTGTGTGAGGGTGGGGAGTTGGATGGGGTACAGTGTGTGTGTGAGGGTGGGGAGTTGGATGGGGTACCGTGTGTGTGAGGGTGGGGAGTTGGATGGGGTACAGTGTGTGTGAGGGTGGGGAGTTGGATGGGGTACAGTGTGTGTGAGGGTGGGGAGTTGGATGGGGTACAGTGTGTGTGAGGGTGGGGAGTTGGATGGGGTACAGTGTGTGTGAGGGTGGGGAGTTGGATGGGGTACAGTGTGTGTGAGGGTGGGGAGTTGGATGGGGTACAGTGTGTGTGAGGGTGGGGAGTTGGATGGGGTACAGTGTGTGCGAGGGTGGGGAGTTGGATGGGGTACAGTGTGTGTGAGGGTGGGGAGTTGGATGGGGTACAGTGTGTGTGAGGGTGGGGAGTTGGATGGGGTACAGTGTGTGTGAGGGTGGGGAGTTGGATGGGGTACAGTGTGTGTGTGAGGGTGGGGAGTTTGATGGGGTACAGTGTGTGTGTGAGGGTGGGGAGTTGGATGGGGTACAGTGTGTGTGAGGGTGGGGAGTTGGATGGGGTACAGTGTGTGTGAGGGCGGGGAGTTGGATGGGGTACAGTGTGTGTGAGGGTGGGGAGTTGGATGGGGTACAGTGTGTGTGAGGGTGGGGAGTTGGATGGGGTACAGTGTGTGTGAGAGGGTGGGGAGTTGGATGGGGTATAGTGTGTGTGAGGGTGGGGAGTTGGATGGGGTATAGTGTGTGTGAGGGTGGGGAGTTGGATGGGGTACAGTGTGTGTGAGGGTGGGGAGTTGGATGGGGTACAGTGTGTGTGAGGGTGGGGAGTTGGATGGGGTACAGTGTGTGTGAGGGTGGGGAGTTGGATGGGGTACAGTGTGTGTGAGGGTGGGGAGTTGGATGGGGTACAGTGTGTGTGAGGGTGGGGAGTTGGATGGGGTACAGTGTGTGTGAGGGTGGGGAGTTGGATGGGGTACAGTGTGTGTGTGAGGGTGGGGAGTTGGATGGGGTACCGTGTGTGTGAGGGTGGGGAGTTGGATGGGGTACAGTGTGTGTGAGGGTGGGGAGTTGGATGGGGTACAGTGTGTGTGAGAGGGTGGGGAGTTGGATGGGGTACAGTGTGTGTGAGGGTGGGGAGTTGGATGGGGTACAGTGTGTGTGAGGGTGGGGAGTTGGATGGGGTACAGTGTGTGTGAGGGTGGGGAGTTGGATGGGGTACAGTGTGTGTGAGGGTGGGGAGTTGGATGGGGTACAGTGTGTGTGCGAGGGTGGGGAGTTGGATGGGGTACAGTGTGTGTGTGAGGGTGGGGAGTTGGATGGGGTACAGTGTGTGTGTGAGGGTGGGGAGTTGGATGGGGTACAGTGTGTGTGAGAGGGTGGGGAGTTGGATGGGGTACAGTGTGTGTGAGGGTGGGGAGTTGGATGGGGTACAGTGTGTGTGAGGGTGGGGAGTTGGCTGGGGTACAGTGTGTGTGAGGGTGGGGAGTTGGATGGGGTACAGTGTGTGTGAGGGTGGGGAGTTGGATGGGGTACAGTGTGTGTGAGGGTGGGGAGTGGGATGGGGTACAGTGTGTGGGAGGGTGGGGAGTTGGATGGGGTACAGTGTGTGTGAGGGTGGGGAGTTGGATGGGGTACAGTGTGTGTGAGGGTGGGGAGTTGGATGGGGTACAGTGTGTGTGAGGGTGGGGAGTTGGATGGGGTACAGTGTGTGTGAGGGTGGGAGTTGGATGGGGTACAGTGTGTGTGAGGGTGGGGAGTTGCATGGGGTACAGTGTGTGTGAGGGTGGGGAGTTGGATGGGGTACATTGTCTGCGAGGGTGGGGAGTTGGATGGGGTACAGTGTGTGTGAGGGTGGGGAGTTGGATGAGGTACAGTGTGTGTGTGAGGGTGGGGAGTTGGATGCGGTAGTGTGTGTGTGAGGGTGGGGAGTTGGATGAGGTACAGTGTGTGTGTGAGGGTGGGGAGTTGGATGGGGTACAGTGTGTGTGAGGGTGGGGAGTTGGATGGGGTACAGTGTGTGTGAGGGTGGGGAGTTGGATGGGGTACAGTGTGTGTGAGGGTGGGGAGTTGGATGGGGTACAGTGTGTGTGAGGGTGGGGAGTTGCATGGGGTACAGTGTGTGTGAGGGTGGGGAGTTGGATGGGGTACAGTGTGTGTGAGGGTGGGGAGTTGGATGGGGTACAGTGTGTGTGAGGGTGGGGAGTTGGATGGGGTACAGTGTGTGTGAGGGTGGGGAGTTGGATGGAGTACAGTGTGTGTGAGGGTGGGGAGTTGGATGGGGTACAGTGTGTGTGAGGGTGGGGAGTTGGATGGGGTACAGTTTGTGTGAGGGTGGGGAGTTGGATGGGGTACAGTGTGTGTGAGGATGGGGAGTTGGATGGGGTACAGTGTGTGTGAGGGTGGGGAGTTGGATGGGGTACAGTGTGTGTGAGGGTGGGGAGTTGGATGGGGTACAGTGTGTGTGAGGGTGGGGAGTTGGATGGGGTACAGTGTGTGTGTGAGGGTGGGGAGTTGGATGGGGTACAGTGTGTGTGAGGGTGGGGAGTTGGATGGGGTACAGTGTGTGTGAGGGTGGGGAGTTGGATGGGGTACAGTGTGTGAGGGTGGGGAGTTGGATGGGGTACAGTGTGTGTGAGGGTGGGGAGTTGGATGGGGTACAGTGTGTGTGAAGCTGGGGAGTTGGATGGGGTACAGTGTGTGTGAGGGTGGGGAGTTGGATGGGGTACAGTGTGTGTGAGGGTGGGGAGTTGGATGGGGTACAGTGTGTGTGAGGGTGGGGAGTTGGCTGGGGTACAGTGTGTGTGAGGGTGGGGAGTTGGATGGGGTACAGTGTGTGTGAGGGTGGGGAGTTGGATGGGGTACAGTGTGTGTGAGGGTGGGGAGTTGGATGGGGTACAGTGTGTGTGAGGGTGGGGAGTTGGATGGGGTACAGTGTGTGCGAGGGTGGGGAGTTGGATGGGGTACAGTGTGTGTGAGGGTGGGGAGTTGGATGGGGTACAGTGTGTGTGTGAGGGTGGGGAGTTGGATGGGTACAGTGTGTGTGTGAGGGTGGGGAGTTGGATGGGGTACAGTGTGTGTGTGAGGGTGGGGAGTTGGATGGGGTACAGTGTGTGTGAGAGGGTGGGGAGTTGGATGGGGTACAGTGTGTGTGAGGGTGGGGAGTTGGATGGGGTACAGTGTGTGTGAGGGTGGGGAGTTGGATGGGGTACAGTGTGTGTGAGGGTGGGGAGTTGGATGGGGTACAGTGTGTGCGAGGGTGGGGAGTTGGATGGGGTACAGTGTGTGTGTGAGGGTGGGGAGTTGGATGGGGTACAGTGTGTGCGAGGGTGGGGAGTTGGATGGGGTACAGTGTGTGCGAGGGTGGGGAGTTGGATGGGGTACAGTGTGTGTGTGAGGGTGGGGAGTTGGATGGGGTACAGTGTGTGTGTGAGGGTGGGGAGTTGGATGGGGTACAGTGTGTGTGAGAGGGTGGGGAGTTGGATGGGGTACAGTGTGTGTGAGGGTGGGGAGTTGGATGGGGTACAGTGTGTGTGAGGGTGGGGAGTTGGATGGGGTACAGTGTGTGTGAGGGTGGGGAGTTGGATGGGGTACAGTGTGTGTGAGGGTGGGGAGTTGGATGGGGTACAGTGTGTGTGAGGGTGGGGAGTGGGATGGGGTACAGTGTGTGGGAGGGTGGGGAGTTGGATGGGGTACAGTGTGTGTGAGGGTGGGGAGTTGGATGGGGTACAGTGTGTGTGAGGGTGGGGAGTTGGATGGGGTACAGTGTGTGTGAGGGTGGGGAGTTGGATGGGGTACAGTGTGTGTGAGGGTGGGGAGTTGGATGGGGTACAGTGTGTGTGAGGGTGGGGAGTTGCATGGGGTACAGTGTGTGTGAGGGTGGGGAGTTGGATGGGGTACATTGTCTGCGAGGGTGGGGAGTTGGATGGGGTACAGTGTGTGTGAGGGTGGGGAGTTGGATGAGGTACAGTGTGTGTGTGAGGGTGGGGAGTTGGATGCGGTAGTGTGTGTGTGAGGGTGGGGAGTTGGATGAGGTACAGTGTGTGTGTGAGGGTGGGGAGTTGGATGGGGTACAGTGTGTGTGAGGGTGGGGAGTTGGATGGGGTACAGTGTGTGTGAGGGTGGGGAGTTGGATGGGGTACAGTGTGTGTGAGGGTGGGGAGTTGGATGGGGTACAGTGTGTGTGAGGGTGGGGAGTTGCATGGGGTACAGTGTGTGTGAGGGTGGGGAGTTGGATGGGGTACAGTGTGTGTGAGGGTGGGGAGTTGGATGGGGTACAGTGTGTGTGAGGGTGGGGAGTTGGATGGGGTACAGTGTGTGTGAGGGTGGGGAGTTGGATGGAGTACAGTGTGTGTGAGGGTGGGGAGTTGGATGGGGTACAGTGTGTGTGAGGGTGGGGAGTTGGATGGGTACAGTTTGTGTGAGGGTGGGGAGTTGGATGGGGTACAGTGTGTGTGAGGATGGGGAGTTGGATGGGGTACAGTGTGTGTGAGGGTGGGGAGTTGGATGGGGTACAGTGTGTGTGAGGGTGGGGAGTTGGATGGGGTACAGTGTGTGTGAGGGTGGGGAGTTGGATGGGGTACAGTGTGTGTGTGAGGGTGGGGAGTTGGATGGGGTACAGTGTGTGTGAGGGTGGGGAGTTGGATGGGGTACAGTGTGTGTGAGGGTGGGGAGTTGGATGGGGTACAGTGTGTGAGGGTGGGGAGTTGGATGGGGTACAGTGTGTGTGAGGGTGGGGAGTTGGATGGGGTACAGTGTGTGTGAGGGTGGGGAGTTGGATGGGGTACAGTGTGTGTGAGGGTGGGGAGTTGGATGGGGTACAGTGTGTGTGAGGGTGGGGAGTTGGATGGGGTACAATGTGTGTGAGGGTGGGGAGTTGGATTACAGTGTGTGTGAGGGTGGGGAGTTGGATGGGGTACAGTGTGTGTGAGGGTGGGGAGTTGGATGGGGTACAGTGTGTGTGAGGGTGGGGAGTTGGATGGGGTACAGTGTGTGTGAGGGTGGGGAGTTGGATGGGGTACAGTGTGTGTGAGGGTGGGGAGTTGGATGGGGTACAGTGTGTGTGAGGGTGGGGAGTTGGATGGGGTACAGTGTGTGTGAGGGTGGGGAGTTGGATGGGGTACAGTGTGTGTGAGGGTGGGGAGTTGGATGGGGTACAGTGTGTGTGAGGGTGGGGAGTTGGATGGGGTACAGTGTGTGTGAGGGTGGGGAGTTGGATGGGGTACAGTGTGTGTGAGGGCGGGGAGTTGGATGGGGTACAGTGTGTGTGAGGGGGTGGGGGAGTTGGATGGGGGTACAGTGTGTGTGTGAGGGTGGGGAGTTGGATGCGGTAGTGTGTGTGTGAGGGTGGGGAGTTGGATGAGGTACAGTGTGTGTGTGAGGGAGGGGAGTTGGATGGGGTACAGTGTGTGTGAGGGTGGGGAGTTGGATGGGGTACAGTGTGTGTGAGGGTGGGGAGTTGGATGGGGTACAGTGTGTGTGAGGGTGGGGAGTTGGATGGGGTACAGTGTGTGTGAGGGTGGGGTGTTGGATGGGGTACAGTGTGTGTGAGGGTGGGGAGTTGGATGGGGTACAGTGTGTGTGAGGGTGGGGAGTTGGGTGGGGTACAGAGTGAGTGAGGGTGGGGAGTTGGATGGGGTACAGTGTGTGTGAGGGTGGGGAGTTGGATGGGGTACAGTGTGTGTGAGGTTGGGGAGTTGGATGGGGTACAGTGTGTGTGTCAGGGTGGGGAGTTGGATGCGGTACAGTGTGTGTGAGGGTGGGGAGTTGGATGGGGTACAGTGTGTGTGAGGGTGGGGAGTTGGATGGGGTACAGTGTGTGTGAGGTTGGGGAGTTGGATCGGGTACAGTGTATGTGAGGGTGGGGAGTTGGATGGGGTACAGTGTGTGTGAGGGTGGGGAGTTGGATGGGGTACAGTGTGTGTGAGGGTGGGGAGTTGGGGTACAGTGTGTGTGAGGCTGGGGAGTTGGATGGGGTACAGTGTGTGTGAGGGTGGGGAGTTGGGGTACAGTGTGTGTGAGGGTGGGGAGATGGATGGGGTACAGTGTGTGTGAGGGTGGGGAGTTGGATGGGGTACAGTGTGTGTGAGAGTGGTGAGTTGGATGGGGTACAGTGTGTGTGAGGGTGGGGAGTTGGATGGGGTACAGTGTGTGTGAGGGTGGTGAGTTGGATGGGGTACAGTGTGTGTGAGGGTGGGGAGTTGGATGGGGTACAGTGTGTGTGAGGGTGGGGAGTTGGATGGGGTACAGTGTGTGTGAGGGTGGGGAGTTGGATGGGGTACAGTGTGTGTGAGGGTGGGGAGTTGGATGGGGTACAGTGTGTGTGAGGGTGGGGAGTTGGGGTAGAGTGTGTGTGAGGGTGGGGAGATGGATGGGGTACAGTGTGTGTGAGGGTGGGGAGTTGGGGTACAGTGTGTGTGAGGGTGGGGAGTTGGATGGGGTACAGTGTGTGTGAGGGTGGGGAGTTGGATGGGGTACAGTGTGTGTGAAGCTGGGGAGTTGGATGGGGTACAGTGTGTGTGAGGGTGGGGAGTTGGATGGGGTACAGTGTGTGTGAGGGTGGGGAGTTGGATGGGGTACAGTGTGTGTGAGGGTGGGGAGTTGGCTGGGGTACAGTGTGTGTGAGGGTGGGGAGTTGGATGGGGTACAGTGTGTGTGAGGGTGGGGAGTTGGATGGGGTACAGTGTGTGTGAGGGTGGGGAGTTGGATGGGGTACAGTGTGTGTGAGGGTGGGGAGTTGGATGGGGTACAGTGTGTGTGAGGGTGGGGAGTTGGATGGGGTACAGTGTGTGTGAGGGTGGGGAGTTGGATGGGGTACAGTGTGTGTGAGGGTGGGGAGTTGGATGGGGTACAGTGTGTGTGAGGGTGGGGAGTTGGATAGGGTACAGTGTGTGTGAGGGTGGGGAGTTGGATGGGGTACAGTGTGTGTGAGGGTGGGGAGTTGGATGGGGTACAGTGTGTGTGAGGGTGGGGAGTTGGATGGGGTACAGTGTGTGTGAGGGTGGGCAGTTGGATGGGGTACAGTGTGTGTGAGGGTGGGGAGTTGGATAGGGTACAGTGTGTGTGAGGGTGGGGAGTTGGATGGGGTACAGTGTGTGTGAGGGTGGGGACTTGGATGGGGTACAGTGTGTGTGAGGGTGGGGAGTTGGATGGGGTCCAGTGTGTGTGAGGGTGGGGAGTTGGATGGGGTACAGTGTGTGTGAGGGTGGGGAGTTGGATGGGGTTCAGTGTGTGTGAGGGTGGGGAGTTGGATGGGGTACAGTGTGTGTGAGGGTGGGGAGTTGGATGGGGTACAGTGTGTGTGAGGGTGGGGACTTGGATGGGGTACAGTGTGTGTGAGGGTGGGGAGATGGATGGGGGACAGTGTGTGTGAGGGTGGGGAGTTGGATGGGGTGCAGTGTGTGTGAGGGTGGGGAGTTGGATGGGGTACAGTGTGTGTGAGGGTGGGGAGTTGGATGGGGTACAGTGTGTGTGAGGGTGGGGAGTTGGATGGGGTACAGTGTGTGTGAGGGTGGGGAGTTGGATGGGGTACAGTGTGTGTGAGGGTGGGGAGTTGGATGGGGTACAGTGTGTGTGAGGGTGGGGAGTTGGATGGGGTACAGTGTGTGTGAGGGTGGGGAGTTGGATGGGGTACAGTGTGTGTGAGGGTGGGGAGTCGGATGGGGTACAGTGTGTGTGAGGGTGGGGAGTTGGATGGGGTACAGTGTGTGTGAGGGTGGGGAGTTGGATGGGGTACAGTGTGTGTGAGGGTGGGGAGTTGGATGGGGTACAGTGTGTGTGAGGGTGGGGAGTTGGATGGGGTACAGTGTGTGTGAGGGCGGGGAGTTGGATGGGGTACAGTGTGTGTGAGGGTGGGGAGTTGGATTGGGTACAGTGTGTGTGTGAGGGTGGGGAGTTGGATGCGGTAGTGTGTGTGTGAGGGTGGGGAGTTGGATGAGGTACAGTGTGTGTGTGAGGGAGGGGAGTTGGATGGGGTACAGTGTGTGTGAGGGTGGGGAGTTGGATGGGGTACAGTGTGTGTGAGGGTGGGGAGTTGGATGGGGTACAGTGTGTGTGAGGGTGGGGAGTTGGATGGGGTACAGTGTGTGTGAGGGTGGGGTGTTGGATGGGGTACAGTGTGTGTGAGGGTGGGGAGTTGGATGGGGTACAGTGTGTGTGAGGGTGGGGAGTTGGGTGGGGTACAGAGTGAGTGAGGGTGGGGAGTTGGATGGGGTACAGTGTGTGTGAGGGTGGGGAGTTGGATGGGGTACAGTGTGTGTGAGGTTGGGGAGTTGGATGGGGTACAGTGTGTGTGTCAGGGTGGGGAGTTGGATGCGGTACAGTGTGTGTGAGGGTGGGGAGTTGGATGGGGTACAGTGTGTGTGAGGGTGGGGAGTTGGATGGGGTACAGTGTGTGTGAGGTTGGGGAGTTGGATCGGGTACAGTGTATGTGAGGGTGGGGAGTTGGATGGGGTACAGTGTGTGTGAGGGTGGGGAGTTGGATGGGGTACAGTGTGTGTGAGGGTGGGGAGTTGGGGTACAGTGTGTGTGAGGGTGGGGAGTTGGATGGGGTACAGTGTGTGTGAGGGTGGGGAGTTGGGGTACAGTGTGTGTGAGGGTGGGGAGATGGATGGGGTACAGTGTGTGTGAGGGTGGGGAGTTGGATGGGGTACAGTGTGTGTGAGAGTGGTGAGTTGGATGCGGTACAGTGTGTGTGAGGGTGGGGAGTTGGATGGGGTACAGTGTGTGTGAGGGTGGTGAGTTGGATGGGGTACAGTGTGTGTGAGGGTGGGGAGTTGGATGGGGTACAGTGTGTGTGAGGGTGGGGAGTTGGATGGGGTACAGTGTGTGTGAGGGTGGGGAGTTGGATGGGGTACAGTGTGTGTGAGGGTGGGGAGTTGGATGGGGTACAGTGTGTGTGAGGGTGGGGAGTTGGGGTACAGTGTGTGTGAGGGTGGGGAGATGGATGGGGTACAGTGTGTGTGAGGGTGGGGAGTTGGGGTACAGTGTGTGTGAGGGTGGGGAGTTGGATGGGGTACAGTGTGTGTGAGGGTGGGGAGTTGGATGGGGTACAGTGTGTGTGAAGGTGGGGAGTTGGATGGGGTACAGTGTGTGTGAGGGTGGGGAGTTGGATGGGGTACAGTGTGTGTGAGGGTGGGGAGTTGGATGGGGTACAGTGTGTGTGAGGGTGGGGAGTTGGATGGGGTACAGTGTGTGTGAGGGTGGGAGTTGGATGGGGTACAGTGTGTGTGTGAGGGTGGGGAGTTGGATGGGGTACAGTGTGTGTGAGGGTGGGGAGTTGGATGGGGTACAGTGTGTGTGAGGGTGGGGAGTTGGATGGGGTACAGTGTGTGTGTGAGGGTGGGGAGTTGGATGGGGTACAGTGTGTGTGAGGGTGGGGAGTTGGATGGGGTACAGTGTGTGTGAGGGTGGGGAGTTGGCTGGGGTACAGTGTGTGTGAGGGTGGGGAGTTGGATGGGGTACAGTGTGTGTGAGGGTGGGGAGTTGGATGGGGTACAGTGTGTGTGAGGGTGGGGAGTTGGATGGGGTACAGTGTGTGTGAGGGTGGGGAGTTGGATGGGGTACAGTGTGTGTGAGGGTGGGGAGTTGGATGGGGTACAGTGTGTGCGAGGGTGGGGAGTTGGATGGGGTACAGTGTGTGTGAGGGTGGGGAGTTGGATGGGGTACAGTGTGTGTGAGGGTGGGGAGTTGGATAGGGTACAGTGTGTGTGAGGGTGGGGAGTTGGATGGGGTACAGTGTGTGTGAGGGTGGGGAGTTGGATGGGGTACAGTGTGTGTGAGGGTGGGGAGTTGGATGGGGTACAGTGTGTGTGAGGGTGGGGAGTTGGATGGGGTACCGTGTGTGTGAGGGTGGGGAGTTGGATGGGGTACAGTGTGTGTGAGGGTGGGGAGTTGGATGGGGTACAGTGTGTGTGAGGGTGGGGAGTTGGATGGGGTACAGTGTGTGTGAGGGTGGGGAGTTGGATGGGGTACAGTGTGTGTGAGGGCGGGGAGTTGGATGGGGTACAGTGTGTGTGAGGGTGGGGAGTTGGGTGGGGTACAGAGTGAGTGAGGGTGGGGAGTTGGATGGGGTACAGTGTGTGTGAGGGTGGGGAGTTGGATGGGGTACAGTGTGTGTGAGGTTGGGGAGTTGGATGGGGTACAGTGTGTGTGTCAGGGTGGGGAGTTGGATGCGGTACAGTGTGTGTGAGGGTGGGGAGTTGGATGGGGTACAGTGTGTGTGAGGGTGGGGAGTTGGATGGGGTACAGTGTGTGTGAGGTTGGGGAGTTGGATCGGGTACAGTGTATGTGAGGGTGGGGAGTTGGATGGGGTACAGTGTGTGTGAGGGTGGGGAGTTGGGGTACAGTGTGTGTGAGGCTGGGGAGTTGGATGGGGTACAGTGTGTGTGAGGGTGGGGAGTTGGGGTACAGTGTGTGTGAGGGTGGGGAGATGGATGGGGTACAGTGTGTGTGAGGGTGGGGAGTTGGATGGGGTACAGTGTGTGTGAGAGTGGTGAGTTGGATGGGGTACAGTGTGTGTGAGGGTGGGGAGTTGGATGGGGTACAGTGTGTGTGAGGGTGGTGAGTTGGATGGGGTACAGTGTGTGTGAGGGTGGGGAGTTGGATGGGGTACAGTGTGTGTGAGGGTGGGGAGTTGGATGGGGTACAGTGTGTGTGAGGGTGGGGAGTTGGATGGGGTACAGTGTGTGTGAGGGTGGGGAGTTGGATGGGGTACAGTGTGTGTGAGGGTGGGGAGTTGGGGTACAGTGTGTGTGAGGGTGGGGAGATGGATGGGGTACAGTGTGTGTGAGGGTGGGGAGTTGGGGTACAGTGTGTGTGAGGGTGGGGAGTTGGATGGGGTACAGTGTGTGTGAGGGTGGGGAGTTGGATGGGGTACAGTGTGTGTGAAGCTGGGGAGTTGGATGGGGTACAGTGTGTGTGAGGGTGGGGAGTTGGATGGGGTACAGTGTGTGTGAGGGTGGGGAGTTGGATGGGGTACAGTGTGTGTGAGGGTGGGGAGTTGGCTGGGGTACAGTGTGTGTGAGGGTGGGGAGTTGGATGGGGTACAGTGTGTGTGAGGGTGGGGAGTTGGATGAGGTACAGTGTGTGTGTGAGGTTGGGGAGTTGGATAGGGTACAGTGTGTGTGAGGGTGGGGAGTTGGATGGGGTACAGTGTGTGTGAGGGTGGGGAGTTGGATGGGGTACAGTGTGTGTGAGGGTGGGGAGTTGGATGGGGTACAGTGTGTGTGAGGGTGGGGAGTTGGATGGGGTACAGTGTGTGTGAGGGTGGGGAGTTGGCTGGGGTACAGTGTGTGTGAGGGTGGGGAGTTGGATGGGGTACAGTGTGTGTGAGGGTGGGGAGTTGGATGGGGTACAGTGTGTGTGAGGGTGGGGAGTTGGATGGGGTACAGTGTGTGTGAGGGTGGGGAGTTGGATGGGGTACAGTGTGTGTGAGGGTGGGGAGTTGGATAGGGTACAGTGTGTGTGAGGGTGGGGAGTTGGATGGGGTACAGTGTGTGTGAGGGTGGGGAGTTGGATGGGGTACAGTGTGTGTGAGGGTGGGGAGTTGGATGGGGTACAGTGTGTGTGAGGGTGGGGAGTTGGATGGGGTACAGTGTGTGTGAGGGTGGGGAGTTGGATAGGGTACAGTGTGTGTGAGGGTGGGGAGTTGGATGGGGTACAGTGTGTGTGAGGGTGGGGAGATGGATGGGGGACAGTGTGTGTGAGGGTGGGGAGTTGGATGGGGTACAGTGTGTGTGAGGGTGGGGAGTTGGATGGGGTACAGTGTGTGTGAGGGTGGGGAGTTGGATGGGGTACAGTGTGTGTGAGGGTGGGGAGTTGGATGGGGTACAGTGTGTGTGAGGGTGGGGAGTTGGATGGGGTACAGTGTGTGTGAGGGTGGGGAGTTGGATGGGGTACAGTGTGTGTGAGGGTGGGGAGTTGGATGGGGTACAGTGTGTGTGAGGCTGGGGAGTTGGATGGGGTACAGTGTGTGTGAGGGTGGGGAGTCGGATGGGGTACAGTGTGTGTGAGGGTGGGGAGTCGGATGGGGTACAGTGTGTGTGAGGGTGGGGAGTTGGATGGGGTACAGTGTGTGTGAGGGCGGGGAGTTGGATGGGGTACAGTGTGTGTGAGGGTGGGGAGTTGGATGGGGTACAGTGTGTGTGTGAGGGTGGGGAGTTGGATGCGGTAGTGTGTGTGTGAGGGTGGGGAGTTGGATGAGGTACAGTGTGTGTGTGAGGGAGGGGAGTTGGATGGGGTACAGTGTGTGTGAGGGTGGGGAGTTGGATGGGGTACAGTGTGTGTGAGGGTGGGGAGTTGGATGGGGTACAGTGTGTGTGAGGGTGGGGAGTTGGATGGGGTACAGTGTGTGTGAGGGTGGGGTGTTGGATGGGGTACAGTGTGTGTGAGGGTGGGGAGTTGGATGGGGTACAGTGTGTGTGAGGGTGGGGAGTTGGGTGGGGTACAGAGTGAGTGAGGGTGGGGAGTTGGATGGGGTACAGTGTGTGTGAGGGTGGGGAGTTGGATGGGGTACAGTGTGTGTGAGGTTGGGGAGTTGGATGGGGTACAGTGTGTGTGTCAGGGTGGGGAGTTGGATGGGGTACAGTGTGTGTGAGGGTGGGGAGTTGGATGGGGTACAGTGTGTGTGAGGGTGGGGAGTTGGGGTACAGTGTGTGTGAGGGTGGGGAGTTGGATGGGGTACAGTGTGTGTGAGGGTGGGGAGTTGGGGTACAGTGTGTGTGAGGGTGGGGAGATGGATGGGGTACAGTGTGTGTGAGGGTGGGGAGTTGGATGGGGTACAGTGTGTGTGAGAGTGGTGAGTTGGATGCGGTACAGTGTGTGTGAGGGTGGGGAGTTGGATGGGGTACAGTGTGTGTGAGGGTGGTGAGTTGGATGGGGTACAGTGTGTGTGAGGGTGGGGAGTTGGATGGGGTACAGTGTGTGTGAGGGTGGGGAGTTGGATGGGGTACAGTGTGTGTGAGGGTGGGGAGTTGGATGGGGTACAGTGTGTGTGAGGGTGGGGAGTTGGATGGGGTACAGTGTGTGTGAGGGTGGGGAGTTGGGGTACAGTGTGTGTGAGGGTGGGGAGATGGATGGGGTACAGTGTGTGTGAGGGTGGGGAGTTGGGGTACAGTGTGTGTGAGGGTGGGGAGTTGGATGGGGTACAGTGTGTGTGAGGGTGGGGAGTTGGATGGGGTACAGTGTGTGTGAAGGTGGGGAGTTGGATGGGGTACAGTGTGTGTGAGGGTGGGGAGTTGGATGGGGTACAGTGTGTGTGAGGGTGGGGAGTTGGATGGGGTACAGTGTGTGTGAGGGTGGGGAGTTGGATGGGGTACAGTGTGTGTGAGGGTGGGGAGGTGGATGGGGTACAGTGTGTGTGAGGGTGGGGAGTTGGATGGGGTACAGTGTGTGTGTGAGGGTGGGGAGTTGGATGGGGTACAGTGTGTGTGAGGGTGGGGAGTTGGATGGGGTACAGTGTGTGTGAGGGTGGGGAGTTGGCTGGGGTACAGTGTGTGTGAGGGTGGGGAGTTGGATGGGGTACAGTGTGTGTGAGGGTGGGGAGTTGGATGGGGTACAGTGTGTGTGAGGGTGGGGAGTTGGATGGGGTACAGTGTGTGCGAGGGTGGGGAGTTGGATGGGGTACAGTGTGTGCGAGGGTGGGGAGTTGGATGGGGTACAGTGTGTGTGAGGGTGGGGAGTTGGATAGGGTACAGTGTGTGTGAGGGTGGGGAGTTGGATGGGGTACAGTGTGTGTGAGGGTGGGGAGTTGGATGGGGTACAGTGTGTGTGAGGGTGGGGAGTTGGATGGGGTACAGTGTGTGTGAGGGTGGGGAGTTGGATGGGGTACCGTGTGTGTGAGGGTGGGGAGTTGGATGGGGTACAGTGTGTGTGAGGGCGGGGAGTTGGATGGGGTACAGTGTGTGTGAGGGCGGGGAGTTGGATGGGGTACAGTGTGTGTGAGGGCGGGGAGTTGGATGGGGTACAGTGTGTGTGAGGGCGGGGAGTTGGATGGGGTACAGTGTGTGTGAGGGCGGGGAGTTGGATGGGGTACAGTGTGTGTGAGGGTGGGGAGTCGGATGGGGTACAGTGTGTGTGAGGGTGGGGAGTTGGATGGGGTACAGTGTGTGTGAGGGTGGGGAGTTGGATGGGGTACAGTGTGTGTGAGGGCGGGGAGTTGGATGGGGTACAGTGTGTGTGAGGGTGGGGAGTTGGATGGGGTACAGTGTGTGTGTGAGGGTGGGGAGTTGGATGCGGTAGTGTGTGTGTGAGGGTGGGGAGTTGGATGAGGTACAGTGTGTGTGTGAGGGAGGGGAGTTGGATGGGGTACAGTGTGTGTGAGGGTGGGGAGTTGGATGGGGTACAGTGTGTGTGAGGGTGGGGAGTTGGATGGGGTACAGTGTGTGTGAGGGTGGGGAGTTGGATGGGGTACAGTGTGTGTGAGGGTGGGGTGTTGGATGGGGTACAGTGTGTGTGAGGGTGGGGAGTTGGATGGGGTACAGTGTGTGTGAGGGTGGGGAGTTGGGTGGGGTACAGAGTGAGTGAGGGTGGGGAGTTGGATGGGGTACAGTGTGTGTGTGAGGGTGGGGAGTTGGATGGGGTACAGTGTGTGTGTGAGGGTGGGGAGTTGGATGGGGTACAGTGTGTGTGAGGGTGGGGAGTTGGATGGGGTACAGTGTGTGTGAGGGTGGGGAGTTGGATGGGGTACAGTGTGTGTGAGGGTGGGGAGTTGGATGCGGTCCAGTGTGTGTGAGGGTGGGGAGTTGGATGGGGTACAGTGTGTGTGAGGTTGGGGAGTTGGATCGGGTACAGTGTATGTGAGGGTGGGGAGTTGGATGGGGTACAGTGTGTGTGAGGGTGGGGAGTTGGGGTACAGTGTGTGTGAGGGTGGGGAGATGGATGGGGTACAGTGTGTGTGAGGGTGGGGAGTTGGATGGGGTACAGTGTGTGTGAGGGTGGGGAGTTGGATGGGGTACAGTGTGTGTGAGGGTGGTGAGTTGGATGGGGTACAGTGTGTGTGAGGGTGGGGAGTTGGATGGGGTACAGTGTGTGTGAGGGTGGGGAGTTGGATGGGGTACAGTGTGTGTGAGGGTGGGGAGTTGGATGGGGTACAGTGTGTGTGAGGGTGGGGAGTTGGATGGGGTACAGTGTGTGTGAGGGTGGGGAGTTGGGGTACAGTGTGTGTGAGGGTGGGGAGATGGATGGGGTACAGTGTGTGTGAGGGTGGGGAGTTGGATGGGGTACAGTGTGTGTGAGGGTGGGGAGTTGGATGGGGTACAGTGTGTGTGAGGTTGGGGAGTTGGATGAGGTACAGTGTGTGTGTGAGGGTGGGGAGTTGGATGCGGTAGTGTGTGTGTGAGGGTGGGGAGTTGGATGAGGTAAAGTGTGTGTGTGAGGGAGGGGAGTTGGATGGGGTACAGTGTGTGTGAGGGTGGGGGGTTGGATGGGGTACAGTGTGTGTGTGTGAGGGTGGGGAGTTGGATGCGGTAGTGTGTGTGTGAGGGTGGGGAGTTGGATGGGGTACAGTGTGTGTGAGGGTGGGGAGTTGGATGGGGTACAGCGTGTGTGAGGGTGGGGAGTTGGATGGGGTACAGTGTGTGTGAGGGTGGGGAGTTGGATGGGGTACAGTGTGTGTGAGGGTGGGGAGTTGGATGGGGTACAGTGTGTGTGATGGTGGGGAGTTGGATGGGGTACAGTGTGTGTGAGGGTGGGGAGTTGGATGGGGTACAGTGTGTGAGGGTGGGGAGTTGGATGGGGTACAGTGTGTGTGAGGGTGGGGAGTTGGATGGGGTACAGTGTGTGTGAAGGTGGGGAGTTTGATGGGGTACAGTGTGTGTGAGGGTGGGGAGTTGGATGGGGTACAGTGTGTGTGAGGGTGGGCAGTTGGATGGGGTACAGTGTGTGTGATGGTGGGGAGTTGGATGGGGTACAGTGTGTGTGAGGGTGGGGAGTTGGATGGGGTACAGTGTGTGTGAGGGTGGGGAGTTGGATGGGGTACAGTGTGTGTGAGGTTGGGGAGTTGGATGGGGTACAGAGTGAGTGAGGGTGGGGAGTTGGATGGGGTACAGTGTGTGTGAGGGTGGGGAGTTGGATGGGGTACAGTGTGTGTGAGGTTGGGGAGTTGGATGGGGTACAGTGTGTGTGTGAGGGTGGGGAGTTGGATGCGGTACAGTGTGTGTGATGGTGGGGAGTTGGATGGGGTACAGTGTGTGTGAGGGTGGGGAGTTGGATGGGGTACAGTGTGTGTGAGGGTGGGGAGTTGGATGGGGTACAGTGTGTGTGAGGGTGGGGAGTTGGATGGGGTACAGTGTGTGTGAAGGTGGGGAGTTGGATGGGGTACAGTGTGTGTGAGGGTGGGGAGTTGGATGGGGTACAGTGTGTGTGAGGGTGGGGAGTTGGATGGGGTACAGTGTGTGTGAGGTTGGGGAGTTGGATGGGGTACAGTGTGTGTGAGGGTGGGGAGTTGGATGGGGTACAGTGTGTGTGAGGGTGGGGAGTTGGATGGGGTACAGTGTGTGTGAGGGTGGGGAGTTGGGGTACAGAGTGTGTGAGGGTGGGGAGTTGGATGGGGTACAGTGTGTGTGAGGGTGGGGAGATGGATGGGGTACAGTGTGTGTGAGGGTGGGGAGTTGGATGGGTACAGTGTGTGTGAGGGTGGGGAGTTGGATGGGGTACAGTGTGTGTGAGGTTGGGGAGTTGGATGGGGTACAGTGTGTGTGAGGGTGGGGAGTTGGATGGGGTACAGTGTGTGTGAGGGTGGGGAGTTGGATGGGGTACAGTGTGTGTGAGGGTGGGGAGTTGGATGGGGTACAGTGTGTGTGAGAGTGGGGAGTTGGATGGGGTACAGTGTGTGTGAGGGTGGGGAGTTGGATGGGGTACAGTGTGTGTGAGGGTGGGGAGTTGGATGGGGTACAGTGTGTGTGAGGGTGAGGAGTTGGATGGGGTACAGTGTGTGTGAGGGTGGGGAGTTGGATGGGGTACAGTGTGTGTGTGAGGGTGGGGAGTTGGATGGGGTACAGTGTGTGTGAGGGTGGGGTGTTGGATGGGGTACAGTGTGTGTGAGGGTGGGGAGTTGGATGGGGTACAGTGTGTGTGAGGGTGGGGAGTTGGATGGGGTACAGTGTGTGTGAGGGTGGGGAGTTGGATGAGGTAGAGTGTGTGTGAGGGTGGGGAGTTGGATGGGGTACAGTGTGTGTGAGGGTGGGGAGTTGGATGGGGTACAGTGTGTGTGAGGGTGGGGAGTTGGATGGGGTACAGTGTGTGTGTGAGGGTGGGGAGTTGGATGGGGTACAGTGTGTGTGAGGGTGGGGAGTTGGATGGGGTACAGTGTGTGTGAGGGTGGGGAGTTGGATGGGGTACAGTGTGTGTGAGGGTGGGGAGTTGGATGGGGTACAGTGTGTGTGAGGGTGGGGAGTTGGATGGGGTACAGTGTGTGTGTGAGGGTGGGGAGTTGGATGGGGTACAGTGTGTGTGAGGGTGGGGAGTTGGATGGGGAACAGTGTGTGAGAGGGTGGGGAGTTGGATGGGGTACAGTGTGTGTGAGGGTGGGGAGTTGGATGGGGTACAGTGTGTGTGAGGGTGGGGAGTTGGATGGGGTACAGTGTGTGTGAGGGTGGGGAGTTGGATGGGGTACAGTTTGTGTGAGGGTGGGGAGTTGGATGGGGTAGAGTGTGTGTGAGGGTGGGGAGTTGGATGGGGTACAGTGTGTGTGAGGGTGTGGAGTTGGATGGGGTACAGTGTGTGTGAGGGTGGGGAGTTGGATGGGGTACAGTGTGTGTGAGGGTGGGGAGTTGGATGGGGAACAGTGTGTGAGAGGGTGGGGAGTTGGATGGGGTACAGTGTGTGTGAGGGTGGGGAGTTGGATGGAGTACAGTGTGTGTGAGGGTGAGGAGTTGGATGGGGAACAGTGTGTGAGAGGGTGGGGAGTTGGATGGGGTACAGTGTGTGTGAGGGTGGGGAGTTGGATGGGGTACAGTGTGTGTGAGGGTGGGGAGTTGGATGGGGTACAGATTGTGTGAGGGTGGGGAGTTGGATGGGGTACAGTGTGTGAGAGGGTGGGGCGTTGGATGGGGTACAGTGTGTGTGAGGGTGGGGAGTTGGATGGGGTACAGTGTGTGTGAGGGTGGGGAGTTGGATGGGGTACAGTGTGTGTGAGGGTGGGGAGTTGGATGGGGTACAGTGTGTGTGAGGGTGGGGAGTTGGATGGGGTACAGTGTGTGTGAGGGTGGGGAGTTGGATGGGGTACAGTGTGTGTGGGGGTGGGGAGTTGGATGGGGAACAGTGTGTGTGAGGGTGGGGAGTTGGATGGGGTACAGTGTGTGTGAGGGTGGGGAGTTGGATGGGGTACAGTGTGTGTGAGGGCGGGGAGTTGGATGGGGTACAGTGTGTGTGAGGGTGGGGAGTTGGATGGGGTACAGTGTGTGTGAGGTTGGGGAGTTGGATGAGGTGCAGTGTGTGTGTGAGGGTGGGGAGTTGGATGCGGTAGTGTGTGTGTGAGGGTGGGGAGTTGGATGAGGTAAGTGTGTGTGTGAGGGAGGGGAGTTGGATGGGGTACAGTGTGTGTGAGGGTGGGGGGTTGGATGGGGTACAGTGTGTGTGTGTGAGGGTGGGGAGTTGGATGCGGTAGTGTGTGTGTGAGGGTGGGGAGTTGGATGGGGTACAGTGTGTGTGAGGGTGGGGAGTTGGATGGGGTACAGCGTGTGTGAGGGTGGGGAGTTGGATGGGGTACAGCGTGTGTGAGGGTGGGGAGTTGGATGGGGTACAGTGTGTGTGAGGGTGGGGAGTTGGATGGGGTACAGTGTGTGTGATGGTGGGGAGTTGGATGGGGTACAGTGTGTGTGAGGGTGGGGAGTTGGATGGGGTACAGTGTGTGAGGGTGGGGAGTTGGATGGGGTACAGTGTGTGAGGGTGGGGAGTTGGATGGGGTACAGTGTGTGTGAGGGTGGGGAGTTGGATGGGGTACAGTGTGTGTGAGGGTGGGGAGTTGGATGGGGTACAGTGTGTGTGAGGGTGGGGAGTTGGATGGGGTACAGTGTGTGTGAGGGTGGGGAGTTGGATGGGGTACAGTGTGTGTGAGGGTGGGAGTTGGATGGGGTACAGTGTGTGTGAGGGTGGGGAGTTGGATGGGGTACAGTGTGTGTGAGGGTGGGGAGTTGGATGGGGTACAGTGTGTGAGGGTGGGGAGTTGGATGGGGTACAGTGTGTGTGAGGGTGGGGAGTTGGATGGGGTACAGTGTGTGTGAGGGTGGGGAGTTGGATGGGGTACAGTGTGTGTGAGGGTGGGGAGTTGGATGGGGTACAGTGTGTGTGAGGGTGGGGAGTTGGTTGGGGTACAGTGTGTGTGAAGGTGGGGAGTTTGATGGGGTACAGTGTGTGTGAGGGTGGGGAGTTGGATGGGGTACAGTGTGTGTGAGGGTGGGCAGTTGGATGGGGTACAGTGTGTGTGATGGTGGGGAGTTGGATGGGGTACAGTGTGTGTGAGGGTGGGGAGTTGGATGGGGTACAGTGTGTGTGAGGGTGGGGAGTTGGATGGGGTACAGTGTGTGTGAAGGTGGGGAGTTTGATGGGGTACAGTGTGTGTGAGGGTGGGGAGTTGGATGAGGTACAGTGTGTGTGTGAGGGTGGGGAGTTGGATGGGGTACAGTGTGTGTGAGGGTGGGGAGTTGGATGGGGTACAGTGTGTGTGAGGGTGGGGAGTTGGATGAGGTACAGTGTGTGTGTGAGGGTGGGGAGTTGGATGGGGTACAGTGTGTGTGAGGGTGGGGAGTTGGATGGGGTACAGTGTGTGTGAGGGTGGGGAGTTGGATGGGTACAGTGTGTGTGAGGGCGGGGAGTTGGATGGGGTACAGTGTGTGTGAGGGTGGGGAGTTGGATGGGGTACAGTGTGTCGTGTGTGAGAGTGGGGAGTTGGATGCGGTAGTGTGTGTGTGTGAGGGTGGGGAGTTGGATGAGGTACAGTGTGTGTGTGAGGGAGGGGAGTTGGATGGGGTACAGTGTGTGTGAGGGTGGGGAGTTGGATGGGGTACAGTGTGTGTGAGGGTGGGGAGTTGGATGGGGTACAGTGTGTGTGAGGGTGGGGAGTTGGATGGGGTACAGTGTGTGTGAGGGTGGGGAGTTGGATGGGGTACAGTGTGTGTGAGGGTGGGGAGTTGGATGGGGTACAGTGTGTGTGAGGGTGGGGAGTTGGATGGGGTACAGTGTGTGTGAGGGTGGGGAGTTGGATGGGGTACAGTGTGTGTGAGGGTGGGGAGTTGGATGGGGTACAGTGTGTGTGAGGGTGGGGAGTTGGATGGGGTACAGTGTGTGTGAGGGTGGGGAGTTGGATGGGGTACAGTGTGAGTGAGGGTGGGGAGTTGGATGGGGTACAGTGTGTGTGAGGGTCGGGAGTTGGATAGGGTACAGTGTGTGTGAGGGTGGGGAGTTGGATGGGGTACAGTGTGTGTGATGGTGGGGAGTTGGATGGGGTACAGTGTGTGTGAGGGTGGGGAGTTGGATGGGGTACAGTGTGTGTGAGGGTGGGGAGTTGGATGGGGTGCAGTGTGTGTGAGGGTGGGGAGTTGGATGGGGGTACAGTGTGTGTGAGGGTGGGGAGTTGGATGGGGTACAGTGTGTGTGAGGGTGGGGAGTTGGATGGGGTACAGTGTGTGTGAGGGTGGGGAGTTGGATGGGGTACAGTGTGTGTGACGGTGGGGAGTTGGATGGGGTACAGTGTGTGTGAGGGTGGGGAGTTGGATGGGGTACAGTGTGTGAGGGTGGGGAGTTGGATGGGGTACAGTGTGTGCGAGGGTGGGGAGTTGGATGGGGTACAGTGTGTGCGAGGGTGGGGAGCTGGATGGGGTACAGTGTGTGCGAGGGTGGGGAGTTGGATGGGGTACAGTGTGTGCGAGGGTGGGGAGTTGGATGGGGTACAGTGTGTGCGAGGGTGGGGAGTTGGATGGGGTACAGTGTGTGCGAGGGTGGGGAGCTGGATGGGGTACAGTGTGTGTGAGGGTGGGGAGTTGGATGGGGTACAGTGTGTGTGAGGGTGGGAGTTGGATGGGGTACAGTGTGTGTGAGGGTGGGGAGTTGGATGGGGTACAGTGTGTGTGATGGTGGGGTGTTGGATGGGGTACAGTGTGTGTGGGGGTGGGGAGTTGGATGGGGTACAGTGTGTGTGAAGGTGGGGAGTTGGATGGGGTACAGTGTGTGTGAGGGTGGGAAGTTGGATGGGGTACATTGTGTGTGAGGGTGGGGAGTTGGATGGGGTACAGTGTGTGTGAGAGGGTGGGGAGTTGGATGGTGTACAGTGTGTGTGAGGGTGGGGAGTTGGATGGGGTACAGTGTGTGTGGGGGTGGGGAGTTGGATGGGGTACAGTGTGTGTGTGAGGGTGGGGAGATGGATGGGGTACAGTGTGTGTGAGGGTGGGGAGATGGATGGGGTACAGTGTGTGTGAAGGTGGGGAGTTGGATGGGGTACAGTGTGTGTGTGAGGGTGGGAGATGGATGGGGTACAGTGTGTGTGAGGGTGGGGAGTTGGATGGGGTACAGTGTGTGTGAGGGTGGGGAGATGGATGGGGTACAGTGTGTGTGAAGGTGGGGAGTTGGATGGGGTACAGTGTGTGTGAGGGTGGGGAGTTGGATGGGGTACATTGTGTGTGAGGGTGGGGAGTTGGATGGGGTACAGTGTGTGTGAGAGAGGGTGGGGAGTTGGATGGGGTACAGTGTGTGTGAGGGTGGGGAGTTGGATGGGGTACAGTGTGTGTGAGGGTGGGGAGTTGGATGGGGTACAGTGTGTGTGAGGGTGGGGAGATGGATGGGGTGCATTGTGTGTGAGGGTGGGGAGTTGGATGGGGTACAGTGTGTGTGAGGGTGGGGAGTTGGATGGGGTGCAGTGTGTGTGAGGGTGGGGAGTTGCATGGGGTACAGTGTGTGTGAGGGTGCGGAGTTGGATGGGGTACAGTGTGTGTGAGGGTGGGGAGTTGGATGGGGTACAGTGTGTGTGAGGGTGGGGAGTTGGATGGGGTACAGTGTGTGTGAGGGTGGGGAGTTGGATGGGGTACAGTGTGTGTGAGGGTGGGGAGTTGGATGGGGTACAGTGTGTGTGAGGGTGGGGAGTTGGATGTGGTACAGTGTGTGTGAGGGTGGGGATTTGGATGGGGTACAGTGTGTGTGAGGGTGGGGAGTTGGATGGGGTACAGTGTGTGGGGGTGGGGAGTTGGATGGGGTACAGTGTGTGTGAGGATGGGGAGTTGGATGGGGTACAGTGTGTGTGAGGATGGGGAGTTGGATGGGGTACAGTGTGTGTGAGGATGGGGAGTTGGATGGGGGACAGTGTGTGTGAGGGTGGGGAGTTGGATGGGGTACAGTGTGTGTGAGGGTGGGGAGTTGGATGGGGTACAGTGTGTGTGAGGGTGGGGAGTTGGATGGGGTACAGTGTGTGTGAGGGTGGGGAGTTGGATGGGGTACAGTGTGTGTGAGGGTGGGGAGTTGGATGGGGTACAGTGTGTGTGAGGGTGGGGAGTTGGATGGGGTACAGTGTGTGTGAGGGTGGGGAGTTGGATGGGGTACAGTGTGTGTGAGGGTGGGGAGTTGGGGTACAGTGTGCGAGGGTGGGGAGTTGGATGGGGTACAGTGTGTGCGAGGGTGGGGAGTTGGATGGGGTACAGTGTGTGAGGGTGGGAGTTGGATGGGGTACAGTGTGTGTGAGGGTGGGGAGTTGGATGGGGTACAGTGTGTGTGAGGGTGGGGAGTTGGATGGGGTACAGTGTGTGTGAGGGTGGGGAGTTGGATGGGGTACAGTGTGTGCGAGGGTGGGGAGTTGGATGGGGTACAGTGTGTGTGAGGGTGGGGAGTTGGATGGGGTACAGTGTGTGCGAGGGTGGGGAGTTGGATGGGGTACAGTGTGTGCGAGGGTGGGGAGTTGGATGGGGTACAGTGTGTGTGAGGGTGGGGAGTTGGGGTACAGTGTGTGTGAGCGTGGGGAGTTGGATGGGGTACAGTGTGTGTGAGGGTGGGGAGTTGGATGGGGTACAGTGTGTGCGAGGGTGGGGAGTTGGATGGGGTACAGTGTGTGTGAGGGTGGGGAGTTGGGGTACAGTGTGTGTGAGGGTGGGGAGTTGGGGTACAGTGTGTGAGGGTGGGGAGTTGGGGTACAGTGTGTGAGGGTGGGGAGTTGGGGTACAGTGTGTGAGGGTGGGGAGTTGGGGTACAGTGTGTGAGGGTGGGGAGTTGGGGTACAGTGTGTGAGGGTGGGGAGTTGGGGTACAGTGTGTGAGGGTGGGGAGTTGGGGTACAGTGTGTGAGGGTGGGGAGTTGGGGTACAGTGTGTGAGGGTGGGGAGTTGGGGTACAGTGTGTGAGGGTGGGGAGTTGGGGTACAGTGTGTGAGGGTGGGGAGTTGGGGTACAGTGTGTGAGGGTGTGGAGTTGGGGTACAGTGTGTGAGGGTGGGGAGTTGGGGTACAGTGTGTGAGGGTGGGGAGTTGGGGTACAGTGTGTGAGGGTGGGGAGTTGGGGTACAGTGTGTGAGGGTGGGGAGTTGGGGTACAGTGTGTGAGGGTGGGGAGTTGGGGTACAGTGTGTGAGGGTGGGGAGTTGGGGTACAGTGTGTGAGGGTGGGGAGTTGGGGTACAGTGTGCGAGGGTGGGGAGTTGGGGTACAGTGTGTGAGGGTGGGGAGTTGGGGTACAGTGTGTGTGAGGGTGGGGAGTTGGGGTACAGTGTGTGAGGGTGTGGAGTTGGGGTACAGTGTGTGAGGGTGGGGAGTTGGGGTACAGTGTGTGAGGGTGGGGAGTTGGGGTACAGTGTGCGAGGGTGGGGAGTTGGGGTACAGTGTGTGAGGGTGGGGAGTTGGGGTACAGTGTGTGAGGGTGGGGAGTTGGGGTACAGTGTGTGAGGGTGGGGAGTTGGGGTACAGTGTGTGAGGGTGGGGAGTTGGGGTACAGTGTGTGAGGGTGGGGAGTTGGGGTACAGTGTGTGAGGGTGGGGAGTTGGGGTACAGTGTGTGAGGGTGGGGAGTTGGGGTACAGTGTGTGAGGGTGGGGAGTTGGGGTACAGTGTGTGAGGGTGGGGAGTTGGGGTACAGTGTGTGAGGGTGGGGAGTTGGGGTACAGTGTGTGAGGGTGGGGAGTTGGGGTACAGTGTGTGAGGGTGGGGAGTTGGGGTACAGTGTGCGAGGGTGGGGAGTTGGGGTACAGTGTGTGAGGGTGGGGAGTTGGGGTACAGTGTGTGAGGGTGGGGAGTTGGGGTACAGTGTGTGAGGGTGGGGAGTTGGGGTACAGTGTGTGAGGGTGGGGAGTTGGGGTACAGTGTGTGAGGGTGGGGAGTTGGGGTACAGTGTGTGAGGGTGGGGAGTTGGGGTACAGTGTGTGAGGGTGGGGAGTTGGGGTACAGTGTGTGAGGGTGGGGAGTTGGGGTACAGTGTGTGAGGGTGGGGAGTTGGGGTACAGTGTGTGAGGGTGGGGAGTTGGGGTACAGTGTGTGAGGGTGGGGAGTTGGGGTACAGTGTGTGAGGGTGGGGAGTTGGGGTACAGTGTGTGAGGGTGTGGAGTTGGGGTACAGTGTGTGAGGGTGGGGAGTTGGGGTACAGTGTGTGAGGGTGGGGAGTTGGGGTACAGTGTGTGAGGGTGGGGAGTTGGGGTACAGTGTGTGAGGGTGGGGAGTTGGGGTACAGTGTGTGAGGGTGGGGAGTTGGGGTACAGTGTGTGAGGGTGGGGAGTTGGGGTACAGTGTGTGAGGGTGGGGAGTTGGGGTACAGTGTGTGAGGGTGGGGAGTTGGGGTACAGTGTGTGAGGGTGGGGAGTTGGGGTACAGTGTGTGAGGGTGGGGAGTTGGGGTACAGTGTGTGAGGGTGGGGAGTTGGGGTACAGTGTGTGAGGGTGGGGAGTTGGGGTACAGTGTGTGAGGGTGGGGAGTTGGGGTACAGTGTGTGAGGGTGGGGAGTTGGGGTACAGTGTGTGAGGGTGGGGAGTTGGGGTACAGTGTGTGAGGGTGGGGAGTTGGGGTACAGTGTGTGAGGGTGGGGAGTTGGGGTACAGTGTGTGAGGGTGGGGAGTTGGGGTACAGTGTGTGAGGGTGGGGAGTTGGGGTACAGTGTGTGAGGGTGGGGAGTTGGGGTACAGTGTGTGAGGGTGGGGAGTTGGGGTACAGTGTGTGAGGGTGGGGAGTTGGGGTACAGTGTGTGAGGGTGGGGAGTTGGGGTACAGTGTGTGAGGGTGGGGAGTTGGGGTACAGTGTGTGAGGGTGGGGAGTTGGGGTACAGTGTGTGAGGGTGGGGAGTTGGGGTACAGTGTGTGAGGGTGGGGAGTTGGGGTACAGTGTGTGAGGGTGGGGAGTTGGGGTACAGTGTGTGAGGGTGGGGAGTTGGGGTACAGTGTGTGAGGGTGGGGAGTTGGGGTACAGTGTGTGAGGGTGGGGAGTTGGGGTACAGTGTGTGAGGGTGGGGAGTTGGGGTACAGTGTGTGAGGGTGGGGAGTTGGGGTACAGTGTGTGAGGGTGGGGAGTTGGGGTACAGTGTGTGAGGGTGGGGAGTTGGGGTACAGTGTGTGAGGGTGGGGAGTTGGGGTACAGTGTGTGAGGGTGGGGAGTTGGGGTACAGTGTGTGAGGGTGGGGAGTTGGGGTACAGTGTGTGAGGGTGGGGAGTTGGGGTACAGTGTGTGAGGGTGGGGAGTTGGGGTACAGTGTGTGAGGGTGGGGAGTTGGGGTACAGTGTGTGAGGGTGGGGAGTTGGGGTACAGTGTGTGAGGGTGGGGAGTTGGGGTACAGTGTGTGAGGGTGGGGAGTTGGGGTACAGTGTGTGAGGGTGGGGAGTTGGGGTACAGTGTGTGAGGGTGGGGAGTTGGGGTACAGTGTGTGAGGGTGGGGAGTTGGGGTACAGTGTGTGAGGGTGGGGAGTTGGGGTACAGTGTGTGAGGGTGGGGAGTTGGGGTACAGTGTGTGAGGGTGGGGAGTTGGGGTACAGTGTGTGAGGGTGGGGAGTTGGGGTACAGTGTGTGAGGGTGGGGAGTTGGGGTACAGTGTGTGAGGGTGGGGAGTTGGGGTACAGTGTGTGAGGGTGGGGAGTTGGGGTACAGTGTGTGAGGGTGGGGAGTTGGGGTACAGTGTGTGAGGGTGGGGAGTTGGGGTACAGTGTGTGAGGGTGGGGAGTTGGGGTACAGTGTGTGAGGGTGGGGAGTTGGGGTACAGTGTGTGAGGGTGGGGAGTTGGGGTACAGTGTGTGAGGGTGGGGAGTTGGGGTACAGTGTGTGAGGGTGGGGAGTTGGGGTACAGTGTGTGAGGGTGGGGAGTTGGGGTACAGTGTGTGAGGGTGGGGAGTTGGGGTACAGTGTGTGAGGGTGGGGAGTTGGGGTACAGTGTGTGAGGGTGGGGAGTTGGGGTACAGTGTGTGAGGGTGGGGAGTTGGGGTACAGTGTGTGAGGGTGGGGAGTTGGGGTACAGTGTGTGAGGGTGGGGAGTTGGGGTACAGTGTGTGAGGGTGGGGAGTTGGGGTACAGTGTGTGAGGGTGGGGAGTTGGGGTACAGTGTGTGAGGGTGGGGAGTTGGGGTACAGTGTGTGAGGGTGGGGAGTTGGGGTACAGTGTGTGAGGGTGGGGAGTTGGGGTACAGTGTGTGAGGGTGGGGAGTTGGGGTACAGTGTGTGAGGGTGGGGAGTTGGGGTACAGTGTGTGAGGGTGGGGAGTTGGGGTACAGTGTGTGAGGGTGGGGAGTTGGGGTACAGTGTGTGAGGGTGGGGAGTTGGGGTACAGTGTGTGAGGGTGGGGAGTTGGGGTACAGTGTGTGAGGGTGGGGAGTTGGGGTACAGTGTGTGAGGGTGGGGAGTTGGGGTACAGTGTGTGAGGGTGGGGAGTTGGGGTACAGTGTGTGAGGGTGGGGAGTTGGGGTACAGTGTGTGAGGGTGGGGAGTTGGGGTACAGTGTGTGAGGGTGGGGAGTTGGGGTACAGTGTGTGAGGGTGGGGAGTTGGGGTACAGTGTGTGAGGGTGGGGAGTTGGGGTACAGTGTGTGAGGGTGGGGAGTTGGGGTACAGTGTGTGAGGGTGGGGAGTTGGGGTACAGTGTGTGAGGGTGGGGAGTTGGGGTACAGTGTGTGAGGGTGGGGAGTTGGGGTACAGTGTGTGAGGGTGGGGAGTTGGGGTACAGTGTGTGAGGGTGGGGAGTTGGGGTACAGTGTGTGAGGGTGGGGAGTTGGGGTACAGTGTGTGAGGGTGGGGAGTTGGGGTACAGTGTGTGAGGGTGGGGAGTTGGGGTACAGTGTGTGAGGGTGGGGAGTTGGGGTACAGTGTGTGAGGGTGGGGAGTTGGGGTACAGTGTGTGAGGGTGGGGAGTTGGGGTACAGTGTGTGAGGGTGGGGAGTTGGGGTACAGTGTGTGAGGGTGGGGAGTTGGGGTACAGTGTGTGAGGGTGGGGAGTTGGGGTACAGTGTGTGAGGGTGGGGAGTTGGGGTACAGTGTGTGAGGGTGGGGAGTTGGGGTACAGTGTGTGAGGGTGGGGAGTTGGGGTACAGTGTGTGAGGGTGGGGAGTTGGGGTACAGTGTGTGAGGGTGGGGAGTTGGGGTACAGTGTGTGAGGGTGGGGAGTTGGGGTACAGTGTGTGAGGGTGGGGAGTTGGGGTCAGTGTGTGAGGGTGGGGGTGGGGTAAGTGTGTACGAGGGTGGGAGTGGGGAGTGTGAGGGTAGGGAGTGGGGTAAGTGAGTGGGTGGGGAGTTGGGGTACAGTGTGTGAGGGTGGGGAGCTGGTGGGTACAGTGTGTGAGGGTGGGGGAGTTGGGAGTTACAGTGTGAGAGGGTGGGAGTTGGGGTACAGTGTAGTGAGGTGGGGAGTTGGG
>NC_141007.1:997107-1066368 GCF_052327205.1 Somniosus microcephalus | reverse complement strand
GGGGAGTTGGATGGGGTACAGTGTGTGTGAGGGTGGGGAGTTGGATGGGGTACAGTGTGTGTGTGAGGGTGGGGAGTTGGATGGGGTACAGTGTGTGTGAGGGTGGGGAGTTGGATGGGGTACAGTGTGTGTGGGGGTGGGGAGTTGGATGGGGTACAGTGTGTGTGAGGGTGGGGAGTTGGATGGGGGACAGTGTGTGTGAGGGTGGGGAGTTGGATGGGGTACAGTGTGTGTGAGGGTGGGGAGTTGGATGGGGTACAGTGTGTGTGGGGGTGGGGAGTTGGATGGGGTACAGTGTGTGTGAGGGTGGGGAGTTGGATGGGGTACAGTGTGTGTGAGGGTGGGGAGTTGGATGGGGTACAGTGTGTGTGGGGGTGGGGAGTTGGATGGGGTACAGTGTGTGTGAGGGTGGGGAGTTGGATGGGGTACAGTGTGTGTGAGGGTGGGGAGTTGGATGGGGTACAGTGTGTGTGAGGGTGGGGAGTTGGATGGGGTACAGTGTGTGTGAGGGTGGGGAGTTGGATGGGGTACAGTGTGTGTGAGGGTGTGGAGTTGGATGGGGTACAGTGTGTGTGAGGGTGGGGAGTTGGATGGGGTACAGTGTGTGTGAGGGTGGGGAGTTGGATGGGGTACAGTGTGTGTGAGGGTGGGGAGTTGGATGGGGTACAGTGTGTGTGAGGGTGGGGAGTTGGATGGGGTACAGTGTGTGTGAGGGTGGGGAGTTGGATGGGGTACTGTGTGTGTGAGGGTGGGGAGTTGGATGGGGTACAGTGTGTGTGAGGGTGGGGAGTTGGATGGGGTACAGTGTGTGTGAGGGTGGGGAGTTGGATGGGGTACTGTGTGTGTGAGGGTGGGGAGTTGGATGGGGTACAGTGTGTGTGAGGGTGGGGAGTTGGATGGGGTACAGTGTGTGTGAGGGTGGGGAGTTGGATGGGGTACTGTGTGTGTGAGGGTGGGGAGTTGGATGGGGTACAGTGTGTGTGAGGGTGGGGAGTTGGATGGGGTACAGTGTGTGTGAGGGTGTGGAGTTGGATGGGGTGCAGTGTGTGTGAGGGTGGGGAGTTGGATGGGGTACAGTGTGTGTGAGGGTGTGGAGTTGGATGGGGTGCAGTGTGTGTGGGGGTGGGGAGTTGGATGGGGTACAGTGTGTGTGAGGGTGGGGAGTTGGATGGGGTACAGTGTGTGTGAGGGTGGGGAGTTGGATGGGGTACAGTGTGTGTGAGGGTGGGGAGTTGGATGGGGGACAGTGTGTGTGTGAGGGTGGGGAGTTGGATGGGGTACAGTGTGTGTGAGGGTGGGGAGTTGGATGGGGTACAGTGTGTGTGTGAGGGTGGGGAGTTGGATGGGGTACAGTGTGTGTGAGGGTGGGGAGTTGGATGGGGTACAGTGTGTGTGAGGGTGGGGAGTTGGATGGGGGACAGTGTGTGTGTGAGGGTGGGGAGTTGGATGGGGTACAGTGCGTGTGAGGGTGGGGAGTTGGATGGGGTACAGTGTGTGTGTGAGGGTGGGGAGTTGGATGGGGTACAGTGTGTGTGAGGGTGGGGAGTTGGATGGGGTACAGTGTGTGTGAGGGTGGGGAGTTGGATGGAGTGCAGTGTGTGTGAGGGTGGGGAGTTGGATGGGGTACAGTGTGTGTGAGGGTGGGGAGTTGGATGGGATACAGTGTGTGTGAGGGTGGGGAGTTGGATGGGGTACAGTGTGTGTGAGGGTGTGGAGTTGGATGGGGTACAGTGTGTGTGAGGGTGGGGAGTTGGATGGGGTACAGTGTGTGTGAGGGTGGGGAGTTGGATGGGGTACAGTGTGTGTGAGGGTGGGGAGGTGGATGGGGTACAGTGTGTGTGAGGGTGTGGAGTTGGATGGGGTGCAGTGTGTGTGTGAGGGTGGGGAGTTGGATGGGGTACAGTGTGTGTGAGGGTGGGGAGTTGGATGGGGTACAGTGTGTGTGAGGGTGGGGAGTTGGATGGGGTACAGTGTGTGTGAGAGGGTGGGGAGTTGGATGGGGTACAGTGTGTGTGAGGGTCGGGAGTTGGATGGGGTACAGTGTGTGTGAGGGTGGGGAGTTGGATGGGGTACAGTGTGTGTGAGGGTGGGGAGTTGGATGGGGTACAGTGTGTGTGAGGGTGGGGAGTTGGATGGGGTACAGTGTGTGTGAGGGTGGGGAGTTGGATGGGGTACAGTGTGTGTGAGGGTGGGGAGTTGGATGGGGTACAGTGTGTGTGAGGGTGGGGAGTTGGATGGGGTACAGTGTGTGTGAGGGTGGGGAGTTGGATGGGGTACAGTGTGTGTGAGGGTGGGGAGTTGGATGGGGTACAGTGTGTGTGAGGGTGGGGAGTTGGATGGGGTACAGTGAGTGTGAGGGAGGAAGCCACACATAGTCCCCCTACCATTCCCAGCTCACCAAGAGAAGAGCAGCATAGCCAGGAAGTGAGTGAGCCCTCCAGGGCCGACCAGCCTAGCCAGGAAGTGAGTGAGCCTACCAGGGCCGACCAGACACATACCCCGGGATCACACAGCCAGATACAACCAAAAGATAAATTTAATCAATTAGAGATAGAGATGGTTAAACTTAGAGAGGACTTCCTCAAAATGAATGACAATCAAAATCAGGAGAGGGAGAGACACAAGAGAGAGCTGAAGCTACTTGAGAACCAGGTGAATCTACTTAGGAATCAGGTGAAAGAGCTGCAGGAAAAAGAAGAGAGCCATAGAGGAGAGATAACACCATTAGACCAGCAACCAGAGGCTAGAGATAAGACAAGACAGAGCCGGACGGAACGGCTGCACTCCCACACGGAACAAAAGCAACAGACACACAATACAAGGGGTGCCACACAGACCGACCAGCATCCTGATTCGCAATCTTCCCCCACCACCGTGGAACCACAAGCGGGCCGCTCACAAGAGGTACGCACACACCAGACACCCCAGCCCAGCACACACACTATGAGTCCAAGCGAAAGCCACCAGACAGTAAACACAAACAAGGCTGACGTCGTAATACTCATAGACTCAAATGGGAAATTTCTATGGGAGAAAAAGCTATTCCCTAGAAGTAAAGTAGAAAAGATCTGGTGCCCAACAACAAACAGAGCCATGGGATGGCTGACCAAAGCCAGATTAGGCTCCCCCCAACACATAATAATACACACGGGCACAAATGACCTAAAGACCCAACAGAAAGAAGTAGCAACATCGCTCAGAGCAATGATTAGGAAAGCAAGCAGTACATTTCCAAACACTAGAATCACTGTTTCCACAATATTGCCGAGAACAGACTTCAACAACAACACAATTCATGAGATAAATGCCAGCATAGCAAGAGACTGCGAATCAAACCACAACGTACACCTGGCCCAACACCCCACCCTCGATGAGGAATGTCTTTACGACCACGTCCACATCCAAAGGCAAAGAATATCGATCCTTGCTAAAGCCCTGAAGGACGTCGCTTTTAACCGGGTCCATACCCAGACTCCAAGAGGACCCCCCCCCGACCACCAGAGATCAGCGGGGTACATATCAGGAACACTACAAGGACCACCAACACACCAACCGAGACCAGAGAGGATCCCCATGCAAAACAACAATGTCAGACCTGCACCACTCCTGTCCCACAGGGGAATAGGACTGCTCCCAGCCAGACAGAGGGAGAGATGCACAGGACGTACGCAATACCTCAGACAGAAACAATCCATTAAGAGACAATAAGCAGATGTGCAGCAGCATCTACTTCCGCCTTATGGATCAAGGACTAATTAATAGAAAGAACTGTAACCAAATTGTATTAACTTTTGTAGACAACTGATGTGATCTTTTTTTTCCCACACTTAGACACGACAAACACGTACCACTCTTTAACCTATCATAGTAAAAGATCAAACTTAACATGAAATCCTTATATATTTCGACCTGGAATATCCAAGGTCTACGCTCTTCACTGCGAGAAGTGAAAAGTAGGACCCCAGAGTTCATAGATGAAACTAAAGACCTAGATATTATCATTTTACAGGAAACTTGGTATAAAGGAAAAGGACACACTGGCTGTCCCCAAGGGTACACTGAGCTGGTGGTGCCCTCCAATAAATTACCAAGTGTAACCCAAGGCAGAGACTCCGGAGGCATACTGATCTGGTTTAAAACAGAACTTAAGAATTACATCAAATTTATAAAAAAGGGCGAAAACCATATGTGGCTCAAACTTGAGAGGGAGATTATCTCAAACACCCAAGATGTTTACATTTGCGCACTTTATATCCCTCCAATCGATTCCCCGTACTTTAAAGAGGACACCTTCTCCAACATGGAGGGGGAAATTATCCAATACCAGGCCCAGGGGAACGTGTTGATCTGTGGGGACCTCAATTCAAGAACGGGCGAAGAACCAGACTTCACCAATAATCAGGGAAACAATTATGTTTTCGGGAATAACCACTTTGACATCCCTTCCCTTCCATACAGGCATAACTGCGACAAGCAGTCAAATACCAACGGAAAACAGCTACTACAGCTCTGTCGAAACCTGGGTCTGTACATTGTCAATGGTAGGTTCATAGGAGACCTCCTAGGAAGATCGACCTATTGCTCACCTCTTGGCTGCAGCACAGTAGACTATATGATTACAGACTTAGACCCATCCTCTTTCAGAGCATTCACAGTCAAACCACAAACAACACTGTCAGATCACAGTCAAATTACTATGTTCCTCAAAAAGACAGAAACAAACAACATAGAAACACAACCCAGTAAACTGTACAACACCAAAAAATCGTACAGATGGGCCAAAAACGACACGGAAAAATACCAGAAAACAATTAGCAATGCATCAACTCAAGCTCTCTTAGACACCTTTCTGGATAACATATACACTCACAATAAAGAAGGCGTAAACCGGGCAGTTAGTAAACTAAACAATATTTTTGATAATTTGGCAACAAATGCAAACTTGAAAGCTCGCAAGAACAAACCCAAAACAAAAAACTATGAAAAATGGTTTGACCGAGATTGCCATAACATGAGGAAAAAACTTAGAAAAATATCAAACCAAAAACACAGACATCCAGAAAACGAGGAACTACGCCTTACTTATTGTCAGACACTAACACAATACAGAAACACACTCAGAACCAAAAAAGAGCAATATATTAAGAATACACTCAGCTCCATGGAGGAATCCATTGATTCCAATTGTTTCTGGGAAAACTTGAAAACACTACACAAAAAACAACACGACGATTTGGCCATTCAAAATGGGGACACATGGGTAAACCACTTTGAAAAATTATACCAGAAAAAAACACTAAGACCAGAGCAACACCAAATATGCAAAAAACTGGAAAAGCTAGAAATGGCCATAAAAGATAACCAAAACCCGCTGGACGCCATAATAACAGCAAAAGAACTTCTTGAAAAACTCAAGGACCTGCGACCAGGAAAAGCCTGCGGGACAGATGGCATACTAAACGAGATGATTAAACACACAGACAACAAAATGAAACTGGCTATCCTAAAACTCTTCAACTTGGTTCTGAGTGTCGGTTATTTCCCTGATATCTGGAACAAAGGACTCATAACGCCCATATACAAAAGTGGGGACAAAATCGACCCAAACAACTATCGAGGCATCTGTGTAAACAGTAACCTGGGGAAGGTATTCTGTAGCATCATAAACAAAAGACTTATAAACTTCCTTGAGGAGCACAATGTCTTGAGTAAAAGCCAAATTGGATTCCTGCCAAACTATAGAACATCCGATCATATCTTCACCCTACAGACCCTAATTGACAAACACGTTCACAATAACAAAAGCAAAATCTACGCATGCTTTGTAGATTTCCAGAAGGCTTTCGACTCCATCTGGCATGACGGTTTATTCCTGAAACTTATCGAAAGTGGGCTAGGAGGGAAAACATATGATGTAATTAAATCAATGTATACAAACAACAAATGTGCAGTTAAAATTGGAGACAAACAAACAAAATACTTCCCACAGGGGCGGGGGGTGACGCAGGGCTCGCCAATCTCACCGACACTCTTTAATATTTACATAAATGGATTGGCAAAACTACTTGAACAATCTACAGCACCCGGCCTCACCCTATATGAATCCAAGGTTAAATTCCTCCTCTATGCAGACGACCTGGTTCTGCTGTCACCTACTAAAGAGGGGCTACAGCAAAACCTGGACCTGCTGGAGTCGTACTGCCAGACTTGGGCCCTGACAATAAATCCCCAAAAAACCAAAGTCCTTGTGTTCCAGCAAAGATCCAAACATCAGGGACCCAAAATAAATTTCACAGTAGGAACAACCAAAATTGAACAAACCACTAACTACACATACTTGGGCTTAAAAATCAGTTCTACGGGAAACTTCAAACTGGCTGTGAATGAACTGAAAGAGAAAGCAAGAAGGGCTTTCTATGCCATCAAAAAATCAATCCAAATAGAAATCCCAATTAGCATTTGGCTCAAAATTTTCAAATCAGTAATTGAACCAATTGCACTCTATGGCAGTGAGGTATGGGGACCGCTAACTCAACAAGAATTTGCAAAATGGGACAAACACCCAATTGAGATCCTACATGCAGAATTCTGTAAAAGTATCCTCCGGACTCAAAGGAAAACAGTAAACAATGCATGCAGGGCGGAACTAGGCCAATATCCATTAATAATCACTATCCAAAAAAGAGCCACCAAATTTTGGAATCACCTACAAATGAGCAATCCCCAATGCTATCACTACGACGCCCTGAAATGCCAAGAGCTGACCATAAAGAAGAATACCCTCAGTCAATTAGTCCTGGGACTCAGTGAAGTAACTACTAACAATACTAACAATAACCAGCCCCAGGACAGTGACAGGGTAACACAAAGAATTCGACCCAACACAATCGTCGCTAAGCAAAAGGAAAAATATCTGACATATTGGGCAGAAACAACAAAAACCCAAAGCAAACTCAATTGCTACTTGGCCCTAAACAGACAATACAACATAGCTGATTACCTGACCATGGTAAAGGATAACAAACTGAGAAGAACCTTGACAAGGTACAGACTTAGCGAACATAGCCTAGCGATCGAAAAAGGCAGACACAGGCAGACCAGGCTGCCAAGAGAGGACAGGATATGCTCTCACTGCAGTCAGGGAGTGGTGGAGACAGAGATGCACTTCCTCACAGCTTGTGGAAAATATCAGGGCATCAGGGAGAATTTCTACCAAAAATTCTCACAAATATGCCCTGATTTCAGAAATCTGAATGACAACCAAAAACTCCCATTCCTACTGGGAGAGGAGAGAAGCTGTATAACACTGGCGGCGCACTATGTTACAGCTTGCCATGAACAGAGGGACAACCAGTAAACTAAGTAAAAAATTTATATAAACAATGCGAATGTATATTTATACACTCAGGGATATACCTGTTTATACACTGTATGAATAGAACTGCGTTTATGTGCTAAACCATAAATGTATTTTGATGCTTTGGCAACATAAGATGTAACTTATCATGCCAATAAAGCGATTTAAATTGTAAAAATTGTAAAAAAAATTGTGAGGGTGGGGAGTTGGATGGGGTACAGTGTGTGTGAGGGTGGGGAGTTGGATGGGGTACAGTGTGTGTGAGGGTGGGGAGTTGGATGGGGTACAGTGTGTGTGAGGGTGGGGAGTTGGATGGGGTACAGTGTGTGTGTGAGGGTGGGGAGTTGGATGGGGTACAGTGTGTGTGAGGGTGGGGAGTTGGATGGGGTGCAGTGTGTGTGAGGGTGGGGAGTTGGATGGGGTGCAGTGTGTGTGAGGGTGGGGAGTTGGATGGGGTACAGTGTGTGTGTGAGGGTGGGGAGTTGGATGGGGTACAGTGTGTGTGAGGGTGTGGAGTTGGATGGGGTACAGTGTGTGTGAGGGTCGGGAGTTGGATGGGGTACAGTGTGTGTGAGGGTGTGGAGTTGGATGGGGTACAGTGTGTGTGAGGGTCGGGAGTTGGATGGGGTACAGTGTGTGTGAGGGTGGGGAGTTGGATGGGGTACAGTGTGTGTGAGGGTCGGGAGTTGGATGGGGTACAGTGTGTGTGAGGGTGGGGAGTTGGATGGGGTACAGTGTGTGTGAGGGTGTGGAGTTGGATGGGGTACAGTGTGTGTGAGGGTCGGGAGTTGGATGGGGTACAGTGTGTGTGAGGGTGGGGAGTTGGATGGGGTACAGTGTGTGTGTGAGGGTGGGGAGTTGGATGGGGTACAGTGTGTGTGAGGGTGGGGAGTTGGATGGGGTACAGTGTGTGTGGGGGTGGGGAGTTGGATGGGGTACAGTGTGTGTGAGGGTGGGGAGTTGAATGGGGTACAGTGTGTGTGAGGGTGGGGAGTTGGATGGGGTACAGTGTGTGTGAGGGTGGGGAGTTGGATGGGGTACAGGGTGTGTGACGGTGGGGAGTTGGATGGGGTACAGTGTGTGTGAGGGTGGGGTGATGGATGGGGTACAGTGTGTGTGAGGGTGGGGATTTGGATGGGGTACAGTGTGTGTGTGAGGGTGGGGAGTTGGATGGGGTACAGTGTGTGTGAGGGTGGGGAGTTGGATGGGGTACAGTGTGTGTGTGAGGGTGGGGAGTTGGATGGGGTACAGTGTGTGTGAGGGTGGGGAGTTGGATGGGGTACAGTGTGTGTGAGGGTGGGGAGTTGGATGGGGTACAGTGTGTGTGTGAGGGTGGGGAGTTGGATGGGGTACAGTGTGTGTGAGGGTGGGGAGTTGAATGGGGTACAGTGTGTGTGAGGGTGGGGAGTTGGATGGGGTACAGTGTGTGTGAGGGTGGGGAGTTGTATGGGGTACAGTGTGTGTGAGGGTGGGGAGTTGGATGGGGTACAGTGTGTGTGAGGGTGGGGAGTTGGATGGGGTACAGTGTGTGTGTGAGGGTGGGGAGCTGGATGGGGTACAGTGTGTGTGTGAGGGTGGGGAGTAGGATGGGGTCCAGTGTGTGTGAGGGTGGGGAGTTGGACGGGGTACAGTGTGTGTGAGGGTGGGGAGTTGGATGGGGTACAGTGTGTGTAAGGGTGGGGAGTTGGATGGGGTACAGTGTGTGTGTGAGGGTGGGGAGCTGGATGGGGTACAGTGTGTGTGTGAGGGTGGGGAGTAGGATGGGGTCCAGTGTGTGTGAGGGTGGGGAGTTGGACGGGGTACAGTGTGTGTGAGGGTGGGGAGTTGGATGGGGTACAGTGTGTGTAAGGGTGGGGAGTTGGATGGGGTACAGTGTGTGTGAGGGTGGGGAGTTGGATGGGGTACAGTGTGTGTGAGGGTGGGGAGTTGGATGGGGTACAGTGTGTGTGAGGGTGGGCAGTTGGATGGGGTACAGTGTGTGTGAGGGTGAGGAGTTGGATGGGGTACAGTGTGTGTGTGAGGGTGGGGAGTTGGATGGGGTACAGTGTGTGTGAGGGTGGGGAGTTGGATGGGGTACAGTGTGTGTGAGGGTGGGGAGTTGGATGGGGTACAGTGTGTGGGGGTGGGGAGTTGGATGGGGTACAGTGTGTGTGAGGGTGGGGAGTTGGATGGGGTACAGTGTGTGTGAGGGTGGGAGTTGGATGGGGTATAGTGTGTGTGTGAGGGTGGGGAGTTGGATGGGGTACAGTGTGTGTGAGGGTGGGGAGTTGGATGGGGTATAGTGTGTGTGAGGGTGGGGAGTTGGATGGGGTACAGTGTGTGTGAGGGTGGGGAGTTGGATGGGGTACAGTGTGTGTGAGTGTGGGGAGTTGGATGGGGTACAGTGTGTGTGATGGTGGGGAGTTGGATGGGGTACAGTGTGTGTGAGGTTGGGGAGTTGGATGGGGTACAGTGTGTGTGAGGGCGGGGAGTTGGATGGGGTACAGTGTGTGTGAGGGTGAGGAGTGGGATGGGGTACAGTGTGTGTGAGGGTGGGGAGTTGGATGGGGTACAGTGTGTGTGAGGGCGGGGAGTTGGATGGGGTACAGTGTGTGTGAGGGTGAGGAGTTGGATGGGGTACAGTGTGTGTGAGGGTGGGGAGTTGGATGGGGTACAGTGTGTGTAAGGGTGGGGAGTTGGATGGGGTACAGTGTGTGTGAGGGTGGGGAGTTGGATGGGGTACAGTGTGTGTGAGGGTGGGGAGTTGGATGGGGTACAGTGTGTGTGAGGGTGGGCAGTTGGATGGGGTACAGTGTGTGTGAGGGTGAGGAGTTGGATGGGGTACAGTGTGTGTGTGAGGGTGGGGAGTTGGATGGGGTACAGTGTGTGTGAGGGTGGGGAGTTGGATGGGGTACAGTGTGTGTGAGGGTGGGGAGTTGGATGGGGTACAGTGTGTGGGGGTGGGGAGTTGGATGGGGTACAGTGTGTGTGAGGGTGGGGAGTTGGATGGGGTACAGTGTGTGTGAGGGTGGGGAGTTGGATGGGGTACAGTGTGTGTGAGGGTGGGAGTTGGATGGGGTATAGTGTGTGTGTGAGGGTGGGGAGTTGGATGGGGTACAGTGTGTGTGAGGGTGGGGAGTTGGATGGGGTACAGTGTGTGTGAGGGTGGGGAGTTGGATGGGGTACAGTGTGTGTGAGGGTGGGGAGTTGGATGGGGTAGAGTGTGTGTGAGGGTGGGGAGTTGGATGGGGTACAGTGTGTGTGAGGGTGGGGAGTTGGATGGGGTACAGTGTGTGTGAGTGTGGGGAGTTGGATGGGGTACAGTGTGTGTGATGGTGGGGAGTTGGATGGGGTACAGTGTGTGTGAGGTTGGGGAGTTGGATGGGGTACAGTGTGTGTGAGGGCGGGGAGTTGGATGGGGTACAGTGTGTGTGAGGGTGAGGAGTGGGATGGGGTACAGTGTGTGTGAGGGTGGGGAGTTGGATGGGGTACAGTGTGTGTGAGGGCGGGGAGTTGGATGGGGTACAGTGTGTGTGAGGGTGAGGAGTTGGATGGGGTACAGTGTGTGTGAGGGTGGGGAGTTGGATGGGGTACAGTGTGTGTGAGGGTGGGGAGTTGGATGGGGTACAGTGTGTGTGATGGTGGGGAGTTGGATGGGGTACAGTGTGTGTGAGGGTGGGGAGTTGGATGGGGTACAGTGTGTGTGAGGTTGGGGAGTTGGATGGGGTACAGTGTGTGTGAGGGTGGGGAGTTGGATGGGGTACAGTGTGTGTGAGGGTGGTGAGTTGGATGGGGTACAGTGTGTGTGAGGGTGGGGAGTTGGATGGGGTACAGTGTGTGTGAGGGTGGGGAGTTGGATGGGGTACAGTGTGTGTGTGAGGGTGGGGAGTTGGATGGGGTACAGTGTGTGTGAGGGTGGGGAGTTGGATGGTGTACAGTGTGTGTGAGGGTGGGGAGTTCGATGGGGTACAGTGTGTGTGAGGGTGGGGATTTGGATGGGGTACAGTGTGTGTGAGGGTGGGGAGTTGGATGGGGTACAATGTGTGTGAGGGTGGGGAGATGGATGGGGTACAGTGTGTGTGAGGGTGGGGAGTTGGATGGGGTACAATGTGTGTGAGGGTGGGGAGATGGATGGGGTACAGTGTGTGTGAGGGTGGGGAGTTGGATGGGGGACAATGTGTGTGAGGGTGGGGAGATGGATGGGGTACAGTGTGTGTGAGGGTGGGGAGTTGGATGGGGTACAGTGTGTGTGAGGGTGGGGAGTTGGATGGGGTACAGTGTGTGTGAGGGTGGGGAGTTGGATGGGGTACAGTGTGTGTGAGGGTGGGGAGTTGGATGGGGTACAGTGTGTGTGAGGGTGGGGAGTTGGATGGGGTACAGTGTGTGTGAGGGTGGGGAGTTGGATGGGGTACAGTGTGTGTGAGGGTGGGGAGTTGGATGGGGTACAGTGTGTGTGAGGGTGGGGAGTTGGATGGAGTACAGTGTGTGTGAGGGTGGGGAGCTGGATGGGGTACAGTGTGTGTGAGGGTGGGGAGTTGGATGGGGTACAGTGTGTGTGAGGGTGGGGTGATGGATGGGGTACAGTGTGTGTGAGGGTGGGGAGTTGGACGGGGTACAGTGTATGTGAGGGTGGGGAGTTGGATGGGGTACAGTGTGTGTGAGGGTGGGGAGTTGGATGGGGTACAGTGTGTGTGGGGGTGGGGAGTTGGATGGGGTACAGTGTGTGTGAGGGTGGGGAGTTGGATGGGGTACAGTGCGTGTGAGGGTGGGGTGATGGATGGGGTACAGTGTGTGTGAGGGTGGGGAGTTGGATGGGGTACAGTGTGTGTGAGGGTGGGGAGTTGGATGGGGTACAGTGTGTGTGAGGGTGGGGAGTTGGATGGGGTACAGTGTGTGTGAGGGTGGGGAGTTGGATGGGGTACAGTGTGTGTGAGGGCGGGGAGTTGAATGGGGTACAGTGTGTGTGAGGGTGGGGAGTTGAATGGGGTACAGTGTGTGTGAGGGTGGGGAGTTGGATGGGGTACAGTGTGTGTGAGGATGGGGAGTTGGATGGGGTACAGTGTGTGTGAGGGTGGGGAGTTGGATGGGGTACAGTGTGTGTGAGGGTGGGGCGTTGGATGGGGTACAGTGTGTGTGAGGGTGGGGAGTTGGATGGGGTACAGTGTGTGTGAGGGTGGGGAGTTGGACGGGGTACAGTGTGTGTGAGGGTGGGGAGTTGGATGGGGTACAGTGTGTGAGGGTGGGGAGTTGGATGGGGTACAGTGTGTGTGAGGGCGGGGAGTTGGATGGGGTACAGTGTGTGTGAGGGTGGGGATTTGGATGGGGTACAGTGTGTGTGTGAGGGTGGGGAGTTGGATGGGGTACAGTGTGTGTGAGGGTGGGGAGTTGGATGGGGTACAGTGTGTGTGAGGGTGGGGAGTTGGATGGGGTACAGTGTGTGTGTGAGGGTGGGGAGTTGGATGGTGTACAGTGTGTGTGAGGGTGGGGAGTTGAATGGGGTACAGTGTGTGTGAGGGTGGGGAGTTGGATGGGGTACAGTGTGTGTGAGGGTGGGGAGTTGGATGGGGTACAGTGTGTGTGTGAGGGTGGGGAGTTGGATATGGGGCACAGTGTGTGTGTGAGGGTGGGGAGTTGGATGGGGTACAGTGTGACCTGGTTCTGCTGTCACCTGCTAAAGAGGGGCTACAGCAAAACCTGGAACTGCTGGAGTCGTACTGCCAGACTTGGGCCCTGACAATAAATCCCCAAAAAACCAAAGTCCTTGTGTTCCAGCAAAGATCCAAACATCAGGGACCCAAAATAAATTTCACAGTAGGAACAACCAAAATTGAACAAACCACTAACTACACATACTTGGGCTTAAAAATCAGTTCTACGGGAAACTTCAAACTGGCTGTGAATGAACTGAAAGAGAAAGCAAGAAGGGCTTTCTATGCCATCAAAAAATCAATCCAAATAGAAATCCCAATTAGCATTTGGCTCAAAATTTTCAAATCAGTAATTGAACCAATTGCACTCTATAGCAGTGAGGTATGGGGACCGCTAACTCAACAAGAATTTGCAAAATGGGACAAACACCCAATTGAGATCCTACATGCAGAATTCTGTAAAAGTATCCTCCGGACTCAAAGGAAAACAGTAAACAATGCATGCAGGGCGGAACTAGGCCAATATCCATTAATAATCACTATCCAAAAAAGAGCCACCAAATTTTGGAATCACCTACAAATGAGCAATCCCCAATGCTATCACTGCGACGCCCTGAAATGCCAAGAGCTGACCATAAAGAAGAATACCCTCAGTCAACTAGTCCTGGGACTCAGTGAAGTAACTACTAACAATACTAACAATAACCAGCCCCAGGACAGTGACAGGGTAACACAAAGAATTCGACCCAACACAATCGTCGCTAAGCAAAAGGAAAAATATCTGACATATTGGGCAGAAACAACAAAAACCCAAAGCAAACTCAATTGCTACTTGGCCCTAAACAGACAATACAACATAGCTGATTACCTGACCATGGTAAAGGATAACAAACTGAGAAGAACCTTGACAAGGTACAGACTTAGCGAACATAGCCTAGCGATCGAAAAAGGCAGACACAGGCAGACCAGGCTGCCAAGAGAGGACAGGATATGCTCTCACTGCAGTCAGGGAGTGGTGGAGACAGAGATGCACTTCCTCACAGCTTGTGGAAAATATCAGGGCATCAGGGAGAATTTCTACCAAAAATTCTCACAAATATGCCCTGATTTCAGAAATCTGAATGACAACCAAAAACTCCCATTCCTACTGGGAGAGGAGAGAGGCTGTATAGCACTGGCGGCACACAATGTTACAGCTTGCCATGAACAGAGGGACAACCAGTAAACTAGGAAGGGAATATATATGAACGATGCGAGTGTATATTTTTACACTCAGGGATATACCTGTTTATACACTGTATGAGTAGAACTGCGTTTATGTGCTGAACCATAAATGTATTTTGATGCTTTGGCAACATAAGATGTAACTTATCATGTCAATAAAGCGATTTGAATTGTGAATTGTGAATTGTGTGTGAGGTTGGGGAGTTGGAGGGGGTACAGTGTGTGTGAGGGTGGGGAGTTGGATGGGGTACAGTGTGTGTGAGGGTGGGGAGTTGGATGGGGTACAGTGTGTGTGAGGGTGGGGAGTTGGATGGGGTACAGTGTGTGTGAGGGTGGGGAGTTGGTTGGGGTACAGTGTGTGTGAGGGTGGGGAGTTGGATGGGGCACAGTGTGTGTGAGGGTGGGGAGTTGGATGGGGTACAGTGTGTGTGAGGGTGGGGAGTTGGATGGGGTACAGTGTGTGTGAGGGTGGGGAGTTGGATGGGGTACAGTGTGTGTGAGGGTGGGGAGTTGGATGGGGTACAGTATGTGTGAGGGTGGGGAGTTCGATGGGGTACAGTGTGTGTGAGGGTGGGGAGTTGGATGGGGTACAGTGTGTGTGTGAGGGTGGGGAGTTGGATGGGGTACAGTGTGTGTGAGGGTGGGGAGTTGGATGGGGTACAGTGTGTGTGTGAGGGTGGGGAGTTGGATGGGGTACAATGTGTGTGTGAGGGTGGGGAGTTGGATGGGGTACAGTGTGTGTGAGGGTGGGGAGTTGGATGGGGTACAGTGTGTGTGAGGGTGGGGAGTTGGATGGGGTACAGTGTGTGTGAGGGTGGGGAGTTGGATGGGGTACAGTGTGTGTGAGGGGGTGGGGAGTTGGATGGGGTACAGTGTGTGTGAGGGTGGGGAGTTGGATGGGGTGCAGTGTGTGTGAGGGTGGGGAGTTGGATGGGGTATAGTGTGTGTGAGGGTGGGGAGTTGGATGGGGTGCAGTGTGTGTGAGGGTGGGGAGTTGGATGGGGTACAGTGTGTGTGAGGGTGGGGAGTTGGATGGGGTACAGTGTGTGTGAGGGGGTGGGGAGTTGGATGGGGTACAGTGTGTGTGAGGGTGGGGAGTTGGATGGGCTCCAGTGTGTGTGAGGGTGGGGAGTTGGATGGGGTACAGTGTGTGTGAGGGGGGGAGTTGGATGGGGTACAGTGTGTGTGAGGGCGGGGAGTTGGATGGGGTACAGTGTGTGTGAGGGCGGGGAGTTGGATGGGGTACAGTGTGTGTGAGGGTGGGGAGTTGGATGGGGTACAGTGTGTGTGAGGGTGGGGAGTTGGATGGGGTACAGTGTGTGTGAGGGTGGGGAGTTGGATGGGGTACAGTGTGTGTGAGGGTGGGGAGTTGGATGGGGTACAGTGTGTGTGTGAGGGTGGGGAGTTGGATGGGGTACAGTGTGTGAGGGTGGGGAGTTGGATGGGGTGCAGTGTGTGTGAGGGTGGGGAGTTGGATGGGGTACAGTGTGTGTGAGGGTGGGGAGTTGGATGGGGTACAGTGTGTGTGAGGGTGGGGAGTTGGATGGGGTACAGTGTGTGTGAGGGTGGGGAGTTGGATGGGGTACAGTGTGTGTGAGGGTGGGGAGTTGGATGGGGTACAGTGTGTGTGAGGGTGGGGTGTTGGATGGGGTACAGTGTGTGTGAGGGTGGGGAGTTGGATGGGGTACAGTGTGTGTGAGGGTGGGGAGTCGGATGGGGTACAGTGTGTGTGAGGGTGGGGAGTTGGATGGGGTACAGTGTGTGTGAGGGTGGGGAGTTTGATGGGGTACAGTGTGTGTGAGGGTGGGGAGTTGGATGGGGTACAGTGTGTGTGAGGGTGGGGAGTTTGATGGGGTACAGTGTGTGTGAGGGTGGGGAGTTGGATGGGGTACAGTGTGTGAGGGTGGGGAGTTGGATGGGGTGCAGTGTGTGTGAGGGTGGGGAGTTGGATGGGGTACAGTGTGTGTGAGGGTGGGGAGTTGGATGGGGTACAGTGTGTGTGAGGGTGGTAAACAACGCATGCAGGGCGGAACTAGGCCAATACCCATTAATAATCACTATCCAAAAAAGAGCCACCAAATTTTGGAATCACCTACAAATGAGCAACCCCCAATGCTATCACTACGACGCCCTGAAATGCCAAGAGCTGACCATAAAGAAGAATACCCTCAGTCAACTAGTCCTGGGACTCAATAAAGTAACTAATAACAATACTAACAATAACCAGCCCCAGGACAGTGACAGGGTAACACAAAGAATTCGACCCAACACAATCGTCGCTAAGCAAAAGGAAAAATATCTGTCATATTGGGCAGAAACAACAAAAACCCAAAGCAAACTCAATTGCTACTTGGCCCTAAACAGACAATACAACATAGCTGATTACCTGACCATGGTAAAGGATAACAAACTGAGAAGAACCTTGACAAGGTACAGACTTAGCGAACATAGCCTAGCGATCGAAAAAGGCAGACACAGGCAGACCAGGCTGCCAAGAGAAGACAGGATATGCTCTCACTGCAGTCAGGGAGTAGTTGAGACAGAGATGCACTTCCTCACAGCCTGTGGAAAATATCAGGGCATCAGAGAGAATTTCTATCAAAAATTCTCACAAATATGCCCTGAATTCAGAAATCTGACTGACAACCAAAAACTCCCATTCCTACTGGGGGAGGAGAGAAGCTGTGTAACACTGGCGGCACACTATGTTACAGCTTGCCATGAACAGAGGGACAACCAGTAAACTAAGACAAGAGTATATATAAACAAGGCGAAAATATATTTATAAACTCAGGGATATACCTGTTTATACACTGTATGAATGGAACCGCGTTTATGTGTTCAACCATAAATGTATTTTGATGCTTTGGCAACATAAGATGTACCTTATCATGCCAATAAAGCGATTTGTATTGTATTGGGTAGGGAGTTGGATGGGGTACAGTGTGTGTGAGGGTGGGGAGTTAGATGGGGTACAGTGTGTGTGAGGGTGGGGAGTTGGATGGGGTACAGTGTGTGTGAGGGTGGGGAGTTAGATGGGGTACAGTGTGTGTGAGGGTGGGGAGTTGGATGGGGTACAGTGTGTGTGAGGGTGGGGAGTTGGATGGGGTACAGTGTGTGTGAGGGTGGGGAGTTGGATGGGGTACAGTGTGTGTGAGGGTGGGGAGTTGGATGCGGTACAGTGTGTGTGGGGGGGTGGAGTTGGATGGGGTATGTTGTGTATGTAATATGTGTGCTACTTTGAACCTATGGACAGGACTGCACTACTTGTTGGGCGTAGTGATACGCAGTACCACTCCTGGCCATAGGGGTATAAATAGTACTGTGGGTACTGATCTCCCCTCAGTTCCCGCCTGTGGGCATGAAGTAAAGACCTATGTATAGTCCCTACCTCCAACCAGTAAAGACCTGTTTGAGTTATACGTTTAAGTCTTTGTGTTAATTGTTCAATACAATACACATACTTAACACTGGCGACGAATCAGGTTCTTACCCTGCGGCAGTTGAAGAGAGGTTTCAAACATCACCACCCCACTAGAAGCGACAGGCTTTAGGACTCTGAAGCCTCCATCAGCGACTGAGTATTGGAGTGCAGCAAACATCCTGACAGCTTCCAGCGACTGACAGAAGTCTTTCTGCAGTTTCCTTGTTCAACCTAGGTGGTGGGGTAAGCCGTGCAGTGTTGGCTGCAAAGACAGGGCTGGGGAAGTTGGAGAAGATAAGGGCGATCGCAATCCCTGATAAGAGCCGCGGTGAAACGCGCGAGCGGGTAAGCCAGAGCCCGGGAGGGAGCGAGCAAGAGCCGCTTCGGTCGGGAGCCACTTCGCTATCCAGCGATCGCATCCGCTGATAAGAGCCGCACTCGGGCGATCGCGGCGAAGATAAGGGCCGCACTCGGGGGCTGAAGGGAGACGGCGTCGGGGGACGGGTGAAGACCGCCAAGCGCGGGGAAACCGCCATTTTGTGGGCGGAGGACGACGGCAAGAGCGGGAAGCCGCCATCTTTGATAACAAGTAAACAAAATAAAATCTGACAAATTGCAAATCTACAATGCCTAAACACGGGAATATTAGCACCTTTGATAGTGACCTCGAAGATTGGGCCATATATGTTGAAAGAGTAAAAAATTATTGTAAGGCCAATAAAATTCGTGACCAAGATAAAGCTCTAACATTATTAAATTTAATGGGTGCGAAGACATACGGGCAATTGAAACACCTGTTATCACCAGATGAACCGGCGGATAAGACGTTCGATGAGATTGTTACTGTCCTGAAAGATCATCTAAACCCCACGCCGCTGATGCTAGCGGAACGATTTAAATTTTACGACAGAAGGCAGCTACAGCATGAAAGCAATGCTGATTATTTGCTGGAATTGCGTAAATTAGCGAAATATTGCCAGTTTGGAACGGGACTGACAGAGGCACTTCGAGACAAATTTGTGTGTGGTTTATTTAAACAGGATACACAAAAGCGACTGCTCGAGGAGAATGAGCTGACGCTTGAGAAGGCGGTCACTATGGCAGCAGCACACGAAGCCGCAGCGAGAGGCACGGCAGTAATGCAGCTACGGTCACCGGAGCTCAGTGCAGACAAATTGGGTGTGAGTTCTGGCAAATGTTATCGTTGTGGAAAGACAACGCATGATCAGAACCAGTGTTGGTTTAAAAACCAAGAATGTAGAACTTGTGGTAGGCTTGGACATATAGCTAGAGTATGCAGGTCAGCGAAGAAGACCAGCAACAAGAAGTCACCGCAAGGAAAATACGCAAAGGTACAAAAGGTGACCGAACAGGAGTCCGATTCAGACGCTAGCAGTAATGAACTGGCTAGCTTAAGAGTACTCAACGCTGGTAAGGGTGCAGACCTCCAGACAATTTGGGTCACTCTTCAGATAGAAGGAGTCCAAGTAAAACTGGAATTGGACACTGGATCGGCATTGACGGTCATAAATAAGAAAGATTACGGAAAGTTATTCCAACATATTCCCCTACAGGATACGGGGATTATATTGGAAACATACACGGGGCAAAGAGTGTACCCCATCGGGAAAATAGAGGTTGCAGTGGTCCACAAGGGCGAAGACAGTCAAATAATGGACTTATATGTGATATCTGAAGGAGGTCCTCCACTACTAGGACGGGAGTGGATTAGGAAAATGAATATGGACTGGCATTTCCTACAAACAATAACGAGTGAGAACTCGGTGAAGATAGTCGGCCCAGACTCTGGAACGGATGATGGTAAGCCCAACTCAGGTGCAAAAGACAAAGTTTCAGCACAGAATTCCACTGAGCAACAACAACATAGTTTAACTGTGGATTCTGAGTCTGGCAAGTCTACTGATGTGCCCATTTCTGAGGGACACCGGGCTCGAACTCAACTCCATTTCAAACTACAACAGCAATTAGAACAAATGCTTCGCCGTTGTGAGCAAGAGTTGAATGCAACAAAAGAGTTCTTTGATATAGAGTTGGAGAATCTGGAAAGACAACAGAAGCAGCTGATGGAGAAAATGGAGCAGGAGCACACAAAACGTCTGATGTCAGAGGAGTTAACGGTCAGCCAACTCCTGCATATGCTGAAGGACAGGACTCTGAAATGGGAAAAACTTGAACACGAACTTCAATATTCAAACGAAAGGGGTTCGGAGCTCTCAAAGATTATTGGAAGAGCTGAGGTGGCAACACAGACTGAGATGACTACAACAGAGCAGCCCTTGGATGCCAAAAGTACGCTGACTCACGTCAACGTAGAACAACAGACCGCTGAAACAGCTGCTCCGGTAGAGGGATTGAATAGTCCGATCAATCAATCTCCAAAAGAAGTTGAAGTAGTAAAATCTCAAATGAGGTCATTAGTAAACGACTTGCTGAAAGCCCAGAAAAAGCTGGATGAAGAGGTATGCATGAAGAAGTCTCTTCAGGAAAGATGTCTGGACTTGGAACAAAAGCTGGCTAACGCCCAGCTGGGTATGGAGGAAATAGAAGACCCTCTCGCTGGCCTAGATCAGGACGACACCGAATATTACTATGTCCTGTCCTGCCCAACTTGTAACTTCGACTCCCACCATACAGAAAGCATGGAGGAGCACCGAAAGTCTACGGAACATCGGGAGAAGGTGGCTCTACTACGGAAAAAGGAGGGAGAGAAGGAGGAACTGCGCATGCAGCTGGCAGCTGACAGTGGAGCCCAGAGAGTCTCCAAGAAGCAGAAAAGGAAAAGTCGAAACAGAAGATGACCCATCTGAACCATTATTACCTCTACCAGATCACACACGTGGTCCCTCCGAACGGAGCCAATTCAGTTCGGAAGTTCAAATTGTTAAATCCATGGAAGGACTATTGAATGAGTCACTCCAGCAACGTGAACCGACTCCACCACAGAGATTGAATCTGTGAACTGTTTTCCGCAGAGACTGAATCTGTGATCTGTTTTGACATGAAGTTATCTATGTTATTCTGTTATGTAAACCTGAAGTTATATATGTATATATGTTATTACGTTATGTTAAATGGGGAGATGACTGTAAAGCTAGGAAGGGAGGAATGTTGTGTATGTAATATGTGTGCTACTTTGAACCTATGGACAGGACTGCACTACTTGTTGGGCGTAGTGATACGCAGTACCACTCCTGGCCATAGGGGTATAAATAGTACTGTGGGTACTGATCTCCCCTCAGTTCCCGCCTGTGGGCATGAAGTAAAGACCTATGTATAGTCCCTACCTCCAACCAGTAAAGACCTGTTTGAGTTATACGTTTAAGTCTTTGTGTTAATTGTTCAATACAATACACATACTTAACAGGGTACAGTGTGTGTGGGGGTGGGGAGTTGGATGGGGTACAGTGTGTGTGAGGGTGGGGAGTTGGATGGGGTACAGTGTGTCTGGGGGTGGGGAGTTGGATGGGGTACAGTGTGTGTGAGGGTGGGGAGTTGGATGGGGTACAGTGTGTGTGAGGGTGGGGAGTTGCATGGGGTACAGTGAGTGTGAGGGTGGGGAGTTGGATAGGGTCCAGTGAGTGTGAGGGTGGGGAGTTGGATGGGGTACAGTGTGTGTGAGGGTGGGGAGTTGGATGGGGTACAGTGTGTGTGAGGGTGGGGAGTTGGATGGGGTGCAGTGTGTGTGAGGGTGGGGAGTTGGATGGGGTACAGTGTGTGTGAGGGTGGGGAGTTGGATGGGGTACAGTGTGTGCGAGGGTGGGGAGTTGGATGGGGTACAGTGTGTGTGAGGGTGGGGAGTTGGATGGGGTACAGTGTGTGTGAGGGTGGGGAGTTGGATGGGGTACAGTGTGTGTGAGGGTGGGGAGTTGGATGGGGTACAGTGTGTGTGAGGGTGTGGAGTTGGATGGGGTACAGTGTGTGTGAGGGTGGGGAGTTGGATGGGGTACAGTGTGTGTGAGGGTGGGGAGTTGGATGGGGTACAGTATGTGTGAGGGTGGGGAGTTCGATGGGGTACAGTGTGTGTGAGGGTGGGGAGTTGGATGAGGTACAGTGTGTGTGAGGGTGGGGAGTTGGATGGGGTCCAGTGTGTGTGAGGGTGGGGAGTTGGATGGGGTACAGTGTGTGTGAGTGTGGGGAGTTGGATGGGGTACAGTGTGTGAGAGGGTGAGGAGTTGGATGGGGTACAGTGTGTGTGAGGGTGGGGAGTTGGATGGGGTACAGTGTGTGTGGGGATCGGGAGTTGGATGGGGTACAGTGTGTGTGAGGGTGGGGGGTTGGATGGGGTACAGTGTGTGTGTGAGGGTGGGGAGTTGGATGGGGTACAGTGTGTGTGAGGGTGGGGAGTTGGATGGGGTACAGTGTGTGTGAGGGTGGGGAGTTGGATGGGGTACAGTGTGTGTGAGGGTGGGGAGTTGGATGGGGTACAGTGTGTGTGAGGGTGGGGAGTTGGATGGGGTACAGTGTGTGTGAGGGTGGGGAGTTGGATGGGGTACAGTGTGTGTGAGGGTGGGGAGTTGGATGGGGTACAGTGTGTGTGAGGGTGGGGAGTTGGATGGGGTACAGTGTGTGTGAGGGTGGGGAGTTGGATGGGGTACAGTGTGTGTGAGGGTGGGGAGTTGGATGGGGTACAGTGTGTGTGTGAGGGTGGGGAGTTGGATGGGGTACAGTGTGTGTGAGGGTGGGGGGTTGGATGGGGTACAGTGTGTGTGTGAGGGTGGGGAGTTGGATGGGGTACAGTGTGTGTGTGAGTGTGGGGAGTTGGATGGGGTACAGTGTGTGTGATGGTGGGGAGTTGGATGGGGTACAGTGTGTGTGAGGGTGGGGAGTTGGATGGGGTACAGTGTGTGTGAGGGTGGGGAGTTGGATGGGGTACAGTGTGTGTGAGGGCGGGGAGTTGGATGGGGTACAGTGTGTGTGAGGGTGGGGAGTTGGATGGGGTACAGTGTGTGTGAGGGTGGGGAGTTGGATGGGGTACAGTGTGTGTGAGGGTGGGGAGTTGGATGGGGTACAGTGTGTGTGAGGGTGGGGAGTTGGATGGGGTACAGTGTGTGTGAGGGTGGGGAGTTGGATGGGGTACAGTGTGTGTGAGGGTGGGGAGTTGGATGGGGTACAGTGTGTGTGAGGGTGGGGAGTTGGATGGGGTACAGTGTGTGTGAGGGTGGGGAGCTGGATGGGGTACAGTGTGTGCGAGGGTGGGGAGTTGGATGGGGTACAGTGTGTGTGTGAGGGTGGGGAGTTGGATGGGGTACAGTGTGTGTGGGGGTGGGGTGTTGGATGGGGTACAGTGTGTGTGAGGGTGGGGAGTTGGATGGGGTACAGTGTGTGTGAGGGTGGGGAGTTGGATGGGGTAGTGTGTGTGAGGGTGGGGAGTTGGATGGGGTACAGTGTGTGTGAGGGTGGGGAGTTGGATGGGGTACAGTGTGTGTGAGGGCGGGGAGTTGGATGCGGTACAGTGTGTGTGAGGATGGGGAGTTGGATGGGGTACAGTGTGTGTGAGGGTGGGGAGTTGGATGGGGTACAGTGTGTGTGAGGGTGTGGAGTTGGATGGGGTACAGTGTGTGTGAGGGTGGGGAGTTGGATGGGGTACAGTGTGTGTGAGGGTGTGGAGTTGGATGGGGTACAGTGTGTGTGAGGGTGGGGAGTTGGATGGGGTACAGTGTGTGTGAGAGGGTGGGGAGTTGGATGGGGTACAGTGTGTGTGAGGGTGGGGAGTTGGATGTGGTACAGTGTGTGTGAGGGTGGGGAGTTGGTTGGGGTACAGTCTGTGTGAGGGTGGGGAGTTGGTTGGGGTACAGTGTGTGTGTGAGGGTAGGGAGTTGGATGGGGTACAGTGTGTGTGAGGGTGGGGAGTTGGATGGGGTACAGTGTGTGTGAGGGTGGGGAGTTGGATGGGGTACAGTGTGTGTGGGGGTGGGGAGTTGGATGGGGTACAGTGTGTGTGAGGGTGGGGAGTTGGATGGGGTACAGTGTGTGTGAGGGTTGGGAGTTGGATGGGGTACAGTGTGCGTTAGGGTGGGGAGTTGGATGGGGTACAGTGTGTGTGAGGGTGGGGAGTTGGATGGGGTACAGTGTGTGTGAGGGCGGGGAGTTGGATGGGGTACAGTGTGTGTGAGGGTGGGGAGTTGGATGGGGTACAGTGTGTGTGAGGGTGGGGAGTTGGATGGGGTACAGTGTGTGTGAGGGTGGGGAGTTGGATGGGGTACAGTTTGTGTGAGGGTGGGGAGTTGGATGGGGTACAGTGTATGTGAGGGTGGGGAGTTGGATGGGGTACAGTGTGTGAGGGCGGGGAGTTGGATGGGGTACAGCGTGTGCGAGGGTGGGGAGTTGGATGGGGTACAGTGTGTGTGAGGGTGGGGAGTTGGATGGGGTACAGTGTGTGTGAGGGTGGGGAGTTGGATGGGGTAAAGTGTGTGTGAGGGTGGGGAGTTGGATGGGGTACAGTGTGTGTGAGGGAGGGGAGTTGGATGGGGTACAGTGTGTGTGATGGTGGGGAGTTGGATGGGGTACAGTGTGTGTGAGGGTGGGGAGTAGGATGGGGTACAGTGTGAGTGAGGGTGGGGAGTTGGATGGGGTACAGTGTGTGTGAGGGAGGGGAGTTGGATGGGGTACAGTGTGTGTGAGGGTGGGGAGTTGGATGGGGTACAGTGTGTCTGAGGGTGGGGAGTTGGATGGGGTACAGTGTGTGTGAGGGTGGGGAGTTGGATGGGGTACAGTGTGTGTGAGGGTGGGGAGTTGGATGGGGTACAGTGTGTGAGAGGGTGGGGAGTTGGATGGGGTACAGTGTGTGTGAGGGTGGGGAGTTGGATGGGGTACAGTGTGTGTGAGGGTGGGGAGTTGGATGGGGTACAGTGTGTGAGAGGGTGGGGAGTTGGATGGGGTACAGTGTGTGTGATGGTGGGGAGTTGGATGGGGTACAGTGTGTGTGAGAGGGGAGTTGGATGGGGTACAGTGTGTGTGAGGGTGGGGAGTTGGATGGGGTACAGTGTGTGTGAGGGTGGGGAGTTGGATGGGGTACAGTGTGTGTGAGCGTGGGGAGTTGGATGGGGTACAGTGTGTGTGAGGGTGGGGAGTTAGATGGGGTACAGTGTGTGTGAGGGTGGGGAGTTGGATGGGGTACAGTGTGTCTGAGGGTGGGGAGTTGGATGGGGTACAGTGTGTGTGAGGGTGGGGAGTTGGATGGGGTACAGTGTGTGTGAGCGTGGGGAGTTGGATGGGGTACAGTTTGTGTGAGGGTGGGGAGTTGGATGGGGTACAGTGTGTGTGAGGGTGGGGAGTTGGATGGGGTACAGTGTGTGTGAGGGTGGGGAGTTGGATGGGGTACAGTGTGTGTGAGGGTGGGGAGTTGGATGGGGTACAGTGTGTGTGAGGGTGGGGAGTTGGATGGGGTACAGTGTGTGTGAGGGTGGGGAGTTGGATGGGGTACAGTGTGTGAGGGTGGGGAGTTGGATGGGGTACAGTGTGTGTGTGAGGGTGTGGAGTTGGATGGGGTACAGTGTGTGTGAGGGTGGGGAGTTGGATGGGGTACAGTGTGTGTGAGGGTGGGGAGTTGGATGGGGTACAGTGTGTGTGAGGGTGGGGAGTTGGATGGGGTACAGTGTGTGTGAGGGTGGAGAGTTGGATGGGGTACAGTGTGTGTGAGCGTGGGGAGTTGGATGGGGTAGTGTGTGTGAGGGTGGGGAGTTGGATGGGGTACAGTGTGTGAGGGTGGTGAGTTGGATGGGGTACAGTGTGTGTGAGGGTGGGGAGTTGGATGGGGTACAGTGTGTGTGAGGGTGGGGAGTTGGATGGGGTACAGTGTGTGTGTGCGGGTGGGGAGTTGGATGGGGTACAGTGTGTGTGAGGGTGAGGAGTTGGATGGGGTACAGTGTGTGTGAGGGTGGGGAGTTGGATGGGGTACAGTGTGTGTGAGGGTGGGGAGTTGGATGGGGTACAGTGTGTGTGAGGGTGGGGAGTTGGATGGGGTACAGTGTGTGTGAGGGTGGGGAGTTGGATGGGGTACAGTGTGTGTGAGGGTGGGGAGTTGGATGGGGTACAGTGTGTGTGAGGGTGGGGAGTTGGATGGGGTACAGTGTGTGTGAGGGTGGGGAGTTGGGGTACAGTGTGTGTGAGGGTGGGGAGTTGGATGGGGTACAGTGTGTGTGTGAGGGTGGGGAGTTGGATGGGGTACAGTGTGTGTGAGGGTGGGGAGTTGGATGGGGTACAGTGTGATTGCCATAACATGAGGAAAAAACTTAGAAAACTATCAAACCAAAAACACAGACATCCAGAAAACGAGGAATTACGCCTTACTTATTGTCAGACGCTAACACAATACAGAAACACACTCAGGACCAAAAAAGAGCAATTTATTAAGAATACACTCAGCTCCATGGAGGAATCCATTGAGTCGAATTGTTTCTGGGACAACTTGAAAACACTACACAAAAAACAACACGACGATTTGTCCATTCAAAATGGGGACACATGGGTAAACCACTTTGAAAAATTATACCAGAAAAACACACTAGGACCAGAGCAACACCAAATACGCAAAAAACTTGAAAAGCTTGAAATGGCCATAAAAGATAACCAAAACCCGCTAGACGCCATAATAACAGAAAAAGAACTTCTTGAAAAACTCAAGGACCTGCGACCAGGAAAAGCTTGCGGGACAGACGGCATACTAAACGAGATGATTAAACACGCAGACGACAAACTGAAACTGGCTATCCTAAAACTCTTCAACTTGGTTCTGAGTGTCGGTTATTTCCCTGACATCTGGAACAAAGGACTCATAACACCCATATACAAAAGTGGGGACAAAATCGACCCAAACAACTATCGAGGCATCTGTGTAAACAGTAACCTGGGGAAGGTATTCTGTAGCATCATAAACAAAAGACTTATAAACTTCCTTGAAGAGCACAATATCTTGAGTAAAAGCCAAATTGGATTCCTGCCAAACTATAGAACATCCGATCATATCTTCACCCTACAGACCCTAATTGACAAACACGTTCACCATAACAAAAGCAAAATCTACGCATGCTTTGTAGATTTCCAGAAGGCTTTCGACTCCATCTGGCATGACGGTTTATTCCTGAAACTTATCGAAAGCGGGGTAGGAGGTAAAACATATGATGTAATTAAATCAATGTATACAAACAATAAATGTGCAGTTAAAATTGGAGACAAACAAACAAAGTACTTCCCACAGGGGCGGGGGGTGACGCAGGGCTCGCCAATCTCACCGACACTCTTTAATATTTACATTAATGGATTGGCAAAACTACTTGAACAATCTACAGCACCCGGCCTCACCCTATATGAATCCAAGGTTAAATTCCTCCTCTATGCCGACGACCTGGTTCTGCTGTCACCAACTAAGGAGGGTCTACAGCAGAACCTGGACCTGCTGGAGTCGTACTGCCAGACTTGGGCCCTGACAATAAATCCCCCAAAAACCAAAGTCCTTGTGTTCCAGCAAAGATCCAAACAACATGGACCCACAATAAATTTCACAGTAGGAACAACCAAAATTGAACAAACCACTCACTACACATACTTGGGCTTAAAAATCAGTTCTACGGGAAACTTCAAACTGGCTGTGAATGAACTGAAAGAGAAAGCAAGAAGGGCTTTCTATGCCATCAAAAAATCAATCCAAATAGAAATCCCAATTAGCATTTGGCTCAAAATTTTCAAATCAGTAATTGAACCAATTGCACTCTATGGCAGTGAGGTCTGGGGACCACTAACACAACAAGATTTTGCAAAATGGGACAAACACCCAATTGAGATCCTACATGCGGAATTCTGTAAAAGTATCCTCCGGACTCAAAGGAAAACAGTAAACAACGCATGCAGGGCGGAACTAGGCCAATACCCATTAATAATCACTATCCAAAAAAGAGCCACCAAATTTTGGAATCACCTACAAATGAGCAACCCCCAATGCTATCACTACGACGCCCTGAAATGCCAAGAGCTGACCATAAAGAAGAATACCCTCAGTCAACTAGTCCTGGGACTCAATAAAGTAACTAATAACAATACTAACAATAACCAGCCCCAGGACAGTGACAGGGTAACACAAAGAATTCGACCCAACACAATCGTCGCTAAGCAAAAGGAAAAATATCTGTCATATTGGGCAGAAACAACAAAAACCCAAAGCAAACTCAATTGCTACTTGGCCCTAAACAGACAATACAACATAGCTGATTACCTGACCATGGTAAAGGATAACAAACTGAGAAGAACCTTGACAAGGTACAGACTTAGCGAACATAGCCTAGCGATCGAAAAAGGCAGACACAGGCAGACCAGGCTGCCAAGAGAAGACAGGATATGCTCTCACTGCAGTCAGGGAGTAGTTGAGACAGAGATGCACTTCCTCACAGCCTGTGGAAAATATCAGGGCATCAGAGAGAATTTCTATCAAAAATTCTCACAAATATGCCCTGAATTCAGAAATCTGACTGACAACCAAAAACTCCCATTCCTACTGGGGGAGGAGAGAAGCTGTGTAACACTGGCGGCACACTATGTTACAGCTTGCCATGAACAGAGGGACAACCAGTAAACTAAGACAAGAGTATATATAAACAAGGCGAAAATATATTTATAAACTCAGGGATATACCTGTTTATACACTGTATGAATGGAACCGCGTTTATGTGTTCAACCATAAATGTATTTTGATGCTTTGGCAACATAAGATGTACCTTATCATGCCAATAAAGCGATTTGTATTGTATTATTGTATTATTGTGTGTGAGGGTGGGGAGTTGGATGGGGTACAGTGTGTGTGAGGGTGGGGAGTTGGATGGGGTACAGTGTGTGTGAGGGTGGGGAGTTGGATGGGGTAGTGTGTGTGAGGGTGGGGAGTTGGATGGGGTTCAGTGTGTGTGAGGGTGGGGAGTTGGATGGGGTACAGTGTGTGTGAGGGTGGGGAGTTGGATGGGGTACAGTGTGTGTGAGGGTGGGGGGTTGGATGGGGTACAGTGTGTGTGAGCGTGGGGAGTTGGATGGGGTACAGTGTGTGAGAGGGTGGGGAGTTGGATGGGGTACAGTGTGTGTGTGAGGGTGGGGAGTTGGATGGGGTACAGTGTGTGTGAGGGTGGGGAGTTGGATGGGGTACAGTGTGTGAGAGGGTGGGGAGTTGGATGGGGTACAGTGTGTGTGAGGGTGGGGAGTTGGATGGGGTACAGTGTGTGTGAGGTTGGGGAGTTGGATGGGGTACAGAGTGTGTGAGGGTGGGGAGTTGGATGGGGTACAGTGTGTGTGAGGGTGGGGAGTTGGATGGGGTACAGTGTGTGTGAGGTTGGGGAGTTGGATGGGGTACAGTGTGTGTGAGGGTGGGGAGTTGGATGGGGTACAGTGTGTGTGAGGGTGGGGAGTTGGATGGGGTCCAGTGTGTGTGAGGGTGGGGAGTTGGATGGGGTACAGTGTGTGAGGGTGGGGAGTTGGATGGGGTACAGTGTGTGTGAGGGTGGGGAGTTGGATGGGGTACAGTGTGTGTGAGGGTGGGGAGTTGGATGGGGTACAGTGTGTGTGAGGGTGGGGAGTTGGATGGGGTACAGTGTGTGTGAGGGTGGGGAGTTGGATGGGATACAGAGTGTGTGAGGGTGGGGAGTTGGACAACAAAAACCCAAAGCAAACTCAATTGCTACTTGGCCCTAAACAGACAATACAACATAGCTGATTACCTGACCATGGTAAAGGATAACAAACTGAGAAGAACCTTGACAAGGTACAGACTTAGCGAACATAGCCTAGCGATCGAAAAAGGCAGACACAGGCAGACCAGGCTGCCAAGAGAAGACAGGATATGCTCTCACTGCAGTCAGTGAGTAGTTGAGACAGAGATGCACTTCCTCACAGCCTGTGGAAAATATCAGGGCATCAGAGAGAATTTCTATCAAAAATTCTCACAAATATGCCCTGAATTCAGAAATCTGACTGACAACCAAAAACTCCCATTCCTACTGGGGGAGGAGAGAAGCTGTGTAACACTGGCGGCACACTATGTTACAGCTTGCCATGAACAGAGGGACAACCAGTAAACTAAGACAAGAGTATATATAAACAAGGCGAAAATATATTTATAAACTCAGGGATATACCTGTTTATACACTGTATGAATGGAACCGCGTTTATGTGTTCAACCATAAATGTATTTTGATGCTTTGGCAACATAAGATGTACCTTATCATGCCAATAAAGCTATTTGTATTGTATTATTGTATTATTGTGTGAGGGTGGGGAGTTGGATGGGGTACAGTGTGTGTGAGGGTGGGGAGTTGGATGGGGTACAGTGTGTGAGAGGGTGGGGAGTTGGATGGGGTACAGTGTGTGTGAGGGTGGGGAGTTGGATGGGGTACAGTGTGTGTGAGGTTGGGGAGTTGGATGGGGTACAGAGTGTGTGAGGGTGGGGAGTTGGATGGGGTACAGTGTGTGTGAGGGTGGGGAGTTGGATGGGGTACAGTGTGTGTGAGGGTGGGGAGTTGGATGGGGTACAGTGTGTGAGAGGGTGGGGAGTTGGATGGGGTACAGTGTGTGAGAGGGTGGGGAGTTGGATGGGGTACAGTGTGTGTGAGGGTGGGGAGTTGGATGGGGTACAGTGTGTGTGAGGGTGGGGAGTTGGACAACAAAAACCCAAAGCAAACTCAATTGCTACTTGGCCCTAAACAGACAATACAACATAGCTGATTACCTGACCATGGTAAAGGATAACAAACTGAGAAGAACCTTGACAAGGTACAGACTTAGCGAACATAGCCTAGCGATCGAAAAAGGCAGACACAGGCAGACCAGGCTGCCAAGAGAAGACAGGATATGCTCTCACTGCAGTCAGGGAGTAGTTGAGACAGAGATGCACTTCCTCACAGCCTGTGGAAAATATCAGGGCATCAGAGAGAATTTCTATCAAAAATTCTCACAAATATGCCCTGAATTCAGAAATCTGACTGACAACCAAAAACTCCCATTCCTACTGGGGGAGGAGAGAAGCTGTGTAACACTGGCGGCACACTATGTTACAGCTTGCCATGAACAGAGGGACAACCAGTAAACTAAGACAAGAGTATATATAAACAAGGCGAAAATATATTTATAAACTCAGGGATATACCTGTTTATACACTGTATGAATGGAACCGCGTTTATGTGTTCAACCATAAATGTATTTTGATGCTTTGGCAACATAAGATGTACCTTATCATGCCAATAAAGCGATTTGTATTGTATTATTGTGTGAGGGTGGGGAGTTGGATGGGGTACAGTGTGTGTGAGGGTGGGGAGTTGGATGGGGTACAGTGTGTGAGAGGGTGGGGAGTTGGATGGGGTACAGTGTGTGTGAGGTTGGGGAGTTGGATGGGGTACAGTGTGTGTGAGGGTGGGGAGTTGGATGGGGTACAGTGTGTGTGAGGGTGGGGAGTTGGATGGGGTACAGTGTGTGTGAGGGTGGGGAGTTGGATGGGGTACAGTGTGTGTGAGGTTGGGGAGTTGGATGGGGTACAGAGTGTGTGAGGGTGGGGAGTTGGATGGGGTACAGTGTGTGTGAGGGTGGGGAGTTGGATGGGGTACAGTGTGTGTGAGGGTGTGGAGTTGGATGGGGTACAGTGTGTGAGGGTGGGGAGTTGGATGGGGTACAGTGTGTGTGAGGGTGGGGAGTTGGATGGGGTACAGTGTGTGTGAGGGTGGGGAGTTGGATGGGGTACAGTGTGTGTGTGAGGGTGGGGAGTTGGATGGAGTACAGTGTGTGTGAGGGTGGGGAGTTGGATGGGGTACAGTGTGTGTGAGGGTGGGGAGTTGGATGAGGCACAGTGTGTGTGAGGGTGGGGAGTTGGATGGGGCACAGTGTGTGTGTGAGGGTGGGGAGTTGGATGGGGTACAGTGTGTGTGAGGGTGGGGAGTTGGATGGGGTACAGTGTGTGTGAGGGTGGGGAGTTGGATGGGGTTCAGTGTGTGTTGTGAGGGTGGGGAGTTGGATGGGGTACAGTGTGTGTGTGAGGGTGGGGAGTTGGATGGGGTACAGTGTGTGTGAGGGTGGGCAGTTGGATGGGGTACAGTGTGTGTGAGGGTGGGGAGTTGGATGGGGTACAGTGTGTGTGAGGGTGGGGAGTTGGATGGGGTACAGTGTGTGTGAGGGTGGGGAGTTGGATGGGGTACAGTGTGTGTGAGGGTGGGGAGTTGGATGGGGTACAGTGTGTGTGAGGGTGGGGAGTTGGATGGGGTACAGTGTGTGTGAGGGTGGGGAGTTGGATGGGGTACAGTGTGTGTGAGGGTGGGGAGTTGGATGGGGTACAGTGTGTGTGAGGGTGGGAGTTGGATGGGGTACAGTGTGTGTGAGGGTGGGGAGTTGGATGGGGTACAGTGTGTGTGAGGGTGGGGAGTTGGATGGGGTACAGTGTGTGTGAGGGTGGGGAGTTGGATGGGGTACAGTGTGTGTGTGAGGGTGGGGAGTTGGATGGGGTACAGTGTGTGTGAGGGTGGGGTGTTGGATGGGGTACAGTGTGTGTGAGGGTGGGGAGTTGGATGGGGTACAGTGTGTGTGAGGGTGGGGAGATGGATGGGTACAGTGTGTGTGAGGGTGGGGAGTTGCATGGGGTACAGTGTGTGTGAGGGGGGGAGTTGGATGGGGTACTGTGTGTGTGAGGGTGGGGAGTTGGATGGGGTACAGTGTGTGTGAGGGTGGGGAGTTGGGGTACAGTGTGCGAGGGTGGGGAGTTGGGGGTACAGTGTGTGAGGGTGGGGAGTTGGGGTACAGTGTGTGAGGGTGGGGAGTTGGGGTACAGTGTGTGTGAGGGTGGGGAGTTGGGGTACAGTGTGCTGAGGGTGGGGAGTTGGGGTACAGTGTGTGTGAGGGAGTGGGGGAGTTGGGGTACAGTGTGTGAGGGTGGGGAGTTGGGGTACAGTGTGCGGAGGGTGGGGAGTTGGGGTACAGTGTGCTGAGGGTGGGGAGTGTGGGGTACAGAGTGTGTGAGGGTGGGGGAGTTGGGGTACAGTGTGTGAGGGTGGGGAGTTGGGGTACAGTGTGTGAGGGTGGGGAGTTGGGGTACAGTGTGTGAGGGTGGGGAGTTGGGGTACAGTGTGTGAGGGTGGGGAGTTGGGGTACAGTGTGTGAGGGTGGGGGATTGGGGTACAGTGTGTGAGGGTGGGGAGTTGGGGGTACAGTGTGTGAGGGTGGGGAGTTGGGGTACAGTGTGTGAGGGTGGGGAGTTGGGGTACAGGTGTGAGGGTGGGAGTTGGGGTACAGTGTGTGAGGGTGGGGAGTTGGGGTACAGTGTGTGAGGCGTGGGGGAGTTGGGTACAGTGTGTGAGGTGGGGAGTTGGGGTACAGTGTGTGAGGGTGGGGGAGTTGGGGTACAGTGTGTGAGGGTGGGGAGTTGGGGGTACAGTGTGTGAGGGTGGGGAGTTGGGGTACAGTGTGTGAGGGTGGGAGTTGGGGTACAGTGTGTTGAGGGTGGGGAGTTGGGGTACAGTGTGTGAGGGTGGGGAGTTGGGGTACAGTGTGTGAGGGTGGGGAGTTGGGGTACAGTGTGTGAGGGTGGGAGTTGGGGTCAGTGTGTGAGGGTGGGAGTTGGGTACAGTGTGTGAGGGTGGGAGTTGGGGTACAGTGTGTGAGGGTGGGGGAGTTGGGGTACAGTGTGTGAGGGTGGGGAGTTGGGGTACAGTGTGTGAGGGTGGGGAGTTGGGTACAGTGTGTGAGGGTGGGGAGTTGGGGTACAGTGTGTGAGGGTGGGGAGTTGGGGTACAGTGTGTGAGGGTGGGGAGTTGGGGTACAGTGTGTGAGGGTGGGGAGTTGGGGTACAGTGTGTGAGGGTGGGGAGTTGGGGTACAGTGTGTGAGGGTGGGGAGTTGGGGTACAGTGTGTGAGGGTGGGGAGTTGGGGTACAGTGTGTGAGGGTGGGGAGTTGGGGTACAGTGTGTGAGGGTGGGGAGTTGGGGTACAGTGGTGTGAGGGTGGGGAGTTGGGGTACAGTGTGTGAGGGTGGGGAGTTGGGTACAGGGTAGAGTGGTAGTGTGAGGTGGGAGTTGGGGTACAGTGTGTGAGGGTGGGGAGTTGGGGTACAGTGTGTGAGGGTGGGGAGTTGGGGTACAGTGTGTGAGGGTGGGGAGTTGGGGTACAGTGTGTGAGGGTGGGGAGTTGGGGTACAGTGTGTGAGGGTGGGGAGTTGGGGTACAGTGTGTGAGGGTGGGGAGTTGGGGTACAGTGTGTGAGGGTGGGGGAGTTGGGGTACAGTGTGTGAGGGTGGGGAGTTGGGGTACAGTGTGTGAGGGTGGGGAGTTGGGGTACAGTGTGTGAGGGTGGGGAGTTGGGGGTACAGTGTGTGAGGGTGGGGAGTTGGGGTACAGTGTGTGAGGGTGGGGAGTTGGGGTACAGTGTGTGAGGGTGGGGAGTTGGGGTACAGTGTGTGAGGGTGGGGAGTTGGGGTACAGTGTGTGAGGGTGGGGAGTTGGGGTACAGTGTGTGAGGGTGTGGGAGTTGGGGTTACAGTGTGTGAGGGTGGGAGTTGGGGTACAGTGTGTGAGGGTGGGGGAGTTGGGGTACAGTGTGTGAGGGTGGGGAGTTGGGTACAGTGTGTGAGGGTGGGGAGTTGGGGTACAGTGTGTGAGGGTGGGGAGTTGGGGTACAGTGTGTGAGGGTGGGAGTTGGGTACAGTGTGTGAGGGTGGGGAGTTGGGGTACAGTGTGTGAGGGTGGGGAGTTGGGGTACAGTGTGGTGAGGGTGGGGAGTTGGGGTACAGTGTGTGAGGGTGGGGAGTTGGGGGTACAGTGTGTGAGGGTGGGGAGTTGGGGTACAGTGTGTGAGGGTGGGGAGTTGGGGTACAGTGTGTGAGGGTTGGGGAGTTGGGGTACAGTGTGTGAGGGTGGGGAGTTGGGGTACAGTGTGTGAGGGTGGGGAGTTGGGTACAGTGTGTGAGGGTGGGGAGTTGGGGTACAGTGTGTGAGGGTGGGGAGTTGTGGTACAGTGTGTGAGGGGTGGGGAGTTGGGGTACTGTGAGTGAGGGTGGGAGTTGGGGTACAGTGTGTGAGGGTGGGAGTTGGAGGTACAGTGTGTGAGGGTGGGGGGAGTTGGGGTACAGTGTGTGAGGGTGGGGAGTTGGGCTACAGTGTGTGAGGGTGGGGAGTTGGGGTACAGTGTGTGAGGGTGGGGAGTTGGGGTACAGTGTGTGAGGGTGGGGAGTTGGGGTACCAGTGCTGTGAGGGTGGGGAGTTGGGGTACAGCTGTGTGAGGGTGGCGGGAGTTGGGATACAGTGTGTGAGGGTGGGGAGTTGGGCTACAGTGTGTGAGGGTGGGGACGTTGGGGTACGAGGGTGGGGAGTTGGGGTACAGTGTGTGAGGGTGGGGAGTTGGGGTACAGTGTGTGAGGGTGGGGAGTTGGGGTACAGTGTGTGAGGGTGGGGAGTTGGGGTACAGTGTGTGAGGGTGGGGAGTTGGGGTACAGTGTGTGAGGGTGGGGAGTTGGGGTACAGTGTGTGAGGGTGGGGAGTTGGGGTACAGTGTGTGAGGGTGGGGAGTTGGGGTACAGTGTGTGAGGGTGGGGAGTTGGGGTACAGTGTGTGAGGGTGGGGAGTTGGGGTACAGTGTGTGAGGGTGGGGAGTTGGGGTACAGTGTGTGAGGGTGGGGAGTTGGGGTACAGTGTGTGAGGGTGGGGAGTTGGGGTACAGTGTGTGAGGGTGGGGAGTTGGGGTACAGTGTGTGAGGGTGGGGAGTTGGGGTACAGTGTGTGAGGGTGGGGAGTTGGGGTACAGTGTGTGAGGGTGGGGAGTTGGGGTACAGTGTGTGAGGGTGGGGAGTTGGGGTACAGTGTGTGAGGGTGGGGAGTTGGGGTACAGTGTGTGAGGGTGGGGAGTTGGGGTACAGTGTGTGAGGGTGGGGAGTTGGGGTACAGTGTGTGAGGGTGGGGAGTTGGGGTACAGTGTGTGAGGGTGGGGAGTTGGGGTACAGTGTGTGAGGGTGGGGAGTTGGGGTACAGTGTGTGAGGGTGGGGAGTTGGGGTACAGTGTGTGAGGGTGGGGAGTTGGGGTACAGTGTGTGAGGGTGGGGAGTTGGGGTACAGTGTGTGAGGGTGGGGAGTTGGGGTACAGTGTGTGAGGGTGGGGAGTTGGGGTACAGTGTGTGAGGGTGGGGAGTTGGGGTACAGTGTGTGAGGGTGGGGAGTTGGGGTACAGTGTGTGAGGGTGGGGAGTTGGGGTACAGTGTGTGAGGGTGGGGAGTTGGGGTACAGTGTGTGAGGGTGGGGAGTTGGGGTACAGTGTGTGAGGGTGGGGAGTTGGGGTACAGTGTGTGAGGGTGGGGAGTTGGGGTACAGTGTGTGAGGGTGGGGAGTTGGGGTACAGTGTGTGAGGGTGGGGAGTTGGGGTACAGTGTGTGAGGGTGGGGAGTTGGGGTACAGTGTGTGAGGGTGGGGAGTTGGGGTACAGTGTGTGAGGGTGGGGAGTTGGGGTACAGTGTGTGAGGGTGGGGAGTTGGGGTACAGTGTGTGAGGGTGGGGAGTTGGGGTACAGTGTGTGAGGGTGGGGAGTTGGGGTACAGTGTGTGAGGGTGGGGAGTTGGGGTACAGTGTGTGAGGGTGGGGAGTTGGGGTACAGTGTGTGAGGGTGGGGAGTTGGGGTACAGTGTGTGAGGGTGGGGAGTTGGGGTACAGTGTGTGAGGGTGGGGAGTTGGGGTACAGTGTGTGAGGGTGGGGAGTTGGGGTACAGTGTGTGAGGGTGGGGAGTTGGGGTACAGTGTGTGAGGGTGGGGAGTTGGGGTACAGTGTGTGAGGGTGGGGAGTTGGGGTACAGTGTGTGAGGGTGGGGAGTTGGGGTACAGTGTGTGAGGGTGGGGAGTTGGGGTACAGTGTGTGAGGGTGGGGAGTTGGGGTACAGTGTGTGAGGGTGGGGAGTTGGGGTACAGTGTGTGAGGGTGGGGAGTTGGGGTACAGTGTGTGAGGGTGGGGAGTTGGGGTACAGTGTGTGAGGGTGGGGAGTTGGGGTACAGTGTGTGAGGGTGGGGAGTTGGGGTACAGTGTGTGAGGGTGGGGAGTTGGGGTACAGTGTGTGAGGGTGGGGAGTTGGGGTACAGTGTGTGAGGGTGGGGAGTTGGGGTACAGTGTGTGAGGGTGGGGAGTTGGGGTACAGTGTGTGAGGGTGGGGAGTTGGGGTACAGTGTGTGAGGGTGGGGAGTTGGGGTACAGTGTGTGAGGGTGGGGAGTTGGGGTACAGTGTGTGAGGGTGGGGAGTTGGGGTACAGTGTGTGAGGGTGGGGAGTTGGGGTACAGTGTGTGAGGGTGGGGAGTTGGGGTACAGTGTGTGAGGGTGGGGAGTTGGGGTACAGTGTGTGAGGGTGGGGAGTTGGGGTACAGTGTGTGAGGGTGGGGAGTTGGGGTACAGTGTGTGAGGGTGGGGAGTTGGGGTACAGTGTGTGAGGGTGGGGAGTTGGGGTACAGTGTGTGAGGGTGGGGAGTTGGGGTACAGTGTGTGAGGGTGGGGAGTTGGGGTACAGTGTGTGAGGGTGGGGAGTTGGGGTACAGTGTGTGAGGGTGGGGAGTTGGGGTACAGTGTGTGAGGGTGGGGAGTTGGGGTACAGTGTGTGAGGGTGGGGAGTTGGGGTACAGTGTGTGAGGGTGGGGAGTTGGGGTACAGTGTGTGAGGGTGGGGAGTTGGGGTACAGTGTGTGAGGGTGGGGAGTTGGGGTACAGTGTGTGAGGGTGGGGAGTTGGGGTACAGTGTGTGAGGGTGGGGAGTTGGGGTACAGTGTGTGAGGGTGGGGAGTTGGGGTACAGTGTGTGAGGGTGGGGAGTTGGGGTTCAGTGTGTGAGGGTGGGGAGTTGGGGTACAGTGTGTGAGGGTGGGGAGTTGGGGTACAGTGTGTGAGGGTGGGGAGTTGGGGTACAGTGTGTGAGGGTGGGGAGTTGGGGTACAGTGTGTGAGGGTGGGGAGTTGGGGTACAGTGTGTGAGGGTGGGGAGTTGGGGTACAGTGTGTGAGGGTGGGGAGTTGGGGTACAGTGTGTGAGGGTGGGGAGTTGGGGTACAGTGTGTGAGGGTGGGGAGTTGGGGTACAGTGTGTGAGGGTGGGGAGTTGGGGTACAGTGTGTGAGGGTGGGGAGTTGGGGTACAGTGTGTGAGGGTGGGGAGTTGGGGTACAGTGTGTGAGGGTGGGGAGTTGGGGTACAGTGTGTGAGGGTGGGGAGTTGGGGTACAGTGTGTGAGGGTGGGGAGTTGGGGTACAGTGTGTGAGGGTGGGGAGTTGGGGTACAGTGTGTGAGGGTGGGGAGTTGGGGTACAGTGTGTGAGGGTGGGGAGTTGGGGTACAGTGTGTGAGGGTGGGGAGTTGGGGTACAGTGTGTGAGGGTGGGGAGTTGGGGTACAGTGTGTGAGGGTGGGGAGTTGGGGTACAGTGTGTGAGGGTGGGGAGTTGGGGTACAGTGTGTGAGGGTGGGGAGTTGGGGTACAGTGTGTGAGGGTGGGGAGTTGGGGTACAGTGTGTGAGGGTGGGGAGTTGGGGTACAGTGTGTGAGGGTGGGGAGTTGGGGTACAGTGTGTGAGGGTGGGGAGTTGGGGTACAGTGTGTGAGGGTGGGGAGTTGGGGTACAGTGTGTGAGGGTGGGGAGTTGGGGTACAGTGTGTGAGGGTGGGGAGTTGGGGTACAGTGTGTGAGGGTGGGGAGTTGGGGTACAGTGTGTGAGGGTGGGGAGTTGGGGTACAGTGTGTGAGGGTGGGGAGTTGGGGTACAGTGTGTGAGGGTGGGGAGTTGGGGTACAGTGTGTGAGGGTGGGGAGTTGGGGTACAGTGTGTGAGGGTGGGGAGTTGGGGTACAGTGTGTGAGGGTGGGGAGTTGGGGTACAGTGTGTGAGGGTGGGGAGTTGGGGTACAGTGTGTGAGGGTGGGGAGTTGGGGTACAGTGTGTGAGGGTGGGGAGTTGGGGTACAGTGTGTGAGGGTGGGGAGTTGGGGTACAGTGTGTGAGGGTGGGGAGTTGGGGTACAGTGTGTGAGGGTGGGGAGTTGGGGTACAGTGTGTGAGGGTGGGGAGTTGGGGTACAGTGTGTGAGGGTGGGGAGTTGGGGTACAGTGTGTGAGGGTGGGGAGTTGGGGTACAGTGTGTGAGGGTGGGGAGTTGGGGTACAGTGTGTGAGGGTGGGGAGTTGGGGTACAGTGTGTGAGGGTGGGGAGTTGGGGTACAGTGTGTGAGGGTGGGGAGTTGGGGTACAGTGTGTGAGGGTGGGGAGTTGGGGTACAGTGTGTGAGGGTGGGGAGTTGGGGTACAGTGTGTGAGGGTGGGGAGTTGGGGTACAGTGTGTGAGGGTGGGGAGTTGGGGTACAGTGTGTGAGGGTGGGGAGTTGGGGTACAGTGTGTGAGGGTGGGGAGTTGGGGTACAGTGTGTGAGGGTGGGGAGTTGGGGTACAGTGTGTGAGGGTGGGGAGTTGGGGTACAGTGTGTGAGGGTGGGGAGTTGGGGTACAGTGTGTGAGGGTGGGGAGTTGGGGTACAGTGTGTGAGGGTGGGGAGTTGGGGTACAGTGTGTGAGGGTGGGGAGTTGGGGTACAGTGTGTGAGGGTGGGGAGTTGGGGTACAGTGTGTGAGGGTGGGGAGTTGGGGTACAGTGTGTGAGGGTGGGGAGTTGGGGTACAGTGTGTGAGGGTGAGGGTGGGGAGTTGGGGTACAGTGTGTGAGGGTGGGGAGTTGGGGTACAGTGTGTGAGGGTGGGGAGTTGGGGTACAGTGTGTGAGGGTGGGGAGTTGGGGTACAGTGTGTGAGGGTGGGGAGTTGGGGTACAGTGTGTGAGGGTGGGGAGTTGGGGTACAGTGTGTGAGGGTGGGGAGTTGGGGTACAGTGTGTGAGGGTGGGGAGTTGGGGTACAGTGTGTGAGGGTGGGGAGTTGGGGTACAGTGTGTGAGGGTGGGGAGTTGGGGTACAGTGTGTGAGGGTGGGGAGTTGGGGTACAGTGTGTGAGGGTGGGGAGTTGGGGTACAGTGTGTGAGGGTGGGGAGTTGGGGTACAGTGTGTGAGGGTGGGGAGTTGGGGTACAGTGTGTGAGGGTGGGGAGTTGGGGTACAGTGTGTGAGGGTGGGGAGTTGGGGTACAGTGTGTGAGGGTGGGGAGTTGGGGTACAGTGTGTGAGGGTGGGGAGTTGGGGTACAGTGTGTGAGGGTGGGGAGTTGGGGTACAGTGTGTGAGGGTGGGGAGTTGGGGTACAGTGTGTGAGGGTGGGGAGTTGGGGTACAGTGTGTGAGGGTGGGGAGTTGGGGTACAGTGTGTGAGGGTGGGGAGTTGGGGTACAGTGTGTGAGGGTGGGGAGTTGGGGTACAGTGTGTGAGGGTGGGGAGTTGGGGTACAGTGTGTGAGGGTGGGGAGTTGGGGTACAGTGTGTGAGGGTGGGGAGTTGGGGTACAGTGTGTGAGGGTGGGGAGTTGGGGTACAGTGTGTGAGGGTGGGGAGTTGGGGTACAGTGTGTGAGGGTGGGGAGTTGGGGTACAGTGTGTGAGGGTGGGGAGTTGGGGTACAGTGTGTGAGGGTGGGGAGTTGGGGTACAGTGTGTGAGGGTGGGGAGTTGGGGTACAGTGTGTGAGGGTGGGGAGTTGGGGTACAGTGTGTGAGGGTGGGGAGTTGGGGTACAGTGTGTGAGGGTGGGGAGTTGGGGTACAGTGTGTGAGGGTGGGGAGTTGGGGTACAGTGTGTGAGGGTGGGGAGTTGGGGTACAGTGTGTGAGGGTGGGGAGTTGGGGTACAGTGTGTGAGGGTGGGGAGTTGGGGTACAGTGTGTGAGGGTGGGGAGTTGGGGTACAGTGTGTGAGGGTGGGGAGTTGGGGTACAGTGTGTGAGGGTGGGGAGTTGGGGTACAGTGTGTGAGGGTGGGGAGTTGGGGTACAGTGTGTGAGGGTGGGGAGTTGGGGTACAGTGTGTGAGGGTGGGGAGTTGGGGTACAGTGTGTGAGGGTGGGGAGTTGGGGTACAGTGTGTGAGGGTGGGGAGTTGGGGTACAGTGTGTGAGGGTGGGGAGTTGGGGTACAGTGTGTGAGGGTGGGGAGTTGGGGTACAGTGTGTGAGGGTGGGGAGTTGGGGTACAGTGTGTGAGGGTGGGGAGTTGGGGTACAGTGTGTGAGGGTGGGGAGTTGGGGTACAGTGTGTGAGGGTGGGGAGTTGGGGTACAGTGTGTGAGGGTGGGGAGTTGGGGAGTTGGGGTACAGTGTGTGAGGGTGGGGAGTTGGGGTACAGTGTGTGAGGGTGGGGAGTTGGGGTACAGTGTGTGAGGGTGGGGAGTTGGGGTACAGTGTGTGAGGGTGGGGAGTTGGGGTACAGTGTGTGAGGGTGGGGAGTTGGGGTACAGTGTGTGAGGGTGGGGAGTTGGGGTACAGTGTGTGAGGGTGGGGAGTTGGGGTACAGTGTGTGAGGGTGGGGAGTTGGGGTACAGTGTGTGAGGGTGGGGAGTTGGGGTACAGTGTGTGGGGGTGGGGAGTTGGGGTACAGTGTGTGAGGGTGGGGAGTTGGGGTACAGTGTGTGAGGGTGGGGAGTTGGGGTACAGTGTGTGAGGGTGGGGAGTTGGGGTACAGTGTGTGAGGGTGGGGAGTTGGGGTACAGTGTGTGAGGGTGGGGAGTTGGGGTACAGTGTGTGGGGGTGGGGAGTTGGGGTACAGTGTGTGAGGGTGGGGAGTTGGGGTACAGTGTGTGAGGGTGGGGAGTTGGGGTACAGTGTGTGAGGGTGGGGAGTTGGGGTACAGTGTGTGAGGGTGGGGAGTTGGGGTACAGTGTGTGAGGTAGCAGAGTTGGCAGTCAGCCAGTTTCCTAACCAGGTCAGTAATTTGCCTTCAATTCCATGAGCTTCAACTCGAGCTAACAGTCTCTTATAAAGGACTTTATCAAATGCATTCTGGAAGTTTCCTACATTACAACAGTGACCACACTCCAAAAGTACTTCATTGGCTGTAAAGTACTTTGGGACGCCCTGAGGTTGTGAAAGGTGCTGTCGAAATGCAAGTCCTTCCTTATTGTCGTTGTATTGTGTGACTGCTGGGATGGCAGAAGGTGAACCAGATGGACCTTGGTCTTTTTATGAAGAGCAATTCCTATGTTCCTGGAAAAACAGATGGAATTGCAGAATAGGAGCACAATGTATTGGCAAGAGCCTCGGAATCCCACACAATGGGCACAGAATTGAAGTCACTTCAACCTCAGTCACTGACCCCTCTCACTGTGTATTGCGAAAGCTTCCCGTCTCTGAGCCTGGAACATGTTGCTCTGTCACTGTGTTCATTGATCAAACCTGCTGAGGTTGCAGACAGGTAACAGTAAACAGTGCGTTTGTCTGATCTGATGTTCCAGTGTGGGGGAGGGGCTACGTACAGCAGGATGCTGGACAGTGAGGAGTTGGGCCTGGCCAGCGCCGATTCTTAGCGCTGGGGTTTGGGGTGGGCGGTGGAAGTTCCTGTCCAAAACACGGGAGCCTCATCAAGATATGTAAAAGTGGGGGAGGGACATCCTGCTCCCAACACAGGGAGAGTGAAGGACATCAGAGGAAACCAGAGAGTGAGGGGCCAGTCAGCAGGAGGGAACATGGCAACATAGGAACAGCAGCAGGCCATTCAGCCCCTCAAATCTGTTCCACCATTTAATTAGATCAGGGCTGATTTGTGCCCCAACTCCATTCCCACCTTTAATCCACATACCTTCATACCCTTACCCAATCGATGAAAAATTCTACAATCTCAGCCTTGAAAGCTCCAATTATTCCTGCATCCACAACCTATTGGGAGAGTGTTCCAGATTTCCATGACCTTATTTGTGGAAAAGGTACTGTCGAGATTTGACTCCCAAATGACCTAGCTCTCATTTTTAGGTTATGTTCCCTTGTTCTGGATTCCCTCACCCATGCTGTACCTGCCCTGGGAGTGTTTGATGGGACAGTGTAGAGGGAGCTTTACTCTGTATCTAACCCGTGCTGTACCTGCCCTGGGAGTGTTTGATGGGACAGTGTAGAGGGAGCTTTACTCTGTATCTAACTCGTGCTCTACCTGCCCTGGGAGTGTTTGATGGGACAGTGTAGAGGGAGCTTTAATCTGTATCTAACATGTGCTGTACCTGCCCTGGGAGTGTTTGATGGGACAGTGTAGAGGGAGCTTTACTCTGTATCTAACCCGTGCTGTACCTGCCCTGGGAGTGTTTGATAGGACAGTGTAGAGGGTGCTTTACTCTGTATCTAACTCGTGCTCTACCTGCCCTGGGAGTGTTTGATGGGACAGTGTAGAGGGAGCTTTAATCTGTATCTAACTCGTGCTGTACCTGCCCTGGGAGTGTTTGATGGGACAGTGTAGAGGGAGCTTTACTCTGTATCTAACTCGTGCTGTACCTGCCCTGGGAGTGTTTGATGGGACAGTGCAGAGGGAGCTTTACTCTGTATCTAACCCGTGCTGTACCTGCCCTGGGAGTGTTTGATGGGACAGTGTAGAGGGAGCATCACTCTGTATCTAACCCACACTGCCCCTGCCCTGGGAGTGTTTGATGGGACAGTGTAGAGGGAGCTTTACTCTGTATCTAACTCGTTCTGTACCTGCCCTGGGAGTGTTTGATGGGACAGTGTAGAGGGAGCTTTACTCTGTATCTAACTCCGTGCTGTACCTGCCCTGGGAGTGTTTGATGGGACAGTGTAGAGGGAGCTTTACTCTGTATCTAACCCGTCCTCTACCTGCCCTGGGAGTGTTTGATGGGACAGTGTAGAGGGAGATTTACTCTGTATCTAACCCATGCTGTACCTGCCCTGGGAGTGTTTGATGGGACAGTGTAGAGGGAGCTTTACTCTGTATCTAACCCATGCTGTACCTGCCCTGGGAGTGTTTGATGGGACAGTGTAGAGGGAGCTTTACTCTGTATCTAACCCGTGCTGTACCTGCCCTGGGAGTGTTTGATGGGACAGTGTAGAGGGAGCTTCACTCTGTATCTAACCCGTCCTCTACCTGCCCTGGGATTGTTTGATGGGACAGTGTAGAGGGAGCTTTACTCTGTATCTAACCCGTGCTGTACCTGCCCTGGGAGGGTTTGATGGGACAGTGTAGAGCGAGCTTTACTCTGTTTCTAACCCGAGCTGTACCTGCCCTGGGAGGGTTTGATGGGACAGTGTAGAGCGAGCTTTACTCTGTTTCTAACCCGAGCTGTACCTGCCCTGGGAGGGTTTGATGGGACAGTGTAGAGCGAGCTTTACTCTGTTTCTAACCCGTGCTGTACCTGCCCTGGGAAGGTTTGATGGGACAGTGTAGAGCGAGCTTTACTCTGTTTCTAACCCGAGCTGTACCTGCCCTTGTAATCTGTTTTTAGTGATGCTACATCGAATTTACAGACCATTCGGCCCAACTGGTCCGTGCCAGTGTTTATGCTCCACACGAGCCTCCTCCCACCCCTCTTCATCTCACCCTAGCAGCATATCCTTCTGTTCCTCATGATTTTATCTAGATTCCCCTTAACTGTATCTTTGCTATATGCTTCAACCACTCCCTGTGGTAGTCAGTTCCACATTCTCACCACTCTCTGGGTAAAGATATTTCTCCTGAATTCCCGATTGAATTTATTATATTTATGGTCCCTAGTTTTGAACTTCCCCACAACTGGAAACATCTTCTCTATCAAACTCCGACATTATCTTAAAGACCTCAATTAGGTCAACCCTCAGTCTCAGCCTGTTCAATCTTTCCTGAAAGGTATAGCCTCTCAGTTCCTGGTATCATCCTAGTAAATCACTTTTGCACCATCCCCAGTACCTCTATATCCTTTTTATAATATGTAGGTTGAGGGATGTTGGCCATGACATCAGGAGTCCTCCCCTGCTGAAGTATCACTAACATCTGTGAATGCCTGTCCAGCTGTAATGATGGACGGTTTCCCAAGCTTTCTGTGGCACTACATGGCAGGATGCGGGCCAGGCTTATTAAGAACCAGCGTTGCTCAACTGTCTGCATCTGCCAAGATGCCACGACTTGGAGGGGAAGTTGGAGGTGGTGGTGTTCCCATGCGCCTGCTGCCCTTGTCCTTCTAGGTGGTAGAGGTCGCGGGTTTGGGAGGTGCTGTCGAAGAAGCCTTGGCGAGTTGCTGCAGTGCATCTTGTAGATGGTACACACTGCAGCCACGGTGCGCCAGTGGTGGAGGGAGTGAATGTTGAAGGTGGTGGATGGAGTGCCAATCAAGCGGGCTGCTTTGTCCTGGATGGTGTCGAGCTTCTTGAGTGTTGTTGGAGCTGCACTCATCCAGGCAAGTGGAGAGTATTCCATCACACTCCTGACTTGTGCCTTGTAGATGGTGGAAAGGCTTTGGGGAGTCAGGAGGTGAGACTCGCCGCAGAATACCCAGCCTCTGACCTGCTTTTGTTACCACAGTATTTATGTGGCTGGTCCAGTTAAGTTTCTGCTCAATGGTGACCCCCAGGATATTGATGGTGGGGGATTCGGCAATGGTAATGCCGTTGAATGTCAAGGGGCGGTGGTTAGACTCTCTCTTGTTGGAGATAGTCATTGCCTGGCACTTGTGTGGCGCGAATGTTATTTGCCACTTATCAGCCCAAGCCTGAATGTTGTCCAGGTCTTGCTGCATGCGGGCATGGACTGCTGCACTATCTGAGGAGTTCCGAATGCAACTGAACACTGTGTAGTCATCAGCGAACATCCCCACTTCTGACCTTATGGAGGAAAGGTCATTGATGACGCAGCTGAAGATGGTTGGGCCTAGGACACTGCCCTGAGGAACTCCTGCAGCAATGTCCTGGGGCTGAGATAATTGACCTCCAACAACCACAACCGTCTTCCTTTGTGCTAGGTATGACTCCAGCCAATGGAGCGTTTTCCCCCTGATTCCCATTGACTTCAGTTTTACTAGGGCTCCTTGATGACACACTCGGTCAAATGCTGCCTTGATGTCAAGGGCAGTCACTCGCACCTCACCTCTGGAATTCAGCTCTTTTGTCCATGTTTGGTCCAAGACTGTAATGAGGTCTGCAGCTGAGTGGTCCTGGTGGAACCCAAACTGGGCATCAGTGAGCAGGTTATTAGTGAATAAGTGTCACTTGATAGCACTGTCGACGACCCCTCCATCACTTTGCTGATGATTGAGAGTAGACTGATGGGGTGGTAATTGGCCGGATTGGATTTGTCCTGCTTTTTGTGGACAGGACATACCTGGGCAGTTTTCCACATTGTCGGATAGGTGCCAGTGTTGTAGCTGTACTGGAACAGCTTGGCTAGAGGTGCAGCTAGTTCTGGACCACAAGTCTTCAGCACTGCAGCCGGGATGTTGTCGGGGCCCACAGCCAGTGCAAACAGCTGCTTCTTGATAGCACGAGTGAATCGAATTGGCTGAAGACTGGCTTCTGTGATGGTGGGGACCTCAGGAGGAGGCAGAGATGGATCATCCACTCGGCACTTCTGACTGAAGATGGTTGCAAAGGCTTCAGTTTTGTCTTTTGCACTCACGTGCTGGGCTCCACCATCATTGAGGCTGGGGATATTCATGGAGCCTCCTCCTCCCGTTAGTTGTTTAATGGTCCACCACCATTCACGACTGGATGTGGCAGGACTGCAGAGCTTTGATCTGATCCGTTGATTGTGGGATCGCTTAGCTCTGTCCATAGCATGCTGCTTCCTCTTTTAGCATGCATGTAGTCCTGTGTTGCAGCTTCACCAGGTTGGCACCTCATTTTTAGGTACGCCTGGTGCTGCTCCTGGCATGTTCTTCTACACTCCTTATTGAACCAGGGTTGGTCCCCTTGCTTGATGGTAATGGTAGAGTGAGGGATATGCCGGGCCATGAGGTTACAGATTGTGGTGGAATACAATTCTGCTGCTGATGGCCCACAGCGCCTCATGGATGCTCAGTTTTGAGCTGCTAGATTTGTTCTGAATCTATCCCATTTAGCACGGTGGTAGTGCCGCACAACACGATGGAGGGTGTCCGCAGTGTGAAGATGGGACTTTGTCTCCACAATGACTGTGCAGTGGTCAGTGCTCCCAATACTGTCATGGACAGATGCATCTGCAACAGGTAGATTGGGGAGGACGAGGTCAAGTAGGTTTCTCCCTTGTGTTGGTTCTCTCACCACCTGCTGCAGGCCCAGACTGGCAGTTATGTCCTTCAGGACTCGGCCAGTGGACATTGAGGTCCCCCACCCAGAGTACATTCTGTGCCCTTGCTACTCTCAGTGCTTCTTCCAAGTGGTGTTCAACATTAAAAGAATGAAAGACTACATCTGCGGTAAGTGTCTGCGGCTCGAGGAGCTTCGGCTCTGAGCTGAGGAGCTGGAGTCCGAGCTGCAGACATTGCGAGACATCAGGGAGGGAGAAAGTTACCTGGACCTTTTGCTCCAGGAAGCAGCCACACCCCTTCGATTAAATACTTTAGAATTGACACGTGGTCAGGGACAGGAGGGTGTGACTGCGAGTGAGGCAGGTACGGGGATCCAGGAGGTAGTATTGCAGGCGCGTTAGTCCTTGCACTTGTCCAATAGATTCGAGGTTCTTGCAACCCTTGTGGACCAGTGCGGGGAGGATGAGCAAACTGACCATGGCACCATGGTACAGGAGGCCATTCAAATGGGGGGAGTGATAAGGAAGGTGGTTGTAGTAGGCGACAGTATAGTTAGGGGGATAGACACTGTTCTCTGCAGCCAGGAGCGTGAGTCCCAAAGGCTATGTTGCCTACTTGGTGCCAGGGTAAAGGACATCTCCTCCGGGCTGGAGAAGAACTTGGAGTGGGAGGGGGAGAATCCAATTGTCGTGGTCCACATAGGTACCAACGACATAGGTAGGACAAAGAAAGAGGTTCTGCTGAGAGAGTTTGAGCAGCTAGGGACTAAATTAAAAAGCTGAATCACAAAGGTCATAATCTCTGGATTATTACCGGAGCCACGAGCAAATTGGCATAGGGTCAATAGGATCAGAGAAATGAATGCGTGGCTCAAAGATTGGTGTGGGAGAAGTGGGTTTCGATACGTGGGGCACTGGCCCAGTACTAGGGAAAGAGAGAGCTGTTCCGTTGGGACGGACTACACCTGAACCATGCTGGGACCAGAGTTCTAGCGAATCGAATAACTAGGGAGGTAGATAGGGCTTTATACTAAAATAAGGGGGTGGGGGTGTTAGATCCGTGGTTCAGTGGATAAATAATCACACAGATGCTGTACATTAACAAATAACAGGTCTTTACTGGAGGAGGGTAATCTCTAGACTGGGGTACAGAGGCATGCGCAAAGCTTATATACCGGTGTGGTCACTGCCGGTACTACAGTATACAGGAGCTGTAAAAAGTAGTTCTGACTTAAAGGCACATACACTACAATTCCTCCCCTTTTAGATTAATAATAACCCCCTTAATATTCAAATAACAATTACATTTTTACATGTACATTAAATAACAAAAGTCCATTTATAGATTCAGTCTTTGGGGCGGCTTCCTGACCCTTTCGGGATAGCGCCTTTCCGGAGGTTCTTGTTCTTGGTGCAGAGGCGATTCTGACCCCTTTTCATCGGGTAGTTCATCGGGTTCCACTGCTACAGGGTCTGAAGTAGATGCTACCGGTATGTCGGGTTCATCCCCAGGTACTTGAGACATGGGGTTGACGCGTTCCTGTGACGCTAAGATCTGATCGACGTGGCGTCTCACAATGTTCTCCCCGACATCCACTGTGTACATTAATGGCCCCTGCCTTGTACATATCATTCCGGGTTGCCACTTCTCTGTTCGATAGTCACGGGCCAAGACTGGTTGCCCTACATTGAAGCTCCTTGTCGGCCTCTCATTGATGTGCTGGAATTGTTTGTCCTCAACATTTCTTCGCACATTTGGTCTGAGCAAGTCCAGACGAGATCTCAACCTTCGGTTAAAGAACATCATGGCCGGGGTCTGGTTGGTAACTGCATGTGTCGCGTTTCAGTAGGCTAATAAGAAATTGTCCATCTTATGCTGTAGTGGAATTTCCTCGTCGCACATGGCCTTTATTGCCTTCTTAAAGGTTTGTACGAACCTCTCAGCCAATCCATTGGTGGCTGGATGATACGGGGTGGATGTGTAATGCCTTACCCCATTCCTTACCCCATTCCTTTTCATTAATTTTTGGAACTCGTCGGAAACAAACTGTGGTCCATTATCAGAGCAGATCTGCTCTGGCAAACCATTTCTGGCAAATATGGTCCGTAGGACTGCAATCGTTTTCTCTGTAGTGGTTGAAGACATCTTTATCACCTCAGGCCACTTTGAATGAGCATCCACTGCTATTAAGAACATTGAGTCCATGAATGGACCAGCGAAATCAATGTGCACCCGTTGCCATGGAGAGGAGGGCCACTCCCATGGGTGTAGAGGGGCATGTGGTGGTGCATTTTGGACCTTCTGGCATCCTAAGCAGCTCTTAGTTAGGTCTTCGATTTGTTGATCGATTCCCGGCCACCACACATAAGCCCTAGCAAGGCTTTTCATTTTCACTCCCCCCAGATGACCTTCATGTAGCTCATTTAGCACTCTCTCCCTTAACTTGGGTGGAATCACCACTCTGGATCCACACATCACTGTCCCCTGGCATACTGACAGCTGTTCTCTTCTGGATGAGAATGCTGGCAACAGTGAGTCGCCATGTGCTGGCCATCCCCTCACCGTCAATTCATATACCCGTGACAGCGTCGGATCATTGCGGGTCTCCTTCTCTATATCCGCGTTTGTTACTGGCAATCGTTCAATTATCGACGAATAAAATATCTCGATAGGGTCCACTGCTGGTGCTTCCTCCACAGCAGGCAGTGGCAGGCGCGATAGCCCATCAGCGTTCCCATGCTGTTTCGTGCCTTTATATTCTATTTCATATTGATTCGCCCCTAGAAACAGGGACCATCTTTGTGACCGCTGTGCAGTCATTACTGGCACGCCCTTCTTAGGATTAAAGATGGAGACAAGTGGTTGGTGGTCAGTCAGCAAGGTGAACTTCAATCTGGGCGTAGTTGCGCTCAGCTGAGGTTAGTGACCGAGACGCAAAGGCTACTGGCCTCTCCAACCCGTCTGGGAATTTGTGCGACAGCACCGCTCCAATGCCGTAGGGTGATGCATCACATGCCAAACGAATTGGTAGTGCTGGGTTGAAATGGGCCAACACGTCTTTTGATGCAATCAATTCTTTACACTTCTGGAAAGCTCGTCTACGTTCGTCATCCCACTTCCATGGTACCCCTGTTTGCAGTAGGGTGTTCAGCGGGTGTAATACCGTAGACAAATTTGGTAAGAACTTGTGGTAATAGTTTACCAGCCCGAGGAACGACCTCAGTTGTGACACATGTTCCGGTGCTGGAGCCTTGACTACTGCTTCAATCTTGTCAGGGGGCTTATGTAACCCCTCTTCATCGATGACGTGGCCGCAATACGAGATCTGTTTCTGGAAAAACTCGCACTTGTGGTGATTAGCTCGTAGCCCATACTCCTTTAATCTGGTGAGCACCTTCTCCAAGTTAGCGAGGTGATCACCGTCATTTTCTCCCGTGACCAAGATGTCGTCCAAATAACACTGGGTCCCTGGAATCCCTTGCAGGACCTGATCCATCGCCCTTTGCCAGATAGCCAGAGCCGAGGCTACTCCAAACACCAGCTGGTTGTATTGATAGAGACCTTTATGAGTGTTGATCGTAAGGTAATGTTTCGAAGCTTCTTCTACCTCCATTTGCAAGTACGCCTGGACTAGATCAATTTTGGTGAAGCGTTTACCACCAGATAGCGAGGCGAAAATATCCTCAATACGTGGAAGCGGATATTGCACCGTGTGAAGGACTGGGTTCACTGTCACCTTAAAATCCCCACAGATGCTGACCTTCTTTGGTTCCCCAGGCGTATTACTCAATGACCTCTTCATTACAGGAACGATGGGTGTAGCCCACTCGCTCCAGTCCACTTTGGACAGTACTCCTGAACGTTCCAACCCTTCCAGCTCTGCTTCAACAGCTGGTCTGATCGCATAAGGCACTGGTCTGGCCTTCAGAAACTTTGGGCTTGCATTTTCCTCTATTTTAATTGTTGCTGTTATTCCTTTTAGTGTTCCTAGTCCCTCCTGGAACACTTCTTTTGCGTCAGTTAGCATTTTTGACAGTCGTCCAGGTGTGACGTCGTCATCCTTTTTGGCCTCAACCTTCAGTGCCTGTATGGAATGCCAATCTAATTGTATCTTCCGGATCCATTCATGTCCTAGCAGTGGTGGTCCTCCATCTGGCAATACATATATATCCATTTTAGGTATTTCCTGGCCTTTATATGTCACTTTCACCCTTATTTTTCCTTTGGGGTAGACTTCTTGCCCCGTATACGTCTTCAAGACAATCTCTGTAGCTTTCAAGGGTATGTGTGAAAATAGCCGCTTGTAGTCTCTTTGATTTAAGACTGTTAGAGCTGACCCTGTGTCCAATTCCATTTCCACTTCAAATCAAATCAACTTTTATTGTCATTGTTAGTGCACAAGTGCAGTACAACGAAATGTAGGCTTGCGGCTCCCGAGAGTGTACAATTTGGATTAGGACACTTAAACATTCAACATACATTTATACATTTGGCTTGCAGTATATTAGCATAAATATGACCATAATAAAGTGCATCGGCAGATGTGCAGGCTTTAGTGTTTATTTGTGGAGTTCAGTAGGATGACAGCCCTGGGAAAGAAGCTGTTCCTAAATCTGGTCGTACGGGTGCGAATGCATCTGTAGCGTCTTCCAGATGGTAGGAGGGCGAACAGACTGTGGCTGGGGTGGGTAGGGTCTTTGATGATGGACCGTGCCCTCCATAGGCAGCGTTTCTGATATATATGCTCTATGGTCGGTAGCCGGGTGCCGGTAATGCGTTGGGCAGTTTTGACTACCCGCTGCAGGGCTTTCCGGTCATGGGAGCTACAGCTGCCATACCATACCGGGATACAGTTTGTCAGGATGCTCTCTATAGTGCAGTGGTAGAAGTTAGAGAGGATCAGGGGTGACAGATTACATCCCTTCAGCCTCAAGAAATATAGGCGCTGCTGGGCCTTCTTCACCAGACAGGAGGTGTTGAGGGACCAGGAGAGGTCTTCCGTGATGTGGACTCCGAGGAACTTAAAGCTGGCCACCCTTTCCACCTCCGCCCCATTGATGTGGATGGGGGTGTGACTTCCGCCTTTGGACTTCCTGAAGTCCACGATTATTTCCTTTGTTTTCTTGGTGTTAAGGGCCAGGTTGTTGTCGGCGCACCACTTCACGAGATGCTGGACCTCCTCCCTGTAGGCTGACTCATCGTTGTTGGTGATCTGGCCTACTACCGTGGTATCATCCGCAAACTTGATGATGGTGTTGGGACCATGAACAGCCACACAGTCGTGGGTGAAGAGGGAGTAGAGGAGGGGGCTCAGCACACATCCTTGTGGGGCCCCCGTGTTCAGGGTCGGGGCGGGGGGGAGGTGTGGTTACCTAATTTGACAGACTGGGGTCTGTTTGTTAGGAAGTCCAGGGTCCAGTTGCAGAGGGAAGTGTTCAGGCCAAGAGTTTGGAGTTTGGTGGCCAGCTTGTTGGGGACGATAGTGTTGAATGCTGAGCTGTAGTCTATAAACAGCATTCTGATGTAGGTCTCTTTACCATCTAGGTGATTCAGTGCCGAGTGTAGAGCAGTTGTGATTGCATCCTCCGTTGATCTGTTTGCACGATAGGCAAACTGGTGTTGGTCAAGGGAGGCAGGAACACTGGCTTTGATGTGGGCTAAGACCAGTCTCTCGAAACACTTCATTATGATGGGTGTGAGTGCGACAGGTCGATAGTCGTTCAGACACGTCACAGCCGCTTGTTTAGGCACAGGAATGATGGTGGCGGTCTTGAAGCATGTAGGGACTACTGCCTGGGCCAATGACAGGTTGAAGATGGCGGTGAAGACATCAGCCAGCTGATCAGCACATTCCTTGAGTACCCGTCCAGGGATGCTATCCGGTCCAGCAGCCTTTCGTGTGTTCACTCCGCGTAGAACACCCCTTACGTCGGAGGTCGACAGAGTGAGCATCTGGTCTTCCGGGGGTGGCAAGGCTTTGGTAGCCGGCTCCTTGTTGTCCCTGTCGAAGCGAGCGTAGAAGTTGTTAAGCTCCTCCGGAAGGGAGGCGTCGCTGACCGGGGGACTGGTGTTTTTGCCCTTGTAGTCAGTGATGGACTGGATGCCTTGCCACATGCGCCGGGGGTCCGAGTTGTTGCGGAAGTGATCCTCTATCCGCAGTGTCTGTTTCCTTTTGGCAGTCCTGATACCCTTTTTTAGGTTGGTCCAAGCTGCACTGTAAGCCGCCGCGTCGCCAGATTTGAATGCTGCGTCGCGTGCTTTCAACAGCGAGCGGACCTCTCCGTTCATCCAGGGTTTCTGGTTGGGGTATGACCTGATATTTTTGTGGGTCGTGACGACCTCGACGCAGCTGTTGATGTAGAATAGCACTGTGGATGCGTATTCCTCGATGTCATTATGGGCAAACATGCCCCAATCAGTGCGTTCGAAGCAATCCTGAAGCTCCGATACTGCCCCCTCTGGCCATACTTTCACTGATCTCATTGATGTTCTCTCTCTTTTGATGAGCGGTTTGTATGCCGGGGCTAGAAACAGGGAGAGGTGGTCAGACTTCCCAAGGTGGGGGCAGGGAATGGCCTTATAAGCATCTACAATGCTCGTGTAGACTTGATCCAGTGTGTTCTCCCCTCTTGTGGGGCAGGAGACATTCTGGTGGAATTTCGGTAGTACAGTTTTTAGGTTTATGTGATTGAAGTCCCCCGCGACGATAAAAGCTCCGTCTGGGTGCGCAGTTTGTTGTTCGCTGATGGCCCTGTAGAGGTCCTTCAGTGCTAGTTTGGCATTAGCGTGTGGTGGGATGTAGACCGCAGTGATGATAACATTCGTGAATTCCCGAGGCAGGTAGAAGGGTCTGCACCTTACCATGAGGAATTCCAAATCAGCCGAGCAGGATCTATCGATTATGTCCGTGTTAGTGCACCAGGCATTGTTAGTGTAAATACACAAACCGCCTCCCTTGCTCTTACCGGAGTCTGCAGTTCTGTCGGCGCGGAAGACCGTGCGTCCTTCTAGTTGGATGGTGGTGTCGGGGATGCCGTTGTTCAACCAGGTCTCTGTGAAGATCATGGCACAGCATTCCTTTGTCCTTTTCTGTGTGGTGAAATCCAGTTTGATCTCATCCATTTTGTTCTCCAGTGACCTGACGTTGGCCAGGAAAATACTTGGGAGGGAGGGTTTGTGTGGGGCCCTCTTCAGCCTGTTTTGGATCCCTGCTCTCTTACCCCGCTTCTGCTTGCGTTCCCTGTGCGGTCTGCGCTGACTTCCGGCTGGGGAAGGACGCCACGCTGGTCCCGGGGGTCGGGCGATGTCGGGAGGCAGATCGATGTCGCCGAATTTAAACTTCACACAGTCGGCCCCGATGTCTAGGAGCGTCTGCCGGCTGTACAGTAGGTCAACCTTTAATTCCCGGATCAGCAGAGTCCAGAAGAGACTCAGGAGGAGGGTGAAAACGTTCAGTCTCGGGAGAGACAAAGCCGCTGCGTCCGTGCGCGCCGCCATTTTGTTTGGGTCTATCTTGAGTGTAACCCAGATAGTCTGGTGATCCTCCATTTCGGTTACATTATGTAGTTTCAGACAACCCAGCTCCTTGCTTCCGGAGTCTGTGTCACTTTTCTGTTCGTCTGAACCACTGTCCATCACCTGGTGTACCTTTTTGTACTTCTCCTGTGGAGATTTCTTACTGTTGGTTTTCTTCCCAGACCTGCAGACTCTTACTATGTGTCCTGCTTTCCCACACTGTCTGCACACTTGGTCCTTGAACCAACAATCTTTCTGGTCATGTGTTGTTCTGCCGCAGCGATAGCACTTCCCTGTTCCATAGGTCATTTCATTGGTGCCATATTCTTGCGGTCTCCATTGTATCTCTGCAGCGCCCCTTGCGGCTGCTTCGTGTGATACTGCCATACTGAAAGCTTTGTCCAGCGTAAGGTCCTTTTCTGATAGAAGCCATTTCTGGGTTCCTTCACTTTGTAGCCCACACACAAACTTGTCCCTTAACGTGTCTGCTAGTCCTGCTCCAAACTGGCAGTATTTCGATAGCTTGCGCAGTTCCGTTAGGTACTCAGCATTGCTTTTGTCTTTGTGTTGGTTCCTTTTATGGAACTTAAATCGTTCTGCTATCAGCAGCGGTGTGGGGTTTAAGTGGTCCTGTAGGATTTCTACTATGCTTTCAAAATTCTTGTTTACTGGCTTCTCTGGGGTTATTAGATTTTGCAGTAACCCATAAGTTTTTGCACCCATGGAATTTAACAGAACCAGTGCTTTATTAGCATCTGGCACTTCATTCGCCCTGCAGTACACCTCAGCACGGTGGCATAGTGGTTAGCACTGTTGCCTCACAGCGCCAGGGACCCGGGTTCGAATCCGGCCTCGGGTGACTGTCTGTGTGGAGTTTGCACATTCTCCCCGTGTTTGCGTGGGTTTCCTCCGGGTGCTCCGGTTTCCTCCCACAGTCCAAAGATGTGCGGGTTAGGTTGATTGGCTATGATAAATTGACCCTTAGTGTTAGGGGGATTAAATACATGGGGTTACGTGGATAGGGTGGGATATGTGTCGGTGCAGGCTCGATGGGCCGAAATGGCCTCTATCTGCACTGTGGGGTTTCTGTGATCTTCTGTGAATATACGTTCCACATATGTCGCCCAATCTTCGACTTCATTGTCGAACGTAGAGATACTGCCACTCTTCGGCATCCTTGGTTGTGCGTTAACTATCACCAATGGCGCCTCCCGCGCTTCCCCTTCTTCTCCGCTAGCACAAAATGGCATCTCCCGCGCTTTCCTTCCTTCCCGCGCTCGCCCTTCTTCTCCGCTGCGGCTTCTCAAAATGGCGTCTCCCGCGCTCTCCCTGCTTCTCCGCGGCTCAATGGCATCTCCCGCGCTCTCCCTGCTTCTCCGCGGCTCAATGGCGTCTCCCCTTGCTTCGCCCCGCGAACCCTGATCAGCCCGTGAGCACTGGCTGTGCTCTGCGCGTTCTTCTCTTGATATTTTTCGACGCCGCTCAGTCTGGAACCCGGCTGTTTCTTACCCTCTCTCTCTCCAGTTGCTTTATTTTTCCTCGACGCCGCTCGGTGTACAACCCCTGGCTGCGCCCTGCGCTCTTCACCCTCTGTCTTACCCCGTCGACGCTGCTCGGCTCTCTCTCCGCCGTCGGTCGGCTCCAGCCGCCGCTGCTCGGGAAGGGTCTGCGCCGGACCTGTCGTCGGTCTCTTACTGCTCGCTGTGGCTGGGGAACCAAGCCCGGCTCTCCACAGCCTCCCCAGCGAAGTTGGATCTCTGCCTGACTGCTGGGCGGTTGCTCGTGGTCGACGCCCGTGTTCCTGGACTCGACTATTTTTTTTTTTTATGTTGCAGGTAGATTCGAATCGACACTCGTCGCCACTGTTAGATCCGTGGTTCAGTGGATAAATAATCACACGGATGCTGTACATTAACAAATAACAGGTCTTTACTGGAGGAGGGTCATCTCTAGTCTGGGGTACAGAGGCATGCGCAAAGCTTATATACCGGTGTGGTCACTGCCGGTACTACAGTATACAGGAGCTGTAAAAAGTAGTTCTGACTTAAAGGCACATACACTACAGGGGGTGGGTTCCCGGTGGAGAGAAATCTAGAATGCTAAAGAGAAAAGACAAGGAAGCAGTGCAGGAAAGTGATTGGGGTAAGGATAACCAGATAGTGTCAGGAAGGGACAGAGCGTACAAACAAAGGAGTGCACTAACACATAGGGTCCGGGTAAGAACAAATGGTAATAAGACAAATAGGGCCTTAGTACAAAAAATTTTAAGATGTCTATAAATGTTAAAAAGACAAATCTAAAGGCACTGTATCTGAATGCACGAAGCATTCGTAATAAGGTAGACGAATTAACAGCGTAAATAGATGTAAACGGATACGATATAATTGCGATTACAGAGACATGGCTGCAGGGTGACCAAGGCTGGGAGCTGAATATCCAAGGATAATCGATATTTAGGAAGGACAGGCGAAAAGGATAAGGAGGTGGGATGGCCTTGTTAGTAAAGGATGAAATCAGAGCAATGAGAAAGGATATTGGCTCAGAAAATCAAGATGTAGAATCAGTCTGGGTGGAACTGGGAAGCACCAAGGGGCAGAAAACATTGGTGGGAGTTGTCTATAGGCCTCCAAACAGTAGTGGTAATGTAGGGGATGGCATCAAACAGGAAATTAGAGATGCACGTAACAAGGGTGCTACAGTAATCATGGGTGACTTTAATCTACATATAGACGGGCCAAACCAAATTAACAATAATACTGTGGAGGATGAATTCCTGGAGTGTGTACGAGATGGTTTTTTAGACCAGTACGTTGAGGAGCCAACTAGGGAACAGGCTATCCTAGATTGGGTATTGTACAATGAGAAGGGGTTAATTAATAATCTTGTGCAGGGTCCTTTAGGGAAGAGTGACCATAACATGATAGAATTCTTCATTAAGATGGAAAGTGAAGAAGTCCAATCCAAAACTAGGGTCCTAAATCTAAACAAAGGAAACTATGAAGGTATAAGGAGTGAGTTGGCTATGATAGATTGGGGAACTTCATTAAAAGGCATGACGGTGGATAGACAATGGCTAACATTTAAGGAACGAATGCATGAATTGCAGCAGTTATACATTCCTTTCTGGCGCAAAAACACAAAAGGAAAAGCGGCCGAACCATGGCTAACAAAAGAAATTAAGGATAGTATTAGATCCAAAGGGGAGTCATATAAAATTGCCAGAAAAAGTAGTAAGCCTGAGGATTGGGAGCAGTTTAGAGTTCAGCAAAAAAGGACCAAGAGATTGATTAAGAGGGGAAAAATAGAGTAAACTTGCAAGGAACATAAAAGCAGATTGTAAAAGTTTCTACAAGTATGTAAAAAGAAAAAGATTAGTGAAGACAAATGTAGGTCCCTTACAGTCAGAAAAGGGAGAATGTATAATGGGGAACAAAGAAATGGCAGAGCAATTAAACAAATACTTTAGTTCTGTCTTCATGGAAGAGGACACAAATAACTTCCCAGAAATTCTAGGGAACCAAGGGTCTAGTGAGAAGGAGGAATTAAAGGAAATTAGTATTAGTAAAAAAAATAGTGCTGGAGAAATTAATGGGACTGAAAGCCGATAAATCCCCAGGGCCTGATAATCTGCATCCCAGAGTACTAAAAGAGGTAGCCATGGAAATAGTAGATGCATTGGTTGTCATCTTCCAAAATTCTATAGATTATGGAACAGTTCCTGCAGATTGGAGGGTGGCAAATGTAACCCCACTATTTAAAAAAGGAGGGAGAGAAAAAGGGGAACTACAGACCGGTTAGCCTAACATCAGTAGTAGGGAAAATGCTAGAGTCTATTATAAAGGATGTGATAACAGGACACTTAGAAAATATCAACGGGATTAGACAAAGTCAACATGGATTTATGAAAGGGAAATCGTGTTTGACAAACCTACTGGAGTTTTTTGAGGATGTAACTGGTAGAATAGATAAGGGAGAACCAGTGAATGTGGTGTATTTGGATTTTCAGAAGGCCTCTGATAAAGTCCCACATAAGAGGTTAGTGTGCAAAATTAAAGCACATGGGATTGGGGGTAATATACTGGCATGGATAGAAAATTGGTTAACAGACAGGAAACAGAGAGTAGGAATAAATGGGTCTTTTTCGAGGTGGCAGGCGGTGACTAGTGGGGTACCGCAGGGATCAGTGTTTGGGCCCCAGCTATTCACAATATATATCAATGATTTGGATGAGGGAACCAAATGTAATATTTCCAAGTTTGCTGACGACACAAAACTAGGTGGGATTGTGAGTTGTGAGGAGGATGCAAAGAGGCTTCAAGGCGATTTAGACAATTTGAGTGAGTGGGCAAATACATGGCAGATGCAGTATAACGGGGATAAATGTGAAGTTATCCACTTCGGTAGGAAAAACAGAAAGGTAGAGTATTATTTAAATAGTGATAGATTGGGAAATGCTGATGTACAGAGGGACCTGGGTGTCTTTGTACACCAGTCACAGAAAGCAAACATGCAGGTGCAGCAAGCAGTTAGGAAGACAAATGGTATGTTGGCCTTCATTGCAAGAGGATTTGAGTACAGGAGCAAGGATGTCTTACTACAGTTATACAGGGCCTTGGTGAGATCACACCTGGAGTAATAACAGAAAACGCTGGAAAAACTCAGCAGGCCAGGGCAGCATCTGTTGTTATTTCGGATTTCCAGCATCTGCAGTATTTTGCTATCACACCTGGAGTACTGTGTGCAGTTTTGGTCTCCCTTAGGATGTACTTGCCATAGAGGGAGTGCAGCGAAGGTTCACCAGATTCCTGGGATGGCAGGACTGTCGTATGAGGAGAGATTGGGTCGACTAGGCCTGTATTCACTAGAGTTTAGAAGAATGAGAGGGGATCTCATTGAAACGTATAAAATTCTGACAGGGCTAGACAGACTGGCTGCAGGGAGGATGTTTTCTCTGGCTGGGGGTCTAGAACGAGGGGTCACAGTCTCGGGATACGGGGTAGGACATTTAGGACTGAGATGAGGAGAAATTTCTTCACTCAGAGGGTGGTGAACCTGTGGAATTCTCTACCACAGAAGGCTGTGGAGGCCAAGTCACTGAATATATTTAAGAAGGAGATAGATAGATTTCTAGACACAAAAGGCAATGGGGAGAGAGCGGGAATATGGTATTGAGATAGAGGATCAGCCATGATCATATTGAATGGCAGAGCAGGCTCAAAGGGCCTACTCCTGCTCCTATTTTTCTATGTTCTATGTTCTATGTTATAGCGCCTTTCACAACCACCTGACATCTCAAAGTGCTTTACAGCCAAGGAAGTACTTTTGAAGTGGAGTAATGTAGGAAATGCGGCAGCCAATTTGCGCACAGCAAGCACCCACAAACAGCAATGTGATAATGGCCAGATAATCTGCTTTTGTTATGTTGGTTGAGGAATAAATATTGGCCCCAGGACACCGGGGATAACTCCCCTGTTCTTCTTCGAAATAATGCCATGGGATCTTTTACGTCCACCTGAGAGAACAGACGGGACCTCGGTTTAACGTCTCATCTGAAAGACGGCACCTCCGACAGTACAGCACTCCCTCAGCACCGCATTGGAGTGTCAGCCTAGCTGTATGTGCTCAAGTCCCTGGAGTGGGACTTGAACCCACAACCTTCTCACTCACACTGAGCCACAGCTGACACATGGAGGAGTAGTGATTCATCAGCTGAGGGAGGGTGGTAATCAGCAGGATGTTTCCTTACCCATGCTTGACCTGAAGCCATGAGACTTCATGGTGACCGGAGTCAATGCTGAGGCCACCCCCACTCTTCTGTTTAATACAGTCTACCATTGTTATTAGTCCTTCTCCCCGACCTAAACATTCATTACAAACCCTGCAACCCAGTACCCATCCGAGAAGATCTGCATCACATCAAACCTCTTGACCATTTGAATCTTAATAATCTGATTGAATAAGAGCACAAAATAAGCTGTCCCCTTTCCGGTGCAACTCTCATCTCCATGAATAACAGAGTAGAAAATAAATGCACATTCTCCGTAACCGATTCAAAAGTGAACACATCAACCAATCTTTCTGAAGACCGTGCTTCGCCTGGGTGGCTACACTTTCTGTCTCCTAGTCCAGGTCTTCCCCTGTGTGGCATGAATGAAAGGTGATTGTCACTCCGCTATTTAAGAATGGCGAGAGAGGGAAACCAGAGAATTATAGACCAGTTAGCCGAACATCTGTTGGGGAATTGCTAGAGTCTATAATTAAGGATAGGGTGACTGAACACCTCGAAAATGTTCAGTTGATTAGAGAGAGCCAGCATGGATTTGTGAAAGGCAGGTCATGCCTGACAAACCTGATTGCATTTTTTGAAGAGGTGACTAAAGTAGTGGACAGGGGAATGTCTATGGATGTTATTTATACAGACTTCCAGAAGGCATTTGATAAAGCCCCTCATAAGAAACTGAATTGAGGGCAAATTATTGACCTGGTTAGGAAACTGGCTGAGCGACAGGAGACAGAGAGTAGGGATAATGTGCAGGTACTATAATTGGCAGGATGTGACTAGTGGTGTCCCGCAGGGATCGGTGTTGGGGCCTCAACTATTCACTGTATTTATTAACGACTTAGCTGATGGGACATATCCAAATTTGCCGATGACACAAAGATAGACGGCAGTGTAAATGGAAACATAAAATTACAAAGAGATATTGATGGATTAAGTGAGTGGGCAAAACTGTGGCAAATGGATTTCAATGTAGGCAAATGTGACGTCATCCACTAGAGCAGGGGACTTTCTAAACAGCGAAAAGCTAAAAACAGTGGAGGGCCAAAGAGACTTGGGGGGGGGGCGGGGGTCAGGTACATAGATCATTAAAATGTCATGAACTGGTACAGAAAATAATGAAAAAGGCTAATGGGATGCTGGCCTTTATATCGAGAGGACTAGAGTACAAGGGGGCAGAAGTTATGCAGCAGCTGTACAAAGCCCTGGTTAGACCACACCTGGAGCACTGGGAGCAGTTCTGGGCACCACACCTTAGGAAGGATATATTGGCCTTGGAGGGAGTGCAGCGCAGGTTTACCAGAATGATACCCGGACTCCAGGGGTTAAATTACGAGGAGAGATTACACAAACTAGGGTTGTATTCCCTAGAGTTTAGAAGGTTAAGGGATGATCTGATCGAAGTTTTAAAGATATTAAGGGGAACAGATAGAGTAGAGAGAGAGGAACTATTTCCGCTGGTTGGGGAGTCTAGGACTAGGGGGCAGAGTCTAAAATTAGAGCCAGACCTTTCAGGAGTGAAATTAGGAAACACTTCTCCACACAAAGGGTGGTAGAAGTTTGGAACTCTCTTCCGCAAATGGCAATTGATGCTCGGCCAATTGTGAATTTTAAATCGGAGATTGATAGATTTTTGTTAACCAAAGGTATTAAGGAATATGGGCCAAAGGCGGGTACATGGAGTTAGGTCACAGATCAGCCATGATCTCATTGAATGGTGGAACAGGCTCGAGGGACTCAATGGCCTCCTCCTGTTCCTATGTTCCTATGATTGGCTGCTCCTGTCCTACAAAATGCTCTTGGGACTGGGGTGACCCTCCTCTCATGGCCAGCTGTCTCCTGGGAGCCTCCAGTGAAGCAAAACAGAGGCATCAGCCCACCAGGAAGGGCAAACTGAGGCCCAAATAACCAATCTGAGCCACTCCAGTATACCTCCTTACTTCACACAAAGGGAACTGAGCCCAAGTAGCCAATCTGAGCCACTCCAGTATACCTCCTTACTTCACACAAAGGGAACTGAGCCCAAATAGCCAATCTGAGCCACTCCAGTATACCTCCTTACTTCACACAAAGGGAACTGAGCCCAAATAGCCAATCTGAGCCACTCCAGTATACCTCCTTACTTCACACAAAGGGAACTGAGCCCAAATAGCCAATCCGGGTCATTCTGGTATCCCTCCTTACTCTGCACCTAAAGAGTTACATGACACTCGTCAGCTGCAGGCCATTCCAACAGCTCGGAGTGCCTTTGAGGCTAGGTTCCAGGATGGGCAGAGAGCTTCATTACGATTCGTTCGAGATGCACCACGGCAGGATTTGGAAGGGGAACAATAGAACAGAAGAAATAGGAGCAGGAGTCGGCCATTCGGCCCCTCCAGCCTGCTCCGCTATTCAATGAGGTCATGGCTGATCTTCTACCTCATCTCCACTTTCCTGCACTATCCCCATATCCCTTGATTCCCTTAATATTCAAAAATCTATCGATCTCTGTCTTGAATATACTCAATGACCGAGCCTCCACAGCCCTCTGGGACAGAGAATTCCAAAGATTCACCACCCTCTGAGTGAAGAAATTCCTCCTCATCTCAGTTCTAAATGGCCGACCCCTTATCCTGAGACTATGACCCCTGGTTCTAGACTCCCCAGCCAGGGGAAACATCCTCCCTGCATCTACCCTGTCAAGCCCTGTAAGAATTTTATATGTTTCAATGAGATCACCTCTCATTCTTCTAAACTCTAGAGAATATAGGCCTAGTCTACTCAATCTCTCCGCATAGGACAATCGCCCCATCCCAGGAACCAGTCTGGTGAACCTTCGTTGCACTCCCTCTATGGCAAGTATATCCTTCCTTAGGTAAGGCGACCAAAACTGTACACAGTACTCCAGGTGTGGTCTCACCAGGGCCCTATATAATTGCAGGAAGACGTCTTTACTCTTATACTCAAATCCTCTTGTAATAAAGGCCAACATACCATTTGCTTTCCTAATTGCTTGCTGTACCTGCATGTTAACTTTCAGTGATTCGTGTACAAGGACACCCAGGTCCCTCTGAACACCAACATTTCCCAATCTCTCACCATTTAAAAAATACTCTGCTTTTCTATTTTTCCTACCAAAGTGGATAACTTCACATTTCTCCACATTATATTCCATTTGCCATGTTCTTGCCCCCCATTCACTTAGCCTGTCTATATCCCCTTGAAGCCTCCTTACATCCTCCTCACAACTTACATTCCCACCCAGCTTTGTATCATCAGCAAACTGGGATATATTACATTTGGTCCCCTCATCCAAATCATTGATGTAGATTGTGAATAGCTGAGGCCCAAGCACTGATCCTTGCGGTACCCCACTAGTTACAGCCTGCCAACCCGAAAATGACACGTTTATTCCTACTCTCTGTTTTCTGTCCGTTAACCAATCTTCAATCCATGCTAGTATATTACCCCCAATCCCATGAGCCCTAATTTTGTTCAATAACCTCTTGTGTGGCACCTTATCGAATGCCTTCTGAAAATCCAAATACACCACATCCACTGGTTCCCCCTTATCTATTCTGCTAGTTACAACCTCAAAAAACTAACAGATTTGTCAAACACGATTTCCCTTTCATAAATCCATGCTGACTCTGCCCAATCCTATTATTATTTCTAAGTGCCCTGTTACCACGTTCTTAATAATAAATTCTAGCATTTTCCTACTACTGATGTCAGGCTAACTGGTCTGTAGTTCCCTGTTTTCTCTCTCCCTCCTTTCTTAAATAGTGGGGTTACATTTGCTACCTTCCAATCCACGGGAACCGTGCTAGAATCTATGGAATTTTGGAAAATGACAACCAATGCATCCACTATCTCTCTAGCCACCTCTTTCAAAACCCAAGGATGTAGGCCATCAGGTCCAGGGGATTTATCAGCTTTCAGTCCCATTAATTTCTCCAGTACTATTTTTTTTACTAATACTAATTTCTTTCAGTTCCTCGTTCTCGCTACAGCCTTGGTTCTCCACTATTTCCGGGAAGTTTTTTGCGTCTTCTTCCGTGAAGACAGATACAAAGTATTTGTTTAATTTCTCAGCCATTTCCTTATTCCCCATTATAATTTCTCCTGTCTCAGCCTGTAAGGGACCCACATTTACTTTCGCTAATCTTTTCCTTTTTACTTACCTATAGAACGTTTTACAGTCTGTTTTTATGTGTCTCGCTAGTTTACTCTCATATTCTATTTTCCATTTCTTTATCAATTTCTTGGTCCTCCTTTGCTGAATTCTAAAATCCTCCTAATCCTCAAGCTTACTACTCTTTTTGGCAGCATTATAAGCCTCTTCCTTTGATCTAATACTATCTTTAACTTCTCTTGTTAGCCACGGTTGGACCACTTTTCCTGTGGGTTTTTTGTGCCTTAAAGGAATGCACATTTGTTGTAAATTATGTATTAATTCTTTAAATGCTAGCCATTGCTTGTCTACCGTCATACCTTTTAATGTAGTTTCCCAATCTACCTTAGCCAACTCGCCCCTCATACCTATGTAGTTTGCTTTGTTTAGATTTAAGACCCTAGTTTCGGATTTAACGAAGTCACTTTCAAACTCAATATAAAATTCTATCATATTATGGTCACTCTTCCCTAAAGGCCCCTTTACTACAAGGTTATTAATTAACCCTTTCTCGTTGCACAATACTAGATATAAAATAGGCTGTTCCCTCGTTGGTTCCTCAACATACTGATCTAGAAAACTATCCCGCATACATTGCACACGTCCTCCACACTATTACTGCAAATTTGGTTTGCCCAGTCTATATGTAGATTAAAGTCCCCCATGATTACTGTATTACCCTTGTTACATGCGCCTCTAATTTCCTGATTTATACTCTGCCCTACATTACAACTACTATTTGGGGGCCTATAAACAACTCCCATCAATGTTTTCTGCCCCTTGCTGTTTCTTAGCTCCACCCAAACTGATTCTACTTCTTGATTTTCGGAGCTAAGATCCTTTCTCTCTACTGTCTTTATCCCACCCTTTACTATCAGGGCTACCCCTCCTCCTTTTCCATTTTGCCTCTCTCTTCTAAAAGTTATGTATCCTGGAATATTTAGTTCCCAACCTTGGCCACTTTGCAACCACGTCTCCGTAATGGCTATTAGATCAAACCTGTTCATTTCTATCTGCGCTATTAATTCATCTATTTTGTAGCGAATGCTTCACGCATTCAGATATAGTGCCTTTAGCTTTGACTTATTGAGCTTTTTCCCTGATGTCACCTTAGTCACTGATGCCTTATTACCTTTGTTACTCTCTCTGTCCCTTCCTGACTCACTCGGCTTATTTTTACCCAAAACTCTACTCTGCTCTAGAGCCTCGACATTTCTCTCACTGCTTTTAAATTTACTCTTTCCTGAATCCCTCCTTCATTAGTTTAAAGCCCTGTCTACTGCCCTAGTTATTTGGTTCGCCCGGACACTGGTCCCCGCCCCGACGGAACAGCTCCCTCTTTCCCAAGGGAGTAAGGAGCTCCAGGAGATGATTCTGGACAATCCTGCAGCTCATTCAGTGGAGGAGGAAGAATGAAGCAGGTACAGTTACATTGTGAGAAGTGAAACACGAGACACACTCACAATAGAAAGCAACTCGAGGCTAATGCACACAATACCTGAAACACAGTCATTTACTGTAAGCTTTCTGGAACTCTCTCATTGTCCAGGCAGACCGCAATGTGCACACTGCAGATTTTGGAAGGGTCCCAAATCCCTTATATAAGTCACGTGTGCTCACAGACTGCTGGGATTTCCGCTGTAGTGCTGAGCAACACTGTGATTAACTCACGGACTGCCAGTGGGAGGTGGTGAGGGGCTCTGTCCTGTACTCAAAGGGGTTCCCCTCTTGCTCCCCCCACCCCAGCGCAAGCACTGACTCGAGCCGCAGTACAGGGGGGTGGGCAGCTCCCCGAGACAGTTACACTGGACACTGGGCGTTCGCAGGCTATCCAATCGCTGGAGGCCAGACTCCGTCCTCAACCGACACCTGCTCTTCCCACCAGGAGTCGCCGGAATGTGCAAACCATGGGGCAATTCCCTGTCCAGTCCAGGGGCACTGAGGGAAACCATTCCACTGCCATTCCTGCCGAGACCCCAGACCTTCCTGATGTATGGCATCGGGCTGTGTGTCTGGAGCTTTGAGCCGAGTTAAAAAAAGAAAAAGAAAGACTTGCATTTCTATAGCATCATTTCACAACCTCAGGACGTCCCAAAGTACTTTACAGCCAATGAAGTACTTTTGAAGTGTACTCACTGTTGTAATGTAGGAAATGCACAGCAAGATCCCACAAACAGCATTGTGATAATGACCAGATAATCTGTTTTCATGATGTTGGTTGAGGAATAAATATTGCCCAGGACACCAGGGAAAACTCCCCTGCTCTTCTGCAAAATAGTGCTGTTAGACCTTTTATATCCATCTGAGGGGGTAAACGGGGCCTCGGTTTAACATCTCATTTCAAAGACAGCACCTTCGACAGTGCGGCACTCCCTCAGTACTGCCCCTCCGACAGTGCAGCGCTCCCTCAGTACTGCCCCTCCACAGTGCGGCGCTCCCTCAATACTGCCCCTCCACAGTGCGGCGCTCCCTCAATACTGCCCCTCCGACAGTGCGGCGCTCTCTCAGTACTGCCCCTCCGACAGTGCGGCGCTCCCTCAGTACTGCCCCTCCGACAGTGCGGCGCTCCCTCAGTACCGCCCCTCCGACAGTGCGGCGCTCCCTCAGTACTGCCCCTCCGACAGTGCAGCGCTCCCTCAGTACTGCCCCTCCGACAGTGCAGCGCTCCCTCAGTACTGCCCCTCCACAGTGCGGCGCTCCCTCAGTACTGCCCCTCCGACAGTGCGGCGCTCCCTCAGTACTGCTCCTCCGACAGTGCAACACTCCCTCAATACTGCCCCTCCCACAGTGCGGCGCTCCCTCAGTACTGCCCCTCCACCAGTGCAGCGCTCCCTCAGTACTGCCCCTCCCACAGTGCAGCACTCCCTCAGTACTGCCCCTCCACCAGTGCAGCGCTCCCTCAGTACTGCCCCTCCGACAGTGCAGCACTCCCTCAGTACTGCCCCTCCCACAGTGCGGCGCTCCCTCAGTACTGCCCCTCCCACAGTGCAACACTCCCTCAATACTGCCCCTCCGACAGTGCGGCGCTCCCTCAGTACTGCCCCTCTGACAGTGCGGCGCTCCCTCAGTACTGCCCCTCCACCAGTGCAGCGCTCCCTCAGTACTGCCCCTCCCACAGTGCAACACTCCCTCAGTACTGCCCCTCCACCAGTGCAGCGCTCCCTCAGTACTGCCCCTCCGACAGTGCAGCACTCCCTCAGTACTGCCCCTCCAACAGTGCGGCGCTCCCTCAGTACTGCCCCTCCGCCAGTGCAGCACTCCCTCAGTACTGCCCCTCCGACAGTGCGGCGCTCCCTCAGTACTGCCCCTCCGACACTGCGGCACTCCCTCAGTACTGCCCCTCCGCCAGTGCAGCGCTCCCTCAGTAGTGCACTGGAGTGTCAGCCTAGATTTTGTGCTCAAGTCTCTGGAGCGGGCCTTGAACCCACGACCTCTGGCTCGGACACGAGAGTGATATGACAAGAGAAAAGTAGAACTTTAATTGAAAATAAAAACTTCTCCAAGTTCTCAAGCAGTAGCGAGGGCAGTGCCCGTACTCACAGTCATTGAGGGACACGGGAGATCCTCCCCTCGACTTCCTGAACTCCTCTCCATAGTTGTACGAGGACAGGTTTGGGTGACTGGACCCTCGGCCAAAGGTGGGCTGGTGGTTACTGCCCATGCCCGTCGCCACCTGGGACATCCTCTCTTTGGTTTTCAGTGCGTGAGCCCGGTCCTGGTGCAGACGCTCCTCGTCTTTCAGTAGAGCGACCAGCTGCTTGGCCTTCTCTCGCACGTTGATGCCTTGGTCCTTGCCATCTCGGTCTATGTACTGAAAGTCCTTCAGAGTCTGGATGGTGTAGATGTTCTCCTTGCATTGTTGAGACACCTTCTCTGAGCCCGTCTTGATGAGATAATCCAGCAGGGTCAGGGCCTTGTAGACGTGCCTCCAATTCTTCCCGTGGTCATTCAGACGTTTCCAAATCATACCCATGATCTCAGAAAATGCCACCACATTAAAGGTCAGGTCAGCGATGTCGGACATAAGGGAGCTGGGTGGACCCCACGGGTCATTGGACGTGGCTTCTCGCACCTTTATCTCAGCTTCAGAGTAATTGTGGACAATGTTCTTCATTTGCCGTCGGATAGCTGAGGTGGCCATGCTCGGTCTTCCGCTGAACCTCGACTGCAGACAAATCAGTTCAATGCTGGGAGTTTGTGTTACTGTAATCCAAGAGGACAGGGCGTCACTATCCCAGCCTGGCTTCCTCCCCCACCATCAAACATCAGGGAGCCTCGGCTCTGAGCGGAAGAACGAGAGGAGTCAGCTTATAAACTGGCTCAAATCCCAGAGACCAGCCCCAAAACTCTCACGACCTATTTTACAAACTGTGCTCCCAGTGGGGAGAACTCACAGCAGGGGGGAGGGGGGTTTCTGGTGTACACTCCCCATATTCCTGGGCAGGGAGCCACGGGTCCAAACACCCGACCTGCGCTCCCGGTGGGAGGTCTCCCCGCTCGGAGCACAGCTTCGGAAATTCAGCCCCAATTCCACTCGATTTGTAAATTAGTTCCGAGATAGCCAACAATCAGTGTTACGGTTCTTATACACGTGACTCACACTCAACGCGCACACTACATCTGCCTGGCCTCACACTCTGCCTGCCCGCACACTCTGTCCGCCCGCCCTGCCCGCACACTCTGCCCACCCTGCCCACACACTCGCCCACCCTGCCCGCACACTCTGCCCACCCTGTCCGCACACTCCGCCCGCCCGCCCTGCCCGCACACTCTGCCCACCCTGCCCTGCTCGCACACTCCGCCCACCCTGCCCGCACACTCCGCCCGCCCGCCCTGCCCGCACACTCCGCCCGCCCGCCCTGCCCACACACTCTGCCAACCCTGCCCGTACACTCTGCCCACCCTGCCCTGCCCGCACACTCTGCCCACCCTGCCCTGCCCGCACACTCCACCCACCCACTCCGCCCGCTCGCCCTGCCCGCCCGCCCCTGCACAAACATGTACACACTCACTCACTCAGTCACCATGCACGCACACTCCCACAGACTCACCCTCACCCGCACTGGCCCAAGGTAACTGGACAGTATTAGCTTATTTCTCCCCTGCCCACCTGGGTTGTGATGACCCAGCA
>NC_141007.1:982107-994607 GCF_052327205.1 Somniosus microcephalus | reverse complement strand
CCTCTCAGACCATAACCAAATAAATATGTACCTTAAACTTTCTGCCCAAACTACAGACACAAAAAAGGAACCCAGTAAGCTCCATAAAATAAACCAGACATACAGATGGGCCCCAGACAGTGGAGATAAATTCATCACAGCACTAAAGTCACCTGATCTCACAAGTAAAATATCAAAATTTAAAGAAAACCCATACGAGATCACCAGAGATGGTGTAAACATGGCCATAGAGGATATAAATATGATCTTCCATGAGGCAGCTGTAAAAGCCGACCTTGTGAAACAGAAGAGGAAGCGTCACAAAAGACAAAATAAAAATAAGAAATGGTTTGACCACGAATGCAAAAATGCCAGAAAAGACCTGAGAAAAATATCAAACCAAAAGCATCGCCAACCAAACAATCCGGACCTACGTACTAGATACAATGAAACCCTCAAAAGATATAAACACACCATTAGGAACAAAACACAAAACTATACCCACAAAATACTCGAAGAAATTGAAAACTCCACCAATCCAAAACAATTCTGGGAAATGTGGAATAACCTGAGTACAACACAATTGCAAGCATTACCAATCCAAGATGGCGACATCTGGAGAACACATTTTGAAAACCTCTACAAAGACATCCCAATAAACAAAACAAACCCAAGTCAACATCAGGTCACAGAAAAACTCCACACATTAGAAGCAACAATTAAAGACAACCAAAACCCTCTAGACTCCCCAATCACATGGAAAGAACTGGCCACAAAAACAAAATCTCTCCACCTAAAGAAAGCCTGTGGCCCAGACAACATCAAAAATGAAATGCTCAAGTTCAGCAATATGGAGATGCAGGGTGCGATACTCAAACTATTCAACATCATATTACGCTCAGGCTGTTTTCCCGATATCTGGTGCCAAGGACTAATCTCCCCCATATATAAAAGTGGAAACAAATCAGACCCAAATAACTACCGCGGCATCTGTGTCAACAGTTGTCTAGGGAAGTTATTCTGCAGTATTCTAAATAGTAGATTACTTGATTTTCTTAACAAACATAATATCCTCAGAAAAAACCAAATAGGCTTTCTTCCAAAACACCGCACAGCCGACCATATCTATACCCTTCACACCCTCATTGGAAAACATATACACCAAACAAAAAATGGGAAAATATTCGCCTGTTTCATCGACTTCAAGAAAGCCTTTGACTCTATATGGCACGAAGGGCTCTATTATAAACTTCTTCAGTGTGGAATAGGGGGCAAAGTCTATGACCTTATTAAATCAATGTATCTGAAAAACAAATGCGGGGTCAAAATTGGAGACAAACGCACCGATTTCTTCACCCAGAGAAGAGGCGTCCGGCAGGGCTGCAATTTGAGCCCGACCCTGTTCAACATATACATAAATGAATTAGCAGACATGCTGGAGCAAAGCGAGTCACCAGGTCTCCGTCTCCTGGATGGAGAAGTGAAATCCCTGTTCTATGCGGACGACCTGGTTCTGCTGTCTCCCACAGAACAGGGATTACAGCAACAACTAGACCTACTCGACAAATACTGCCAAAATTGGGCTCTAACAGTAAATCTAAAGAAAACCAACATCATGATTTTTCAAAAAAGGCCCAGATGTCAGGAAAACAAATACCAGTTTACCCTCAGTGATACCACTATAGGACACACTATGAGCTACACCTACCTTGGTCTAACTATTACAGCATCAGGGAGCTTCAGCATAGCAGTGAATGCACTAAAAGAAAAAGCCCGAAGAGCCCTATATGCAATAAAAAGAAAATTCTACAACATCCAAATCCCAATCAAAATCTGGCTCAAAATATTTGACAGCATAATCCTGCCCATTGCACTGTACGGTAGTGAAGTATGGGGCCCGCTAAATCACCAAAGCTACACTAAATGGGAAAAACACACAATAGAAGCCCTACATGCAGAATTCTGCCGAAGCATCCTTCGCACCCAAAGAAAAACGCCAACAAATGCATGCAGAGCCGAACTAGGCAGATACCCACTGATAATAAACATCCAAAAACGAGCACTAAACTTCCTAAATCACCTCAAATCTAGCTCCCCAGACACCCTTCATTTCAAAGCCTTTCAGACCCAAGAGCTAAACCCAGAAAAGAGTCCCCTGAGTCAGCTGCTACTGAAACTAAGTACTCAGCCGGACCCTGACCAGCCCCAGACCAACACAGCCGTCCAAACACCAATCCGAGTGAACCAAATCATTAAAAAATGCAAAGAAACCTACCTGGAACATTGGAACAAAATAACCGAAAGCCAAAGCAGATTAGAATGTTACCGGGCCCTAAAAAGAGAATATAAACTGGCAGACTACCTCACGACCATCAGAGACACAAAACAGAGACAGACCCTCACCAGGTACAGACTAAGCGACCACCAACTGGAAATTGAAAAAGGCAGATACAAGAAATCCTGGCAGCCTAGAGAGAATAGAATATGCGATCAATGTCTGGCTGGCGAGGTTGAAACAGAAATGCATTTCCTCCTAAAATGCGAAAAATTCAACACATCAAGAAACATATTATTCAACAAGCTAAGCCAAACAACCCCAGATTTCAAGGAATTGGATGATCTGTCAAAATTGAGATTAGTCCTAGGAGAAGGAGACAGACCATACCTTGGGGCCAAATATGTAACAACATGTCACAACCTGAGGACTGTTTAAAATTAAGACTGTTTAAAATTAATATTGAACGTACCAAATGAAGTACAAAGACTGTTTAAAATTAATATTGTTTAAAAGTAATACTGTATGTACCCAACAAATGTCAAATCGATTGACACCTACAGAATGTTAGAAAACTGTACCTTTTTGCAATGTAAGCTTTGGCAATATGGTTCTCTGTAAACTTTCATGCCAATAAAGCATTTGAATTGAATTGAATTGAATTGAATTGACAGAGAGAGAGAGAGAGAGAGAGACAGAGAGAGAGAGAGAGAGACAGAGAGAGTGCCAGAGAGACAGAGAGCAAGAGAGAGTGTGAGGGATGGAGAGAGAGAGATTGGGGGAGAGAGAGAGAGAGAGAGAGAGAGAGAGAGAGAGAGAGACTGGGGGAGAGAGAGAGAGAGACTGGGGGAGAGAGAGAGAGAGAGAGAGCGAGAGAGACTGGGGAGAGAGAGAGAGAGACGGGGAGGGAGAGAGAGACTGGGGGAGAGAGAGAGAGAGACTGGGGGGAGAGAGAGACTGGGGGGAGAGAGAGAGAGACTGGGGGAGAGAGAGAGAGACTGGGGGAGAGAGAGAGAGAGAGAGAGAATGGGGGAGAGAGAGAGAGAGACTGGGGGAGAGAGAGAGAGACTGGGGAGAGAGAGAGAGACTGGGGGAGAGAGAGAGAGAGACTGGGGGAGAGAGAGAGAGAGAGAGAGACTGGGGGAGAGAGAGAGAGAGAGTGAGAGAGAGAGAGAGACTGGGGGAGAGAGAGAGAGACTGGGGGAGAGAGAGAGAGACTGGGGGAGAGAGAGAGAGAGAGAGAGAGACTGGGGGAGAGAGAGAGAGACTGGGGGAGAGAGAGAGAGACTGGGGGAGAGAGAGAGAGACTGGGGGAGAGAGAGAGAGAGAGACTGGGGCAGCAATCCCCCCTCTCAGACCATAACCAAATAAATGTGTACCTTAAACTTTCTGCCCAAACTACAGACACAAAAAAGGAACCCAGTAAGCTCCATAAAATAAACCAGACATACAAATGGGCCCCAGACAGTGGAGATAAATTCATCACAGCACTAAATTCACCTGATCTCACAAGTAAAATATCAAAATTTAAAGAAAATCTATATGAGATCACCAGAGATGGTGTAAACATGGCCATAGATGATATAAATATGATCTTCCATGAGGCAGCTGTAAAAGCCGACCTTGTGAAACAGAAGAGGAAACGTTACAAAAGACAAAAAAATGAGAAATGGTTTGATCACGAATGCAAAAATGCCAGAAAAGACCTGAGAAAAATATCAAACCAAAAGCATCGCCAACCAAACAATCCAGACCTACGTATTAGATACAATGAGACCCTCAAAAGATATAAACACACCATTAGGAACAAAACACAAAATTATACCCACAAAAGACTCGAAGAAATTGAAAACTCCATTAATCAAAATCAATTCTGGGATATGTGGAATAACCTGAGTACAACACAATTGCAAGCATTACCAATCCAAGATGGCGACATCTGGAGAACACATTTTGAAAACCTCTACAAAGACATCCCAATAAACGAAACAAACCCAAGTCAACATCATGTCACAGAAAAACTCCACACATTAGAAGCAACAATTAAAGACAACCAAAACCCTCTAGACTCCCCAATCACTTGGAAAGAGCTGGCCACAAAAACAAAATCTCTCCACCTAAAGAAAGCCTGTGGTCCAGACAACATCAAAAATGAAATGCTCAAGTTCAGCAATATGGAGATGCAGGGTGCTGTACTCAAGTTATTCAACATCATATTACGTTCAGGCTGTTTTCCCGATATCTGGTGCCAAGGACTCATCTCTCCCATATATAAAAGTGGAAACAAATCAGACCCAAATAACTACCGTGGCATCTGTGTCAACAGTTGTCTAGGGAAGTTATTCTGCAGTATTCTAAATAGTAGATTGCTGGATTTTCTTAACAAACATAATATCCTTAGAAAAAATCAAATAGGCTTTCTTCCAAAACGCCGCACCACCAACCATATCTATACCCTTCACACTCTCATTGAAAAACATATACACCAAACAAAAAATGGGAAAATATTCGCTTGTTTCATTGACTTCAAGAAAGCTTTTGACTCTATCTGGCACGAAGGGCTCTATTACAAACTTCTTCAGTGTGGAATAGGGGGCAAAGTCTATGACCTTATTAAATCGATGTATCTGAAAAATAAATGCGGTGTCAAAATTGGAGACAAACGCACCGGTTTCTTCACCCAGAGAAGAGGCGTCCGGCAGGGCTGCAATTTGAGCCCGACCCTGTTCAACATATACATAAATGAGTTAGCAGACATGCTGGAGCAAAGCGAGTCACCGGGTCTCTGTCTCCTAGATGGGGAAGTGAAATCCCTGTTCTATGCGGGCGACCTGGTTCTGCTGTCTCCCACAGAACAAGGATTACAGCAACAATTAGACCTACTCGACAAATACTGCCAAAATTGGGCCCTGACAGTAAATCTAAAGAAAACCAACATCATGATTTTTCAAAAAAGGCCCAGATGTCAGGAAAACAAATACCAGTTTACTCTCAGTGATACCATCATAGGACACACTATGAGCTACACTTACCTTGGTCTAACCATCACAGCATCAGGGAGCTTCAGCATAGCAGTGAATGCACTAAAAGAAAAAGCCCGAAGAGCCCTATATGCAATAAAAAGAAAATTCTACAACATCCAAATTCCAATCAAAATCTGGCTCAAAATATTTGACAGCATAATCCTGCCCATTGCGCTGTACGGTAGTGAAGTATGGGGCCCACTCAATCACCATAGCTACACTAAATGGGAAAAACACACAATAGAAGCCCTACATGCAGAATTTTGCCGAAGCATTCTTCGCACCCAAAGGAAAACACCAACAAATGCATGTAGAGCCGAACTAGGCAGATACCCACTGATAATAAACATCCAAAAACGAGCACTAAACTTTCTAAATCACCTCAAATCTAGTTCCCCAGACAGCCTTCATTTTAAAGCCCTCCAGACCCAAGAGCTGAACCCAGAAATGAGTCCCCTGAGTCAGCTGCTACTGAAACTAAGTACTCTTACTCAGCCGGACCCTGACCAGTCCCAGACCAACACTGCCCTCCAAACACCAATCCGAGTGAACCAAATCATTAAACAATGCAAAGAAACCTACCTGGAACATTGGAACAAAATAACCAAAAGCCAAAGCAGATTAGAATGTTACCGGGCCCTAAAAAGAGAATATAAACTGGCAGACTATCTCTCGACCATCAGAGACACAAAACAGAGACAGACCCTCACCAGGTACAGACTAAGCGACCACCAACTGGCAATTGAAAAAGGAAGATACAAGAAATCCTGGCAGCCTAGAGAGAATAGAATATGTGATCAATGTCTGGCCGGCGAGGTTGAGACAGAGATGCACTTCCTCCTAAAATGCGAAAAATTCAACAAAACAAGAAACATATATTTTGACAAGCTCAGCCAAACAACCCCAGATTTCAAAGAATTGGATGACCTGTCAAAATTAAGATTAGCCCTGGGAGAAGGAGACAGACCATACCTTGGTGCCCAATATATAACATGTCACAACCTGAGGAACAGTGAGGGACTAACGAGCACACCCATAACATATAAAAACATTAAGAATGTTTAAATCAATACCGAATGTACCCAACGACTGTTTAAAAATTAATACTGAATGTACCCAACGAGGGTCAACGACTGTTTAAATTAATATTGTCTGTACCCAACGAAGGTAAAAATTGTTTGACACCTACAGAATGTTGGAAAACTGTACTTTTTGTTATGTAAGCTTTGGCAATATGGTTCCCTGTAAACTTTCATGCCAATAAAGCATTTGAATTGAATTGAATTGAATTGAGAGAGACTGGGGGAGAGAGAGAGAGAGTGGGGGAGAGAGAGAGAGAGACTGGGGGAGAGAGAGAGAGACTGGGGGAGAGAGAGAGAGACTGGGGGAGAGAGAGAGAGAGAGAGACTGGGGGGGAGAGAGAGAGACGGGGAGAGAGAGAGAGAGAGAGAGAGCGAGAGAGACTGGGGGAGAGAGAGACGGGGAGAGAGAGAGAGAGAGAGAGAGACTGGGGAGAGAGAGACGGGGGGAGAGAGAGAGAGACTGGGGGAGGGAGAGAGAGACTGGGGGAGGGGGAGAGAGACTGGGGGAGGGGGAGAGAAACTGGGGGAGGGAGAGAGAGACTGGGGGAGGGAGAGAGAGACTGGGGGAGGGAGAGAGAGACTGGGGGAGGGGGAGAGAGACTGGGGGGGAGAGAGAGACGGGGAGAGAGAGAGAGAGAGAGAGAGAGACTGGGGGGAGAGAGAGAGACTGGGGGAGAGAGAGAGACGGAGGGAGAGAGAGAGAGAGAGAGAGAGAGACGGGGAGAGAGAGACTACACAATTGTCACTAAACAAAAGGAAAAATATCTGACATATTGGACAAACAACAAAAACCCAAAACAAACTCGATTGCTACTTGGCCCTAAACAGACAATACAACATGGCTGAATACCTGACCATGGTAAAGGATAGCAAATTGAGAAAAACCTTGACTATGTACAGATTAGTGAGCATAGCCTGGCCATCGAAAAAGGCAGACACAGACAGACCTGGCTGCCAAGAGAGGACAGGATATGCTCTCACTGCAGTCAGGGAGTGGTGGAGACAGAGATGCACTTCCTCACAGCTTGTGGAAAATATCAGGGCATAAGGGAGAATTTCTACCCAAAATTCATAAAAATATGCCCTGAATTCAAAAATTTGAATGACGACCAAAAACTCCCATATCTATTAGGGGCACAGAGAAATTGCGTAACTTTAGTGGCAAACTATGTTACAGCTTGCCATAAGCAGAGGGACAACCATTAAATCTAAGAAAAGAGTATATACATATTATATGAGTATAATATGAGTATACACTCTATGGATAGATCTGCATTTATGTGTTCAACCATAAATGTTTTTTTCGGTGCTTTGGCAACATAAGATGTACCTTCTCATCATGCCAATAAAGCGATTTGAATTGAAAAAAAAACATTGGGGGAGAGAGAGAGAGTGTCTGGGGGAGAGAGAGAGACTGGGGAGACAGAGAGATACTGCGGGAGAGAGAGTGAGACTGGGGGAGAGAGAGACTGGGGGAAGGAGAGAGAGAGAGAGAGAGAGAGACTGGGGGAGGGAGAGAGAGACTGGCGGAGGGAGAGAGAGACTGGGGGAGGGAGAGAGAGAGACTGGGGGGGAGAGAGAGAGAGACTGGGGAGAGAGAGAGAGACTGGGGGAGAGAGAGTGAGACTGGGGGAGAAAGAGAGAGACTGGGGGAGGGAGAGAGAGACTGGGGGAGGGAGAGAGAGAGACTGGGGGGGAGAGAGAGAGAGACTGGGGAGAGAGAGACAGGGGGAGGGAGAGACTGGGGAGAGAGAGAGATACTGCGGGAGGGAGAGAGAGACTGGGGGAGGGAGAGAGAGAGACTGGGGGGAGAGAGAGAGACTGTGGAGAGAGAGAGAGACTGGGGAGAGAGAGAGAGCGAGAGAGACTCGGGGAGAGAGAGAGAATGGGGAGAGAGAGAGAGCGAGAGAGACTCGGGGAGAGAGAGAGAATGGGGAGAGCGAGAGACTGGGGGAAAGAGAGAGAGAGACTGGGGAGAGAGAGAGAGTGGGGGAGAGAGAGAGAGAGTGGGGGGAGAGAGAGAGAGACTGGGAAGAGAGAGAGAGACTGGGGAAGAGAGAGAGAGAGAGGCTCGGGGAGAGAGAGAGAGAGACTGGGGAGAGAGAGAGAGAGAGAGACTGGGGGAGAGAGAGAGAGACTGGGGAGGGAGACAGAGACAGGGGGAGGGGGAGAGAGACTGGGGGAGGGGGAGAGAAACTGGGGGAGGGAGAGAGAGACTGGGGGAGGAAGAGAGAGACTGGGGGGAGGAAGAGAGAGACCTGGGGGAGGGGGAGAGAGACTGGGGGAGCGAGAGAGAGAGAGAGAGACTGGGGGAGCGAGAGAGAGAGTGAGAACTCGGGGAGAGAGAGAGAGACTGGGGGGGAGAGAGAGAGAGGCTGGGGGAGAGAGAGACTGGGGGAGGGACAGAGGACTGGGGAGGGAGGGGAGACTGGGGGGAGGGAGAGAGAGACTGTGGGAGGAGGAGAGAGAGAGACTGGGGGAGCGAGAGAGAGAGAGAGACTGGGGGAGCGAGAGAGAGAGTGAGACTCGGGGAGAGAGAGAGAGAGAGACCTGGGGGGGGAGAGAGAGAGAGGCTGGGGGAGAGAGAGACTGGGGGAGGGACAGAGAGACTGGGGGAGGGAGAGAGAGACTGGGGGAGGGAGAGAGAGACTGGGGGAGGGAGAGAGAGTACTGGGGGGAGAGAGAGAGGCTGGGGGGAGAGAGGGAGAGACTGGGGGGGAGAGAGGAGACAGGGGGAGAGAGAGACTGGGGGAGAGGAGAAAGAGACTGGGGAGAGAGAGAGAGAGACTGGGGGAGAGAGAGAGAGAGACTGGGGGGAGAGAGAGAGAGACTTGGGGAGAGAGAGAGAGACTGGGGGAGAGAGAGAGAGACTGGGGGAGAGAGAGACTGGGGGAGAGAGAGAGAGAGACGGGGGAGAGAGAGAGAGAGTGGGAGAGAGAGAGAGAGAGAGAGAGACTGGGGGGGAGAGAGAGAGACAGGGAGAGAGAGAGAGAGAGAGAGAGAGACGGGGGAGAGACGGGGAGAGAGAGAGAGAGAGACTGGGGGAGAGAGAGACGGCGGAGAGAGAGAGAGAGAGAGAGACTGGGGGAGAGAGAGAGAGACTGGGGGAGGGAGAGAGAGACTGGGGGAGGGGGAGAGAGACTGGGGGAGGGGGAGAGAGACTGGGGGAGGGGGAGAGAGACTGGGGAGGGGAGAGAGACTGGGGAGGGGAGAGAAACTGGGGGAGGAAGAGAGAGACTGGGGGAGGGAGAGAGAGACTGGGGGAGGGGGAGAGAGACTGGGGGGGAGAGAGAGACGGGGAGAGAGAGAGAGTAGAGAGAGAGAGACTGGGGGGAGAGAGAGAGACGGGGGAGAGAGAGAGAGAGAGAGAGAGAGAGATGGGGGAGAGAGAGAGAGACTACACAATTGTCAATAAACAAAAGGAAAAATATCTGACATATTGGACAGAAACAACAAAAACCCAAAACAAACTCAATTGCTACTTGCCCTAAACAGACAATACAACATGGCTGAATACCTGACCACGGTAAAAGATAGCAAATTGAGAAAAACCTTGACTATGTACAGACTTAGTGAGCATAGCCTGGCCATCGAAAAAGGCAGACACAGACAGACCTGGCTGCCAAGAGAGGACAGGATATGCTCTCACTGCAGTCAGGGAGTGGTGGAGACAGAGATGCACTTCTCACAGCTTGTGGAAAATATCAGGGCATAAGGGGAATTTCTACCCAAAATTCATAAAAATATGCACTGAATTCAAAAATTTGAATGACGACCAAAAATTCCCATATCTATTAGGGGAACAGAGAAATTGCGTAACTTTAGTGGCAAACTATGTTACAGCTTGCCATAAACAGAGGGACAACCATTAAATCTAAGAATAGAGTATATACATATTATATGAGTATAATATGAGTATACACTCTATGGATAGATCTGCATTTATGTGTTCAACCATAAATGTTTTTTTCGGTGCTTTGGCAACATAAGATCTACCTTGTCACATGTCAATAAAGAGATTTGAATTGAAAAAAAAACATTGGGGGAGAGAGAGTCTGGGGGAGAGAGAGAGACTAGGGGAGAGAGAGAGATACTGCGGGAGAGAGAGTGAGACTGGGGGAGAAGAGAGAGACTGGGGGAGAGAGAGACTGGGGGAGGGAGAGAGAGACTGGAGGGAGGGAGAGAGAGAGACTGGGGAGAAAGAGAGAGACTGGGGGAGAGAGAGAGATCTGCGGGAGAGAGAGTGAGACTGGGGGAGAAAGAGAGAGACTGGGGAGAGAGAGACTGGGGAGAGAGAGAGACTGGGGGGAGGGAGAGAGAGACTCTGGGGAGAAAGAGAGAGACTGGGGGAGCGAGAGAGAGAGACTGGGGAGCGAGAGAGAGAGTGAGACTCGGGGAGAGAGAGAGAGACTGGGGTGAGCGAGAGAGAGACCGGGGAGCGAGAGAGACTGGGGAGCGAGAGAGAGACTGGGGGAGCGAGAGAGAGAGTGAGACTCGGGGAGAGAGAGACTGGGGGAGCGAGAGAGAGAGACTGGGGGAGCGAGAGAGAGAGTGAGACTCGGGGAGAGAGAGACTGGGAGAGCGAGAGAGAGAGACTGGGGAGCGAGAGAGAGAGTGAGACTCGGGGAGAGAGAGAGAGAGACTGGGGAGAGAGAGAGAGACTGGGGGAGAGAGAGAGAGAGAGACTGGGGAGAGAGAGACTGGGGGAGGGAGAGAGAGTCTGGGGAGGGAGAGAGAGACTGGGGGAGGGACAGAGAGACTGCGGGAGGGAGAGAGAGACTGGGGGAGGGAGAGAGAGACTGGGGGAGAAAGAGTGGCTGGGGGAGAGAGGGAGAGACGGGGGGGAGAGGGGAGACTGGGGGAGAGAGAGAGAGACTGGGGGAGACGGAGAAAGAGAATGGGGAGGGAGAGAGACTGGGGAGAGAGAGAGAGAGACTGGGGGAGAGAGAGAGAGACTTGGGGAGAGAGAGAGAGACTGGGGGAGAGAGAGAGAGAGACGGGGGAGAGAGAGAGAGACTGGGGGAGAGAGAGAGTGGGGCTGGGGAAGAGAGAGAGAGACTGGGGGGAGAGAGAGAGAGACTGGGGGAGAGAGAGAGAGAGACTGGGGGTAGGGAGAGAGAGAGAGACTGGGGGAGAGAGAGAGAGACTGGGGGAGAGAGAGAGAGACTGGGGGAGAGAGAGAGAGACTGGGGGGAGAGAGAGAGACTGGGGGAGAGAGAGAGAGACTGGGGGAGAGAGAGAGAGACTGGGGGGGAGAGAGAGAGACTGGGGGGGGAGAGAGAGACTGGGGAGAGAGAGAGAGAGACTGGGGGTAGGGAGAGAGAGAGAGACTGGGGGAGAGAGAGAGAGACTGGGGGAGAGAGAGAGACTGGGGGGAGAGAGAGAGAGAGAATCGGGGAGAGAGAGAGATTGGGGGAGAGAGAGAGAGACTGGCGAGAGAGAGAGACTGGGGGAGAGAGAGAGAGAGACTGGGGAGAGAGAGAGAGAGACTGGGAGAGAGAGAGACTGGGGGAGGGAGAGAGAGACTGGGGAGGAGAGAGAGACTGGGGGAGGGAGAGAGAGACTGGGGAGTGAGAGAGAGAGACTGGGGGGAGAGAGAGAGACTGGGGGAGAGAGAAAGAGAGGAGGAGTGGTGGGGAGAGAGAGAGAGAGACTGGGGGAGAGAGAGAGAGGGGAGAGAGAGAGACTGGGGGAGAGAGAGAGAGAGACTGGGGGGAAGAGGAGAGAGAGAGACTGGGGAGAGAGAGAGACTGGGGGGAGAGACAGAGAGAGACTGGGGAGAGAAAGAGAGACTGGGGGAGCAGAGAGAGAGACTGGGGGAGAGAGAGAGACTGGGGAGAGAGAGAGAGAGAATTGGGGGAGAGAGAGAGAGATTGGGGGGGAGAGGAGAGAGAGAGACTGGCGGAGGAGAGAGAGACTGGGGGAGTGAGAGAGAGAGACTGGGGAGAGAGAGAGAGAGACTGGGGGGGAGAGAGAGAGACTGGGGGAGGAGAGAGAGACTGGGGGAGGGAGAGAGAGACTGGGGAGTGAGAGAGAGAGACTGGGGAGAGAGAAAGAGAGAGAGTGGCGGGGTAGAGAGAGGAGGACTGAGCTGGGGGAGATGAGAGAGAGGCCTGGGGGAGAGAGAGAGAGAGACTGGGG
>NC_141007.1:911857-981607 GCF_052327205.1 Somniosus microcephalus | reverse complement strand
CTGCCCTATTCTATCGAGGAGGTCCGGTCTATGACCAGGGACTGCCGCACCTGTGCGGAATGCAAGCCCCGTTTTTTCAGGCCCGACCGAGCCCACCTGATCAAAGCTACACGGCCATTCGAGCGCCTGAGCTTAGATTTTAAGGGACCACTCCCCTCCACCGACCGCAATGTGTACTTCCTCAACATTGTGGACGAGTACTCCCGCTTCCCATTCGCCTACCCCTGCCCAGACATGACCAGTGCCACGGTCATCAAGTGCCTCGGCAACCTGTTTTGCACGTTCGGCATGCCCAACTACATCCACACTGACAGGGGGGTGTCGTTCATGAGCGACGAACTGCGCCAATACCTGCTGTCGAAGGGGATAGCCACGAGTCGGACCACTAGTTATAACCCCCGGGGTAATGGGCAAGTGGAGAGGGAGAACGCAACAGTGTGGAAGGCGGTCACCTTAGCACTAAGGTCTAAAGGCCTCCCCACCACGCGCTGGCAAGAGGTCCTCCCAGACGTACTCCACTCGATAAGGTCGCTACTGTGTACTGCTACTAACGCCACTCCTCACGAGAAGATGTTTGTTTTTCCCCGCAAATCAACCTCAGGAGTGTCCCTACCTTCGTGGCTCTCCACCCCAGGGACAGTCCTATTACGGAAGCATGTGAGGGGCCACAAAACGGATCCCCTCGTGGAGGCAGTACACCTACTCCACGCAAACCCACAGTACGCGTACGTCAAGCACGCCGACGGGCGTGAAGACACCGTGTCCATAAAGGACCTCGCCTCGGTACTGTTGCGACGTTCAGGAAGGACTATCACACCCCCGGACAGACTAAATCTGTAGAAGGGGTGAATGTGATGAAATCTATGCCTTCATCAGCCCATGTGTTTTACCTGCTTGTATTGTGTGAACCACACCCATTTGTTCCTATTGTGTGGATTGGCTCCGCCCCTGTCTTTTGCCATATAAAGGTCTCAGGAGCTGTATGAGTCATTCTATCAGACGAACCCGATGTGGAAAGACCTGCAAAGTTCTTAGTGATTAAAAGCCTTTAGTTGAATCCTTAAACTCCTTGTCTTTGAGTTATCGATGGCACATCAAGAGAGAGAGAGACTGGGGAGAGAGAGCGAGAGATGGGGGAGAGAGAGCGAGAGACTGGGGGAGAGAGAGAGAGAGACTGGGGGAGAGAGAGAGAGACTGGGGGAGAGAGAGAGACTGGGGGAGAGAGAGAGAGACTGGGGGAGAGAGAGAGACTGGGGGAGAGAGAGAGAGACTGGGAGAGAGAGAGAGAGACTGGGGGAGAGAGAGAAAGACTGGGGAGAGAGAGAGAGAGGCTGGGGAGAGAGAGACTGGGGGAGAGAGAGAGAGACTGGGGGAGAGAGAGAGACTGGGGGAGAGAGAGAGAGACTGGGAGAGAGAGAGAGAGACTGGGGGAGAGAGAGAAAGACTGGGGAGAGAGAGAGAGAGGCTGGGGAGAGAGAGAGAGAGGCTGGGGAGAGAGAGAGAGAGAGAGAGACTGGGAAGAGAGAGAGAGAGAGACTGGGAAGAGAGAGAGGGGGACGGGGGAAAGAGAGAGAGGGACGGGGAAAGAGAGAGGGGGATGGGGGAAAGAGAGAGAGGGACGGGGGAAAGAGAGAGGGGGATGGGGGAAAGAGAGAGAGGGAGATGGGGAGAGAGAGAGAAAGAGAGACTGGGGAGAGACAGAGAGAGAGACTGGGGGAGAGAGAGAGAGAGACTGGGGGAGAGAGAGAGACTGGGGGGAGAGAGAGAGAGACGGGGAGGGAAAGAGACAGGGGGGAGAGAGAGAGATAGACTGGGGAGGGAGAGAGGGAGACTGGGGAGGGAGAGAGAGAGACTGGGGAGGGAGAGAGAGAGACTGGGGAGGGAGAGAGAGAGACTGGGGAGAGAGAGAGAGACTGGGGGAGAGAGAGACTGGGGGAGAGAGAGACTGGGGGAGGGAGAGAGAGACTGGGGGAGGGAGAGAGAGATTGGGGGGAGAGAGAGAGGCTGGGGGAGGGAGAGAGAGACTGGGGGAAAGTTAGAGAGAGAGAGGGAGAGACTGGGGGGGAGAGAGAGAGATAGACTGGGGGTGAGAGAGAGAGAGAATGCGGGAGAGAGAGAGACTGGGGGAGAGAGAGAGAGAGACTGGGGGAGCGAGAGACTGGGGGATGGAGAGAAAGACTGGGGGAGGGAGAGAGAGACTGGGGGAGGGAGAGAGAGACTGGGGGAGGGAGAGAGAGACTGGGGGAGGGAGAGAGAGACTGGGGGAGAGTTAGAGAGAGGGAGAGACTGGGGGAGAGAGAGAGAGAGAGAGAGTGGGGGAGAGAGAGAGACTGGGGGAGAGAGAGAGAGACTGGGGGAGAGAGAGAGAGAGAGAGACTGGGGAGAGAGAGAGAGAGAATGGGGGAGGGAGAGAGAGAGACTGGGGGAGAGAGAGAGAGACTGGGGGGAGAGAGAGCGAGAGACTGGGGGAGAGAGAGAGAGACTGGGGGGAGGGAGAGAGAGAGAGAGAGACTGGGGGAGAGAGAGAGAGAGACTGGGGGGAGGGAGAGAGAGAGAGACTGGGGGCGAGAGACTGGGGGGAGAGAGAGAGAGACTGGGGGAGAGAGAGAGAGAGACTGGGGGAGAGAGAGAGACTGGGGGAGGGAGAGAGAGAGAGTGGGGGAGGGAGAGAGAGAGAGTGGGGGAGAGAGAGAGACTGGGGGAGAGAGAGAGAGAGAGACTGGGGAGAGAGAGAGAGAGACTGGAAAGAGAGAGAGAGGGACGGGGGAACATATAAATTGGCTGGAAAAAGCAATAATCCTGAGGATTGGGAGCAGTTTAGCAGTCAACAAAGGAGGACAAAGGGATTAATTAAGAAAGAGAAAATAGAATATGAGAGTAAGCTATCAGGGAACATAAAAACTGACTGTAAAAGCTTTTATAGATATGTGAAGAGAAAAAGATTGGTGAAGTCAAGCGTAGGTCCCTTACAGTCAGAATCAGGGGAATTTATAATGGGAAACAAGGAAATGGCAGACCAACCAAATACCTACTTTGGTTCTGTCTTCACAAAGGAGGACACAAATAACCTCCCAGAGATGCTGGGGAACATAGGGTCTGATGAAAGGGTGGAACTGAAAGAAATCAGTATCTGTAGGGAAATGGTGTTAAGAAAATTGATGGGCCTGAAGGCCGATAAATCCCCAGGGCCTGATAATCTACATCCCAGGGTACTTAAGGAAATGGCCCTAGAGATAGTAGATGCATTGCTGGTCATCTTCCAGAACTCGATAGACTCTGGAACAGTACCCATGGATTGGAGGGTAGCTAATGTTACCCCACTATTCAAAAAAGGTGGTAGAGAAAAAGCGGGGAATTATAGACCGGTAAGCCTGACATCGGTAGTGGGGAAAATGCTAGAGTCTATTATAAAAGATGTAATAGCAGAAAACTTGGAAAGCCGTGACAGGATCGGACAAAGTCAACATGGATTTACAAAAGGTAAATCATGCTTGACATAACTACTGGAATTTTTTGAGGATGTAACTGGTAAAATAGATAAGGGAGAACCAGTGGATGTGGTGTATTTGGACTTTCAGAAGGCTTTCGATAAGGTCCCACACAAGAGATTAGCGTGCAAAATTAAGGCACATGGGATTGGGGGCAAGGTATTGACTTGGATAGAGAACTGGTTGGCGGACAGAAAGCAGAGTTGGAATAAACGGGTCGTTTTCCGAGTGGCAGGCAGTGACTAGTGGGGTACCGCAGGGATCGGTCCTAGGACCCCAGCTGTTCACAATATATATTAATGATCTGGACGAGGGAATTGGATGTAATATCTCCAAATTTGCAGACGACACAAAGCTGGGTGGGAGGGTAAGCTGTGAGGAGGTTGTTGTGAAACTCCAGCACGATTTGGACAGGTTGAGTGATTGGGCAGAAACAGGGCAAATGCACTATAATGTGGATAAATGTGAGGTTACCCACTTTGGTGGCAAAAACAGGAAGGCAGATTATTATTTGAATGGCAATAGATTGGGAGACGGGGAAGTGCAAAGAGACCTGGGTGTTATTGTGCACCAGTCGCTGAAGGTAAGCATGTAGGTGCAGCAGGCGGTTAAGAAGGCAAATGGTATGTTGGCCTTCGTAGCAAGAGGGTTCGAGTACAAGAACAAGGATGACTTGCTGCAGTTGCACAGGGCCTTGGTGAGACCACACCTTGAGTATTGTGTGCAGTTTTGGTCACCTTACCTGAGGAAGGATGTTCTTGCCATGGAGGGAGTGCAGCGAAGATTCACCAGGCTGATACCTGGGATGGCAGGAATGACGTACGAGGAGAGATTGTGTCGATTGGGCTTATACTCACTGGAGTTTAGAAGATTGAGAGGGGATCTCATCGAAACCTATAAAATTCTCTCAGGTCTGGATAGACTAGATGCAGAAAGGATGTTTCTGATGGCCGGGGAGTCCAGAACCAGGGGTCACAGTCTAAGGATAAGGGGTAAGCCATTTAGTACAGAAATGAGGAGGAATTTCTTCACCCAGAGAGTGGTGAACCTGTGGAATTCTCTGCCACAGAGGGCGGTGGAGGCCAGTTCATTAAGTATATTCAAGAAAGAGTTGGATATGTTTCTTGAGGCTAAAGGGATCAAGGGATATGGGGAGAAGGCAGGGACAGGGTACTGAATTTGGATGATCAACCATGATCTCATTGAATGGCGGAGCAGGCTCGAAGGGCCGAATGGCCTACTCCTGCTATTATCTTCTATGTTTCTAACGAGAGAGAGGGACGGGGGAAAGAGAGAGAGGGACGGGGGAGAGAGAGGGAGAGAGACGGGAAGAATGAGAGAGAGAGATTGGGGGAGAGAGAGAGAGACTGGGGGAGAGAGAGAGAGAGACTGGGGGAGAGAGAGAGAGACTGGGGGAGAGAGAGAGAGAGAGAGAGACTGGGGGAGAGAGAGAGAGAGACTGGGGGAGAGAGAGAGAGAGACTGGGGGAGAGAGAGAGAGACGGGGTGAGAGAGAGAGACTGGGGGAGAGAGAGAGAGAGACTGGGGGAGAGAGAGAGAGAGACTGGGGGAGAGAGAGACAGAGACTAGGGAGAGAGAGAGAGAGAGACGGGGAGAGAGAGAGAGAGACTGGGGGAGAGAGAGAGAGAGACTGGGGGAGAGAGAGAGAGAGACTGGGGGAGAGAGAGAGAGAGACTGGGGGGGAGAGAGAGAGAGACTGGGGGGGAGAGAGAGAGAGACTGGGGGAGAGAGAGAGACTGGGGGAGGGAGAGAGAGATTGGGGGAGGGAGAGAGACTGGGGGGAGAGAGAGAGAGACTGGAGGAGGGAGAGAGAGAGACTGGGGGAGGGAGAGGGAGACTGGGGGAGAGAGAGACTGGGGGGGGAGAGAGAGAGACTGGGGGAGAGAGAGAGAGAGAGACTGGGGGAGAGAGAGAGACTGGGGGAGAGAGTGAGAGACTGGGGGGAGAGAGAGAGACTGGGGGAGGGAGAGAGAGACTGGGGGGAGAGAGAGAGAGACTGGGGGGGAGAGAGAGACTGGGGAGGGAGAGAGACTGGGGGAGGGAGAGAGAGACTGGGGAGGGAGAGAGAGAATGGGGGAGGGAGAGAGAGACTGGGGGAGGGAGAGAGAGACTGGGGGAGAGAGAGACTGGGGGAGGGAGAGAGAGACTGGGGGGAGAGAGAGAGAGAGACTGGGGGAGAGAGAGAGAGAGACTGGGGGGGAGAGAGAGAGAGACTGGGGGAGAGAGAGAGAGAGACTGGGGGAGAGAGAGAGAGCGAGAGAGACTGGGGGGGAGAGAGAGAGACTGGGGGAGAGAGAGAGAGAGACTGGGGGAGAGAGAGAGAGACTGGGGGGGAGAGAGAGACAGAGACTAGGGAGAGAGAGAGAGAGAGACTGGGGGAGAGAGAGAGAGAGACTGGGGGAGAGAGAGAGAGAGGGACTGGGGGAGAGAGAGAGAGACGGGGGTGAGAGAGAGAGACTGGGGGAGAGAGAGAGACTGGGGGAGAGAGAGAGAGAGACTGGGGGAGAGAGAGAGAGAGACTGGGGGAGAGAGAGACAGAGACTAGGGAGAGAGAGAGAGATGGGGAGAGAGAGAGACAGAGAGACGGGGGAGAGAGAGAGAGACTGGGGGAGAGAGAGAGAGACTGGGGGAGGGAGAGAGAGACTGGGGGAGAGAGAGAGAGAGACTGGGGGAGAGAGAGAGAGATTGGGGGAGGGAGAGAGAGAGACTGGGGGAGAGAGAGAGACAGAGAGACGGGGGAGAGAGAGAGACTGGGGGAGGGAGAGAGAGACTGGGGGAGAGAGAGAGTGATTGGGGAGAGAGAGTGACTGGGGGGGGAGAGAGAGAGACTGGGGGAGAGAGAGAGAGAGACTGGGGGAGGGAGAGAGAGACTGGGGAGGGAGAGAATGGGGAGGGAGAGACAGACTGGGGGAGGGAGAGAGAGACTGGGGGAGAGAGAGAGAGACTGGGGGAGGGAGAGAGAGACTGGGGGAGAGAGAGAGAGAGAGACTGGGGGAGAGAGAGAGCGACTGGGGGAGAGAGAGAGAGAGAGACTGGGGGTGAGAGAGAGAGACTGGGGGAGAGAGAGAGAGAGACTGGGGGAGGGAGAGAGAGACTGGGGGAGGGAGAGAGAGACTGGGGGGAGAGAGAGAGAGACGGGGGTGAGAGAGAGAGACTGGGGGAGAGAGAGAGAGAGACTGGGGGAGAGAGAGACAGAGACTAGGGAGAGAGAGAGAGAGACTGGGGGAGAGGGAGAGAGAGAGAGAGACGGGGGTGAGAGAGAGAGACTGGGGGAGAGAGAGAGACTGGGGAGAGAGAGAGAGAGACTGGGGAAGAGAGAGACAGAGACTAGGGAGAGAGAGAGAGAGAGACGGGGGGAGAGAGAGAGAGAGACTGGGGGAGAGAGAGAGAGAGACGGGGGAGAGAGAGAGAGAGACTGGGGGAGAGAGAGAGAGACTGGGGGAGAGAGAGAGAGACTGGGGGAGGGAGAGAGAGACTGGGGGAGAGAGAGAGAGAGACTGGGGGAGAGAGAGAGAGATTGGGGGAGGGAGAGAGAGAGACTGGGGGAGAGAGAGAGAGACTGGAGGAGGGAGACAGAGACTGGGGGAGGGAGAGAGAGACTGGGGGAGAGAGAGAGACAGAGAGACGGGGGAGAGAGAGAGAGACTGGGGGAGGGAGAGAGAGACTGGGGGAGAGAGAGAGTGATTGAGGAGAGAGAGAGACGGGGGGGAGAGAGAGAGACTGGGGGAGAGAGAGAGAGAGACTGGGGGAGAGAGAGAGACTGGGGGGAGAGAGAGAGAGACTGGGGAGAGGGAGAGAGAGACTGGGGGAGGGAGAGAGAGACTGGGGGAGAGAGAGACAAATGAATTGGCAAAACTACTTGAACAATCTACAGCACCCGGCTTCACCCTATATGAATCCAAGGTTAAATTCCTGCTCTATGCAGATGACCTGGTCCTACTGTCACCAACTAAGGAGGGTCTACAGCAGAACCTGGATCTGCTGGAGTCGTTCTGTCAGACCTGGGCCCTGACAATAAACCCCCAAAAAACCAAAGTCCTTGTGTTCCAGCAAAGATCCGGACATCAGGGGCCCAAAATAAATTTCACACTAGGAACAACTAAAATTGAACAAACCACTAACTACACATACTTGGGCTTAAAAATCAGTTCTACGGGAAATTTTTATCTGGCTGTGAATGAACTGAAAGAGAAAGCAAGAAGGGCTTTTTATGCCATTAAAAAAATCAATCCAAATAGAAATCCCAATTAGCATTTGGCTCAAAATTTTTAAGTCAGTAATTGAACCAATTGCACTCTATGGCAGTGAGGTGTGGGGACCGCTAACACAACAAGAATTTGCAAAATGGGACAAACACCCAATTGAGATCCTACCTGCAGAATTCTGTAAAAGTATCCTCCGGACTCAAAGGAAAACCGTAAACAATGCATGCAGGGCAGAACTAGGCCAATATCCATTGATAATTACTATCCAAAAAAGAGCCACCAAATTTTGGAAACACCTAGAAATGAGCAACCCCCACTGCTATCATTACGAAGCCCTGAAATGCCAAGAGAGGACCATAAAGAAGAATACCCTCAGTCAACTAGTCCTGGGACTCAGTGAAGTTACTACTAGCACTACTAACAATAACCAGCCCCAGGACAGTGACATCGTAACACACAGAATTCGACCCAACACAATCGTCACTAAGCAAAAGGAAAAATATCTGTCATATTGGGCAGAAACAACAAAAACCCAAAACAAACTCAATTGCTACTCCTAAACAGACAATACAACATGGCTGATTACCTGACCATGGTAAAGGATAGCAAACTGAGAAAAACCTTGACAATGTACAGACTTAGTGAACATAGCCTGGCCATCGAAAAAGGCAGACACAGGCAGACCCGGCTACCAAGCGAGGACAGGATATGCTCTCACTGCAGTCAGGGAGTGGTGGAGACAGAGATGCACATCCTCACAGCTTGTAGAAAATATCAGGGCATAAGGGAGAATTTCTACCCAAAATTCACAAAAATATGCCCTGAATTCAGAAATTTGAATGCCGACCAAAAACTCCCATACCTACTAGGGGAACAGAGAAATTGTGTAACCTTAGCAGCACACTATGTTACAGCTTGCCATAAACAGAGGGACAACGATTAAATCTAAGAAAAGAGTATATACAAATTATATGAATGTATATTTATACACTCAGGGATATATCTGTTTATACACTGTATGGATAGATCTGTATTTATGTGTTCAACCATAAATGTTTTTCGATGCTTTGGCAACATAAGATGTACCTTGTCATACCAATAAAGCGATTTGAATTGAATTGAATTGACTGGGGAGAGAGAGAGAGACTGGGGGAGAGAGAGAGAGAGACTGGGGGGGAGAGAGAGAGAGACTGGGGGGGAGAGAGACTGCGGAGAGAGAGAGAGAGACTGGGGGAGAAAGAGAGAGACGGGGGGAGAGAGAGAGAGATGGGGGGAGAGAGAGAGAGAGAGACTGGGGGAGACAGAGAGAGACTGGGGGGAGAGAGAGAGGCTGGGGGGGAGAGAGAGAGACTTGTGGGGGGAGAGAGAGAGACTTGGGAGAGAGAGAGAGAGAGAGAGAGAGAGACTCGGGGAGAGAGAGAGAATGAGGAGAGCGAGAGACTGGGGGAGAGAGAGAGAGAGACCGGGGAGAGAGAGCGCAAGAGACTGGGGGAGAGAGAGAGACTGTGGGGACCTAAATGCAAGGACCGGTTGTGAACCTGACTTCATAGACCCACAGGGAAACAACCATGTGTTTGGCCAGACCCCTTTAGATGTCACACCAGCCATCGCAAATCGGAACAACCTTGATCGTGAAATAAATAAAAGCGGTAGGGAGGTAGTGCAACTCTGCCGAGCCTTAGGCCTGTACATAGTTAATGGTAGGTTCAGAGGGGACTCCCAAGGGAGACTCACATACTCCTCAACTCTTGGGTCTAGTGTGGTGGACTATACAATCACTGACCTGGACCCCTGCGATATCAACGCATTCACTGTCAGGCAACAATCCCCCCTCTCAGACCATAACCAAATAAATGTGTACCTTAAACTTTCTGCCCAAACTACAGACACAAAAAAGGAACACAGTAAGCTACATAAAATAAACCAGACATACAGATGGGCCCCAGACAGTGGAGATAAATTCATCACAGCACTAAATTCACCTGATCTCACAAGTAAAATTTCAAAATTTAAAGAAAATCTATATGAGATCACCAGAGATGGTGTAAACACGGCCATAGAGGATATAAATATGATCTTCCATGAGGCAGCTGTAAAAGCCGACCTCGTGAAACAGAAGAGGAAGCATCACAAAAGACAAAATAAAAATATGAAATGGTTTGACCACGAATGCAAAAATGCCAGAAAAGACCTGAGAAAAATATCAAACCAAAAGCATCGGCAACCAAACAATCCGGACCTACGTACTAGATACAATGAAACCCTCAAAAGATATAAACACACCATTAGGAACAAAACACAAAACTATACCCACAAAATACTCGAAGAAATTGAAAACTCCATCAATCCAAAACAATTCTGGGAAATGTGGAATAACCTGAGTACAACACAATTGCAAGCATTACCAATCCAAGATGGCGACATCTGGAGAACACATTTTGAAAACCTCTACAAAGACATCCCAAAAAACAAAACAAACCCAAGTCAACATCAGGTCACAGAAAAACTCCACACATTAGAAGCAACAATTAAAGACAACCAAAACCCTCTAGACTCCCCAATCACATGGAAAGAACTGGCCACAAAAACAAAATCTCTCCACCTAAAGAAAGCCTGTGGCCCAGACAACATCAAAAATGAAATGCTAAAGTTCAGCAATATGGAGATGCAGGGTGCGATACTCAAACTATTCAACATCATATTACGCTCAGGCTGTTTTCCCGATATCTGGTGCCAAGGACTAATCTCCCCCATATATAAAAGTGGAAACAAATCAGACCCAAATAACTACCGCGGCATCTGTGTCAACAGTTGTCTAGGGAAGTTATTCTGCAGTATTCTAAATAGTAGATTACTTGATTTTCTTAACAAACATAATATCCTCAGAAAAAACCAAATAGGCTTTCTTCCAAAACACCGCACCGCCGACCATATCTATACCCTTCACACCCTCATTGAAAAACATAAACACCAAACAAAAAATGGGAAAATATTCGCCTGTTTCATCGACTTCAAGAAAGCCTTTGACTCTATATGGCACGAAGGGCTCTATTATAAACTTCTTCAGTGTGGAATAGGGGGCAAAGTCTATGACCTTATTAAATCAATGTATCTGAAAAACAAATGCGGGGTCAAAATTGGAGACAAACGCACCGATTTCTTCACCCAGAGAAGAGGCGTCCGGCAGGGCTGCAATTTGAGCCCGACCCTGTTCAACATATACATAAATGAATTAGCAGACATGCTGGAGCAAAGCGAGTCACCAGGTCTCCGTCTCCTGGATGGAGAAGTGAAGTCCCTGTTCTATGCGGACGACCTGGTTCTGCTGTCTCCCACAGAACAGGGATTACAGCAACAACTAGACCTACTCGACAAATACTGCCAAAATTGGGCTCTAACAGTAAATCTAAAGAAAACCAACATCATGATTTTTCAGAAAAGACCCAGATGTCAGGAAAACAAATACCAGTTTACCCTCAGTGATACCACTATAGGACATACTATGAGCTACACCTACCTTGGTCTAACTATTACAGCATCAGGGAGCTTCAGCATAGCAGTGAATGCACTAAAAGAAAAAGCCCGAAGAGCCCTATATGCAATAAAAAGAAAATTCTACAACATCCAAATCCCAATCAAAATCTGGCTCAAAATTTTTGACAGCATAATCCTGCCCATTGCACTGTACGGTAGTGAAGTATGGGGCCCGCTAAATCACCAAAGCTACACTAAATGGGAAAAACACACAATAGAAGCCCTACATGCAGAATTCTGCCGAAGCATCCTTCGCACCCAAAGAAAAACGCCAACAAATGCATGCAGAGCCGAACTAGGCAGATACCCACTGATAATAAACATCCAAAAACGAGCACTAAACTTCCTAAATCACCTCAAATCTAGCTCCCCAGACACCCTTCATTTCAAAGCCTTTCAGACCCAAGAGCTAAACCCAGAAAAGAGTCCCCTGAGTCAGCTGCTACTGAAACTAAGTACTCAGCCGGACCCTGACCAACCCCAGACCAACACAGCCGTCCAAACACCAATCCGAGTGAACCAAATCATTAAACAATGCAAAGAAACCTACCTGGAACATTGGAACAAAATAACCGAAAGCCAAAGCAGATTAGAATGTTACCGGGCCCTAAAAAGAGAATATAAACTGGCAGACTACCTCACGACCATCAGAGACACAAAACAGAGACAGACCCTCACCAGGTACAGACTAAGCGACCACCAACTGGAAATTGAAAAAGGCAGATACAAGAAATCCTGGCAGCCTAGAGAGAATAGAATATGCGATCAATGTCTGGCTGGCGAGGTTGAAACAGAAATGCATTTCCTCCTAAAATGCGAAAAATTCAACACATCAAGAAACATATTATTCAACAAGCTAAACCAAACAACCCCAGATTTCAAGGAATTGGATGATCTGTCAAAATTGAGATTAGTCCTAGGAGAAGGAGACAGACCATACCTTGGCGCTAAATATGTAACAACATGTCACAACCTGAGGACTGTTTAAAAGTAAGACTGTTTAAAATTAATATTGAACGTACCAAATGAAGTAGAAAGACTGTTTAAAATTAATATTGTTTAAAAGTAATATTGTATATACCCAACAAATGTCAAATCGATTGACACCTACAGAATGTTGGAAAACTGTACCTTTTTGCTATGTAAGCTTTGGCAATATGGTTCTCTGTAAACTTTCATGCCAATAAAGCATTTTAATTGGAAATTGGAATTGGAATTGGACTGGGGGAGAGAGAGAGACTGGGGGGGAGAGAGAGAGACTGGGGGAGGGAGAGAGACTGGGGGAGGGGGAGAGAGACTGGGGGAGAGAGAGAGAGACTGGGGGAGAGAGAGAGAGACTGGGGATTGGGAGAGAGACTGGGGGAGAGAGAGAGACTGGGAGAGAGAGAGAGAGAGACTGGGGGAGAGAGAGAGAGACTGGGGGAGAGAGAGAGAGACTGGGGAGAGGGAGAGAGACTGGGAGAGAGAGAGAGAGAGACTGGGGGATAGAGAGAGAGACTGGGGGAGAGAGAGAGAGTCTGGGGGATATTGTGTATGTACCTTTAAGGGAATAACTGGTCTCAGACTGCAGTACCGGCAGTGACCACCCCTGTATAAAAGGCTTCTGTAGTTTCAGTTTCCAGGTTGTCTCCATTCAGTAAAGACTTGTTATAATCAACTCCTGCAGTCCGTGTCTCAATTATACAGGATCAGCTCTAACCGTCATGAATCGACGAGACTACAAGCGGCTATTCTCACACCTACCCTTGAGAGAGAGATCCATTGTCTTGAGGACGTATACGGGGCAAAAAGTATACCCCAGAGGAAAAATAAGGGTGCCTGTCGAATACAACGGCAAGAAAATACGGAAATTGTATCTCTACATTCTGCAAGATGGTGGACCACCGTTATTGGGACGTGACTGGATCAGAAAGATAAGTTTAGACTGGCACTCCATTCAGGCACTGACGGTGGCTGGTAAAAAGGATGACGACGTCACTCCTGGACGATTGTCAACAATCTTAGCTGACGCCAAAGAGCTATTTCAACAAGAACTGGGTACTCTTAAAGGCGTAACCGCCTCGATAAAAATAGAGGAGAATGCAATTCCCAAGTTTTTCAAAGCAAGGCCGGTACTGTTGTGTATGTACCTTTAAGAGAATAACTGGTCTCAGACTGCAGTACCGGCAGTGAGCACCCCTGTATAAAAGGCGCTAGAGAGCCTCTGTTTGTTAGTTTCACTATTGACTTCCAGCAGTAAAGACTTGTTTGTTTTCACTCCTGCTGGTCCATGTCTCAATCATTCACGGACTTAACACTGGCGACGAGTAAGAAACGAACTTACCTGCAACTCGGCAGCACCTCAGACGACGTTGTTGAAGGTCGGAGCCAGAAGAAAGAAAAAAAAAATAGAGTCCAAAGAAACTCGAGAAACGGGCGTCGACCGTCAATCATCGGTTTGAAAACTTGCAGGAGAGACTGTCCAGAGCCAGGCTGGGTTCCTCGGTCTGTGGTTTCCCAGCTAATCGGGCCGGTGGCAGGTAGTGCTCTGATCCTTCCTGGGCTGCGGCGGGCTGAAGCTCGATCGGGTGGCTTTTCAACGGGGCCGGGCAGCGAGTCGGGAAGCAAAGAGAGAGAGAGAGGGTGGAGCACACAGGGCGCGGCCGGTGCTTCGAAGCCGGGCAGCGTTCGGACCTAAGAAGAGGGAGGGAAGTGTCCCAGAGGGTCCGCTCCACGGCGGGAAAATAATAAAAGAAAAAGAATCAATATTTAACGTGCAAGAAACCGTGGAAAGCAGCGCTAACAACAGCGGGGAAGAAGGCAAAGCGCGGGAGGCGCCATTTTGTTAAATCGGTGAAGAAGGCAAAGCGCGGGAGGCGCCATTTTAGATTTGCAAGATGCCGAAGACTGGCTGTATCACTGCTTTTGATAATACATTAGAGGACTGGACCACGTATGTGGAAAGAGTCGAGGTATATTTCGAGGCAAACGAAATAGCGGAGGGGAAAAAGGCATCGATATTGCTAAACTTAATGGGCGCTAGAACGTACGGCCTATTGCGGGACCTGATTACTCCAGTGTGGTAAACCACTTTTATCGTTCACTAGCGTTACACTATGGTTATCACTGTTATATCGTTACACTATGGTTATCACTGTTTACACTGTTGTATCACTACACGAGGTCGCCTCTTGTCACGCTGTTATACCTGGGCTGACCACTGCTGACTCCGCCCATGGCTCCACCTACCTGCCCAGGTATAAAGGTGGTCGACTGGCTGGTATTCCTCCTTGTTGGATCCGATCACCCACGAGGGTGGGCTCTGTTATTTAGCCAATAAAAACCTATAGTTACTTTCTTAACTCGTCGCTTTTCATTGGATGAATTGATAGGTATATCAATTTTATTGGCTAAATTTTAAAATGTCGTTACCTGAGCAGCCAAACGACCAGTCAACGGAGCAGCCAAACGACCAGTCAGACGCCCAGCTACAACAGCCACAGCAGCCGGCCTGGCTGCGAGCCCTCAGACCACCGTACCTGGATCTAAACCCACAGGCAGCAAACTCAGCCCTCGACTTCGAACACTGGCTGAGCTGTTTCGAATCCTACCTGGGAGAATCCGGCGTGCCTCAGAGATCCAAGCTAAGAGTTCTGACCGCCCAAGTGAGCCCTAAAGTATTCGCACTCATCCGGGACCTTACTACATACGAGGCCGCCATCAACCTGCTGAAACAACAGTACCGGAGCCCGGTAAATTCCATGTATGCCAGACATCTCCTAAGATCCCGCCCGCAACAGCCAGGAGAGTCTGTAGATGAATTTTTGCGGGCGCTACAAACACTCGGCAGGGACTGTGACTTTAAAGCGGTAACGGCGGCAGAAAATACTGAAGAGAATATCCGCGATGCCTTCGTGAAAGGCCTGCGGTCCGACTACTCACGGCAAAGACTGCTTGAAGCAAAGGACCTCGACCTGAACACAGCTGCAGCCCTCGCTTGCTCCCTAGAAGTGGCCCATCCGGACCTCGAGGCGTACTCCAGGTACTGTAATTCGCGACCCTGGGACTCGGGACCGACCCCGACCGCAATACCCCTCGCAGCGCCGCCCCTGGGACCTACCTCAGCGTCGGCGTCCCGGACCCGATCGGGACCGCCACCCCCGGTACCGGCTGCGACATCGGACCCCCGCGATCGGGCCGCCGGCTGCTTCTTCTGCGGCCAGGCGAAACACCCGAGGTCGCGCTGCCCTGCGAGAAACGCGACTTGCTCCAGTTGCCAGAAGAAAGGCCACTTCGCTAAGGCCTGCAGAGGGAGAGGCACAGACACCAGCAGTGCCTCATGCGAGCTGTGGGGGCGGCCATCTTTCATCAAGGCCACAGATGCCAGTATCCCCTCGTGTGAGTCGTGGGGGTGGCCATCTTTGATCAAGGCCACCGACACCAGCAGTGCCACATGTGAGTTGCGGGGGCAGCCATTTTCTCCGCCATTTTACTCCACCTCGTGGGCGGCGCCATTTTACCCACCACACTCGACCGCCACCTCGCCTCCAGACCCGACCGCCGCCTCACCCGCAGACTACAGCAGCTCGCTAAGCCATACACTAGCCTCCGTCACACTGGACCAAGCTCGCCCACATCACCTGTCCAGGTCCATGATGGACATCGAAGTAAACGGCCACGCCACGACCTGCCTGTTCGACAGCGGAAGCACGGAGAGCTTCATCCATCCAGACACGGTGAGCCACTACTCCCTCACTGTCCGGCCAACGCGCAACCGGGTCTCGATGGCGTCTAGGTCCCACTCTACAGACATCAGCGGCTACTGTGTTGTGACCCTGTCGGTTAGGGGCACGGAGTATAAGAATTTTAAACTTCTCGTCCTGCCCCAACTCTGCGCTGCCGTCCTACTAGGGCTGGATTTCCAATCCCACCTTCAAAGTGTCACTTTGGCATACGGTGGACCCCTCCCCCCACTCACAGTTGACAACCAGCAGCCTTTAAACCGCCCACCACGTACCACCTGCGGCCTATCCACCCTCAGGGTCCCGCCTCCCTCCCTGTTCGCCAACCTCACCCGCGACTGTAAACCCGTCGCTACCAAGAGCAGGCGGTACAGCGCCGGGGACAGAGCTTTTATTAGCTCTGAAGTGCAGCGCCTCCTGAAGGAGGGCATCATCGAGAGGAGCAACAGCCCCTGGCACGCTCAGGTCGTAGTCGTCAAGACCGGCGATAAAAACCGCCTAGTCATCGACTACAGCCAAACCATAAACCGGTACACCCAGCTGGACGCATACCCCCTTCCCCGCATATCTGATATGGTCAACCAGATTGCACAGTACCGCGTATTCTCTACCATCGACCTTAAGTCGGCCTATCACCAACTCCCTATCCGCCCTGAGGACCGCCAGTATACCGCCTTCGAGGCGAATGGTCGCCTCTACCACTTCCTGAGGGTTCCCTTCGGCGTCACCAACGGGGTTTCGGTCTTCCAAAGGGAGATGGACCGGATGGTTGACCAGAACGGGCTGCAAGCCACGTTCCCCTATCTAGATAACGTCACCATCTGCGGCCGCAACCGGCAGGACCACGATGCTAATCTGGAGAGATTCCTCCGTACGGCCCAGTGGCTGAACCTCACCTACAATAAGGAGAAATGTGTGTTTAACACCTCGCGCCTTGCCATCCTCGGCTGCGTAGTAGAGAACGGAGTCATCGGCCCCGACCCCGAAAGAATGCGCCCCCTCATGGAGCTTCCCCTCCCCCACTGTCCAAAGGCGCTGAGGAGAACCCTGGGGCTCTTCACCTACTATGCCCAATGGGTGCCCAATTATGCGGACAAAGCCAGACCCCTCATGAAGTCCACCTCCTTCCCCCTGATGGCAGAAGCGTGCGCAGCCTTCTCCCTCATTAAGGGAGACATTGCTAAGGCCACAATGCACGCGGTGGATGAGTCTATCCCTTTCCAAGTGGAGAGCGATGCATCCGACTTCGCCCTGGCCGCAACCCTTAACCAGGAGGGGAGACCAGTGGCCTTCCTCTCAAGGACCCTCCAGGGCCCCGAGATCTGACACTCTTCGGTCGAGAAGGAGGCCCAGGCGATCGTGGAGGCTGTGCGACGCTGGAGGCGTTACCTGGCAGGCAAACGATTTACCCTCCTCACCGACCAACGTTCGGTCGCCTTTATGTTTAATAACAAGCTGAGGGGCAAAATCAAGAACGACAAGATCTTGAGGTGGAGAATCGAGCTCTCCACCTATGATTATGATATCTTGTACCGGCCTGGTAAACTGAACGAACCCCCAGATGCTCTATCACGAAGTACATGCGCCAGCGTGCAAAGTGATAGACTGCAGACCCTCCACAACGACCTCTGCCACCCCGGGGTCACCAGACTTTACCACTTCATTAAGGCCCGCAACCTGCCATACTCCATCGAGGAGGTCAGGACCATGACCAGGAACTGCCAAACCTGTGCCGAATGCAAACCGCATTTCTTTAGGCCAGACAGAGCAAGTCTGATCAAGGCCACCCGCCCCTTCGAGCGCTTGAGCATCGATTTTAAGGGGCCCCTCCCGTCCTCTGACCGTAATGTGTACTTCCTCAACATTATTGATGAGTACTCCCGTTTCCCCTTCGCCTTCCCCTGCCCAGACATGACCAGTACCACAGTCATCAGATGCCTGAACTACCTCTTCGCCTTGTTCGGGTTCCCGAACTATATACATAGCGACCGGGGCTCCTCCTTCATGAGCGAGGAACTTCGCCAGTTCCTACTAGCGAGAGGTATTGCTGCAAGCAGGACCACCAGCTACAACCCCCGGGGGAACGGCCAGGTGGAAAGAGAGAACGCGACTGTCTGGAAGGCCGTTCTCTTAGCCTTATAGTCCAAGGGCCTCCCAACCTCCCGCTGGCAGGATGTCCTCCCGGCAGCGCTGCATTCCATCCGGTCACTGCTTTGCACTGCCATTAACGCCACCCCCCATGAACGAATGTTTGTTTTCCCCAGGAAGTCGACTACGGGAACCACGCTACCAACTTGGCTGACCTCTCCGGGGCCCGTCTTGCTGCGAAAGCACGTGAGGGCCCATAAAACGGACCCCCTGGTCGAGAGGGTGGACCTCCTGCACGCCAACCCCCAGTACGCCTATGTGGCATACCCAGACGGGCGGGAGGACACAGTCTCCTTACGAGACCTTGCACCCTCGGGCACTCCGGAGACACCACCATTACCCCCCACCACTCCCCCAGATCCAGCCCAGGTAGACGGCATGCCGGAACCCCACGAGCCTTCGCCGACCACGCAGACACCAGCATTAACGTCGGATACTGCATCACCGCTGCCGCTGCTGCGACGATCAGAAAGGCTTACGAGGCCTCCGGACAGACTGACATACCCGAACTGGTAGTACACTTCACCCCGCCGGACTCAAATCTAAACAAGGGGTGAATGTGGTAAACCACTTTTATCGTTCACTATCGTTACACTATGGTTATCACTGTCATATCGTTACACTATGGTTATCACTGTTTACACTGTTGTATCACTACACGAGGTCGCCTCTTGTCACGCTGTTATACCTGGGCTGACCACTGCTGACTCCGCCCATGGCTCCACCTACCTGCCCAGGTATAAAGGTGGTCGACTGGCTGGTATTCCTCCTTGTTGGATCCGATCGCCCACGAGGGTGGGCTCTGTTATTTAGCCAATAAAAACCTATAGTTACTTTCTTAACTCGTCGCTTTTCATTGGATGAATTGATAGGTATATCATCCAGCCAAACCGAAGGCGAAGAGTTTTAACAAAATTGTTGCTGTCCTACAGGAACACTTAAACCCTGCACCGCTGTTGATAGCAGAAAGATTTAAATTCCAGAGGAGAACTCAGCACAAAGATGAGAGCAATGCTGAGTATCTTACGGAACTACGCAAGCTATCAAAGCACTGCCAGTTTGGAGCAGGACTGGCAGATACCCTACGGGACAAATTTGTCTGTGGACTCCTGAGTGAAGGAACACAGAAGAAGTTACTCTCAGAAAAAGAGCTGACGCTGGATAAAGCTTTCAGCGTGGCAGTATCGTATGAAGCAGCAGCCAGGGGAGCTGCAGAAATTCAACAAAAACCACAGGAATACGGCACCCACGAAATGACACGGGGATTTGCAAAATGTTATCGCTGCGACAGAACTAACCATGACCAGAAGGACTGTTGGCCCAAAGACAAAATATGCAGACAATGCGGGAAGATGGGACACATTGCACGAGTTTGCAGGTCTGGGAAGAAGACCAGCGACAACAAAAAGGCTACTAAGAAACCATACAAGAAAGTACAAAAGATGACGGACAGTAGTTCCGAAGACCAGATGAGCGATAGTGAATCCGGAAACAGGAGACTAAGCTGTCTCAAACTTCACAATGTAATCGCAAAAGAGGATCACCGAACCATTTGGGTCACCCTCACGATAGCAGGGTCCCAAGTTAAAATGGAATTGGATACAGGATCAGCGCTAACCGTCATGAATCGACGAGACTACGAGCAGCTATTTTCACACATACCCTTGAGAGAGACATCCATCGTCTTGACGCCGTATACGGGGCAAAAAGTATACCCCAGAGGAAAAATAAGGGCGCCTGTCGAATACAATGGCAAGAAAATACGGAAATTGTATCTCTACATACTGCCAAATGGTGGACCACCGTTATTGGGACGGGAATGGATCAGGAAGATAAACTTAGATTGGCATTCCATTCATGCAATGACGGTGGACGGTAAAAAAGATGAAGACGTCACTCCTGGACGATTGTCAACAATCTTAGCTAACACCAAAGAGGTATTTCAACAAGAACTGGGCACGCTTAAAGGCGTAACCGCCTCAATAAAAATAGAAGAGAATGCAGTTCCCAAGTTTTTCAAAGCAAGACCGGTACCGTATGCAATTCGCCCAGCCGTCGAGGCAGAGCTGGAGAATCTGGAGAAGGCAGGCGTGTTGTCTAAGGTCGACTGGAGCGAGTGGGCGACACCCATCGTTCCTGTCATGAAGAAAACGTTAAGCAATAAGTCCGGAGAGCCAAGGAAGATTCGCATCTGTGGGGATTTCAAGGTGACGGTGAACCCTGTCCTTCACACAGTACAATATCCTCTTCCAAGGATAGAAGACATCTTCGCCTCACTGTCTGGGGGGAAGTGTTTTACAAAAATTGACCTAGCACAAGCATATTTGCAGATGGAGGTTGAAGAGTCCTCTAGGAAGTATCTCACGATAAACACTCACAAAGGTCTTTACCAGTATCATCGATTGGTATTCGGAGTAGCATCGGCTCCGGCGATATGGCAAAGAGCGATGGAACAAGTCCTGCAAGGGATTCCGGGGACTCAGTGTTACTTGGACGACATCCTTGTAACAGGTGACGATGACAGTGAACACCTTAACAGCCTAGAACAGGTGCTCACTAGACTATGGGAACATGGGCTGCGAGCCAACCGGCCCAAGTGCGAATTTTTTAAGAAACAGATATCGTATTGTGGCCACATGATTGATGAAGAGGGGTTACATAAGTCCCCTGACAAAATTGAAGCGGTTGTTAAGGCTCCAGCGCCTGAAAATGTGTCGCAACTGAGGTCATTCCTCGGGTTGGTGAATTACTATCATAAGTTTTTGCCGAATTTGTCGACAATTCTGCACCCACTGAACGCCCTGCTACGAACGGGGGTAGCATGGAAATGGAACGATGATTGTAAGCGTGCTTTTCAGAAGAGTAAGGACTTAATCACTTCAAGGGAAGTATTGGCTCACTACAACCCAGCACTGCCAATCGGCTGGCGTGTGATGCGTCTCCCTACGGCATTGGGGCGGTACTGTCACGCAAATTCCTTGATGGTTTAGAGAGGCCGATAGCTTTTGCGTCACGTTCGTTAACTTCTGCCGAGCGTAACTACGCCCAGATTGACAGAGAGGCCCTCAGCCTAGTGTGGGGGGTGAAGAAGTTCAATCACTATCTGCACGGTCAAAAATTTACTCTACTAACCGATCATCAACCTCGTCTCCATTTTCAACCCTCAGAAGGGCGTACCGATAATGACGGCACAACGGCTGCAGAGATGGTCCCTTTTCCTAGGGGCACACCAATATGACATCGAGTACAAAGGAACTAAACAGCATGGAAATGCTGATGGATTGTCACGCCTACCGTTGCCGACAGTGGAAGAAGAAGACCTTGCAGTGGATCCAATGGAGTTATTCCACTCGACCATAGTCGAATGTCTCCCTGTGACGAATGCAAACATAGAAAAGGAAACACGGAATGACCCGACACTATCACGGGTCTATGATTTAACGGTGAAGGGATGGCCAGCACATGGCGAACCACTGCTGCCAGCATTCTCGCCGAGAAGAGAACAGCTGTCAGTGTGCAGAGGAACCTTGATGTGTGGATCCAGAGTAGTAATTCCACCTAAGTTGACGGATAGAGTACTCAATGAGCTTCATGAGGGTCATCTGGGTGGGGTAAAAATGAAGAACTTAGCCAGAGCGTTTGTGTGGTGGCCGGGAATCGATAGAGAAATCGAAGAGATGACCAAGAGCTGTGCAGGATGTCAGAAGGTTCAAAACGCCCCACCACAAGCTCCTGTGCATCCATGGGAGTGGCCCTCATCTCCATGGCAACGGGTGCACATTGATTTTGCTGGTCCCTTCATGGACTCGATGTTTTTAATTGCGGTGGATGCACATTCAAAGTGGCCAGAGGTAATAAAAATGTCCTCAACCACCACGGAAAAAACTATCACAGTTTTGCGAACCATATTCGCCAGGAATGGGCTGCCTGAACAGATTTGCTCTGACAATGGACCACAGTTTGTATCTGAAGAGTTCCGGAGGTTCTTAAAGAACAGTGGCGTTAAGCATTACACATCTGCCCCATATCATCCAGCCACTAATGGATTGGCCGAGAGGTTTGTCCAAACATTCAAAAAGGCGATCAAGGCAATGTGTAATGAAGATATACCCCTACAACACAAGGTGGACAACTTCTTGTTTGCCTACCGGAATGCGACACATGCGGTTACCAACCAAACTCCAGCCATGATGTTCTTCAATCGAAGACTACGGTGGCATAGTGGTTAGCACTGTTGCCTCACAGCGCCAGGGACCCGGGTTCGAATCCGGCCTCAGGCGACTGTCTGTGTGGAGTTTGCACATTCTCCCCGTGTTTGCGTGGGTTTCCTCCGGGTGCTCCGGTTTCCTCCCACAGTCCAAAGATGTGCGGGTTAGGTTGATTGGCTATGATAAAAAATTGACCGTTAGTGTTAGGGGGATTAAATACGTGGGATTACGGGGATAGGGTGGGATATGTGTTGGTGTAGGGGTTGCGGGGATCGGGTGGGATATGTGTCGGTGCAGGCTCGATGGGCCGAAATGGCCTCTATCTGCATTGTGGGGCTTCTGTGAGTTTCTGTGAGATGCCGCTTGGATTTGGTTAAGCCAAACGTCCGAAGAGATGTGGAGAACAGGCAGTTTCAGAATATGAATGAAAGGCCGACCAGGAGTTTTAAGATAGGTCAACCAGTTTTGGCCCGGGACTACCGCACTGAGAAATGACAGCCAGGAACGATTTGTACACGACAAGGACCTCTCATGTATACCGTGGACGTTGGGGAGAGCATTGTAAGACGCCATGCTGACCAGATTCTAGAGTCACTGGAAAATGTCAACTCCACACCACGATCTGATACACCTGGCGATGAAACCGAAGTACCAATTGCATCTACCGCAGAATCGGTGATATTGGAAGCAGACGAACCAAACAACGACATTGATCCCGACTCAACCTTGCCAGAAGAACCTGATATCCCAAAGAGGCGTTATCCAGACAGAATCAGGAAGCCTCCTCAAAGACTGAACTTATAATTGCTTAACTTCCACCAATGTATCTAGCAACTGTAATTGTAATTGTAATTAGTTATTATTTAGTTGTTAAATGAATGTTATGTACTGTTTATCTAAAAGGGGAGGAATTGTTGTGTATGTACCTTTAAGGGAATAACTGGTCTCAGACTGCAGTACCGGCAGTGACCACCCCTGTATAAAAGGCCGTAGCAGGCTTCTGTAGTTTCAGTTTCCAGGTTGTCTCCATTCAGTAAAGACTTGTTATTATCAACTCCTGCAGTCCGTGTCTCAATTATACACAGACATAATAGGGGAGAGAGGGAGAGACTGGGGGAGGGAGAGAGAGACTGGGGAGGGAGAGAGAGACTGGGGGAGGGAGAAAGAGACTGGGGGAGGGAGAGAGAGAGACTGGGGGAGGGAGAGAGAGACTGGGGGAGGGAGAGAGAGACTGGGGGAGGGAGAGAGACTGGGGGAGAGAGAGACTGGGGGAGAGAGAGAGAGACTGGGGAGAGAGAGAGACTGGGGGAGGGCGAGAGACTGGGGGAGAGAGAGACTGGGGGAGAGAGAGAGAGACTGGGGAGAGAGAGAGAGACTGGGGAGAGAGAGAGAGAGACTGGAGAGAGAGAGAGAGAGAGACTCAGGGAAAGAGAGAAAATGGGGAGAGCGAGAGACTGGGGGAGAGAGAGAGAGAGACTGGGGAGAGAGAGAGAGAGACTGGGGGAGAGAGAGAGAGAGACTGGGGCAGAGAGAGAGAGAGACTGGGGGAGAGAGAGAGAGAGACTGGGGGAGAGAGAGAGAGAATGGGGGAGCGAGAGAGAGAGAGACTGGGGGAGAGAGACACTGGGGGAGAGAGAGAGAGAGAGACTGGGGAGAAAGACTGGGGAGAGAGAGAGAGAGACTGGGGGTGAGAGAGAGAGAGAGACTGGGGGAGAGAGAGAGACGGGGGGGAGAGAGTGAGAGACTGGGGAGAGAGAGAGAGAGAGAGACTGGGGGGGAGAGAGAGAGACTGGGGAGAGAGAGGGATGGGGTAAAGAGAGAGAGGGACAGGGGAAAGAGAGAGAGGGACAGAGGGAGAGAGAGAGAGAGAGACTGGGGAGAGAGAGAGAGAGAGAGAGAGACTTGGGAGAGAGAGAGAGAGAGAGACTGGGGAGAGAGAGAGAGACACTCGGGGAGAGAGAGAGAATGGGGAGAGCATGCAGGGCAGAACTAGGCCAATATCCACTACTAATTAATATCCAAAAAAGCCATCAAACTTTGGAAACACCTAAAAATGAGCAACCCCCACTGCTATCATTACAAATCCCTGAAATGCCAAGAGAGGACCATAAAGAAGAACACCCTCAGTCAACTAGTCCTGGGACTCAGTGAAGTAACTACTAACACTACTAATAATAATCAGCCCCAGGACAGTGACATCCTAGCACAGAGAATTCGACCCAACACAATTGTCACTGAACAAAAGGAAAAATATCTGACCTATTGGACAGAAACAACAAAAACCCAAAACAAACTCATTGCTATTTGGCCCTAAACAGACAATACAACATGGCTGAATACCTGACCATGGTAAAGGATAGCAAACTGAGAAAAGCCTTGACAATGTACAGACTTAGTGAACATAGCCTGGCCATCGAAAAAGGCAGACACAGGCAGACCTGGCTGCCCAGAGAGGACAGGCTATGCTCTCACTGCAGTCAGGGAGTGGTGGAGACAGAGATGCACTTCCTCACAGCTTGTGGAAACTATCAGGACGTAAGGGAGAATTTCTACCCAAAATTCACAAAAATATGCCCCGAATTCAAAAATTTGAATGACCACCAAAAACTCCCATATCTATTGGGGGAACAGAGAAAATGTGTAACTATAGCGGCAAACTATGTTACAGCTTGCCACAAGCAGAGGGACAACCAGTGACCATTAAATCTAAGAAAAGATTATATGCATATTATATGTGTGTATATCTATGTATACATGGGTATACTTCTCTATAAACTGTATGTCTAGATCTGTGTTTATGTGGTCAATCATACATGTATTTCTGTGCTTTGGCAACATAAGATGTATCTTGTCATGCCAATAAAAGCAATTTGAATTGAGAGAGAGAGACTGGGGGAGAGAGAAAGAGAGACTGGGGGAGAGAGAGAGAGATAGACTGGGGAGAGAGAGAGAGAGACTGGGGGAGAGAGAGAGAGAGAGACTGGGGAGAGAGAAAGAGAGACTGGGGGAGAGAGAGAGACTGGGGGAGAGAGAGCGAGAGAGACTGGGGGAGAGAGAGAGAGAGAGACTGGGGAGGGAGAGAGAGACGGGGGAGAGGGAGAGAGAGACTGGGGGAGAGGGAGAGAGAGATGAGGAGAGAGAGAGACTGGGGGAGGGAGAGAGAGAGACTGGGGGAGGGAGAGAGAGAGACTGGGGGAGGGAGAGAGAGACTGGGGGAGGGAGAGAGAGACTGGGGAGAGAGAGAGAGACTGAGGGAGAGAGAGAGAGAGACTGGGGAGAGAGAGAGAGAGAGAGACTCGAGGAGAGAGAGAATGGGGAGAGCGAGAGACTGGGGAGAGAGAGAGAGAGAGACTGGGGGGGAGAGAGAAAGACTGGGGGAGAGAGAGAGACTGGGGGAGAGAGAGAGACTGGGGAGAGGGAGAGAGAGACTGGGGGAGAGGGAGAGAGAGACTGGGGGAGAGGGAGAGTAAGACTGGGGGAGGGACAGAGAGAGACTGGGGGAGAGGGAGAGAGAGACTGGGGGAGAGGGAGAGAGAGAGATTTTCTATGCCATTAAAAAATCAATCCAAGTAGAAATCCCGATTAGCATTCGGCTCAAAATGTTTAAATCAGTAATTGAACCAATTGCACTCTATGACAGTGAGGTGTGGGGACCGCTAACACAACAAGAATTTGCAAAATGGGACAAACACCCAATTGAGATCCTACATGCAGAATTCTGTAAAAGTATCCTCCGGACTCAAAGGAAAACCGTAAACAATGCATGCAGGGCAGAACTAGGCCAATATCCATTAATAATTACTTTCCAAAAAAGAGCCACCAAATTTTGGAAACACCTAAAAATGAGCAACCCCCACTGCTATCATTACGAAGCCCTGAAATGCCAAGAGAGGACCATAAAGAAGAATACCCTCAGTCAACTAGTCCTGGGACTCAGTGAAGTAACTACTAACACTACTAACAATAACCAGCCCCAGGACAGTGACATCGTAGCACAGTGAATTCGACCCAACACAATTGTCACTAAGCAAAAGGAAAAATATCTGTCATATTGGGCAGAAACAACAAAAACCCAAAACAAACTCATTTGCTACTTGGCCCTAAACAGACAATACAACATGGCTGAATACCTGACCATGGTAAAGGATAGCAAACTGAGAAAAACCTTGACAAGGTACAGACTTAGTGAACATAGCCTGGCCATCGAAAAAAGCAGACACAGACAGACCCGGCTGCCAAGAGAGGACAGGATATGCTCTCACTGCAGTCAGGGAGTGGTGGAGACAGAGATGCACTTCCTCACAGCTTGTGGAAAATATCAGGGCATAAGGGAGAATTTCTACCCAAAATTCACAAAAATATGCCCTGAATTCAGAAATTTGAATGATGACCAAAAACTCCCATACCTACTAGGGGAACAGAGAAATTGTGTAACCTTAGCGGCACACTATGTTACAGCTTGCCATAAACAGAGGGACAACCATTAAACCTAAGAAAAGAGTATATACAAATTATATGAATGTATATTTATACACTCAGGGATATATCTGTTTATACACTGTATGGATAGATCTGCGTTTATGTGTTCAACCATAAATGTTTTTCGATGCTTTGGCAACATAAGATGTACCTTATCATGCCAATAAAGCGATTTGAATTTGAATTGAATTGACTGGGGGAGAGGGAGAGTGAGACTGGGGGAGGGAGAGAGAGAGACTGGGGGAGGGAGAGAGAGAGACTGGGGGAGGGAGGGAGAGACTGGGGGAGGGAGGGAGAGACTGGGGGAGGGAGAGAAAGACTGGGGGAGGGAGAGAGACTGGGAGAGAGAGAGAGACTGGACCCAACCTCTTTCAGAGCATTCACAGTCAAACCATAAACAACAGTGTCAGATCACAGCCAAATTACTGCGTATCTTAAAAGGACAGAAACAATCAACACAGAAACACAGCCCAGTAAGCTGTACATCATTAGAAAATCCTACAGATGGGCCAAAAACAGCACGGAAAAATACCAGAAAACAATTAGCAATCAATCAACTCAATCTCTCTTGGACACCTTTCTGGAAAACACATACACTCACAATAAAGAAGGCGTAAACCAGGCAGTGAATAACCTAAATAATATTTTTGATAATTTGGCATCAATGTCGAACTTGAAATCTCGCAAGAATAAACACAAAACACAAAACCACGAAAAATGGTTTGATTCAGACTGTCACAACATGAGGAAAAAACTCAGAAAAATATCAAACCAAAAACACAGACAACCAGAAAACGAGGAATTACGCCTTACTTATTGTCAGGCACTAACACAATACAAAAACACACTCAGAACCAAGAAAGAACAGTATATTAAGAATACACTCAGCTCCATTGAGGAATCTATTGATTCTAATTGTTTCTGGGACAACTGGAATACATTACAGCAAAAGCAACATGACGAATTGCCCATTCAAACGGAGACACATGGGGAAACCATTTTGAAAAATTATACCAGAAAAACACACTAAGCCCAGTGCAAGATCAAATATGTAAAAAACTGGAAAAGCTCGAACTGGCCATAAAAGATTACCAAAACCCGTTAGACTCCCCAATAACTGAAAAAGAGCTATTTGAAAAACTCAAGGACCTGCAACCAAGAAAAGCTTGCGGTGCAGATGGCATCCTAAACGAGATGATTAAACACACGGATGATAAAATGAAATTGGCTATCCTAAAACTCTTCAACTTGGTTCTGAGTGTCGGTTACTTCCCTGATATCTGGAACAAAGGACTCATAACGCCCATATACAAAAGTGGAGACAAAGTTGCCCCAAATAGCTATCAAGGCATCTGTGTGAACAGTAACCTGGGGAAGGTATTCTGTAGCATCATAAACCAAAGACTTATAAAATTCCTTGAGGAGCACAATGTCTTGAGTAAAAGCCAAGTTGGATTCTTACCAAATTATAGAACATCGGATCATATCTTAACCCTACACACCCTAATTGACAAACATGTTCACCAAAACAAAAGCAAAATTTTTGCCTGCTTTATAGATTTCCAGAAGGCTTTCGATTCTATTTAGGATGACGGTCTATTCTTAAAACTTATTGAAAGTGGTGTAGGGAGAAAAACATATGATGTAATTAAATCAATGTGTACAACCAAAAATGTGCAGTTAAAATTGGAGACAAACAAACAACATACTTCTCACAGGGGTGTGGCATGGCGCAGGGCTCGCCCATCTCACCGACACTCTTTAATATTTACATAAATGAATTGGCAAAACTACTTGAACAATCTACAGCACCTGGCCTCGCCCTATATGACTCCAAGGTTAAATTCCTCCTCTATGCAGATGACCTGGTTCTGCTCTCACCAACTGAGGAGGGTCTACAGCAAAACCTGGATCTGCTAGAGTCGTTCTGTCAGACCTGGGCCCTGACAATAAACCCCCAAAAAAACAAAGTTCTTGTGTTCCAGCAAAGATCCAGACATCAGGGACCCAGAATAAATTTCACACTAGGAGCAACCAAAATTGAACTACAAACTACACATACTTAGGCTTAAAAATCAGTTCCACGGGAAATTTTCATCTGGCTGTGAATGAACTGAAAGAGAAAGCAAAAAGGGCTTTCTATGCCATTAAAAAGTCAATCCAAATAGAAATCCCAATTGGCATTTGGCTCAAAATTTTTAAATCAGTAATTGAACCAATTGCACTCTATGGCAGTGAGGTGTGGGGTCCGCTAACACAACAAGAATTTGCAAAATGGGACAAACACCCAATTGAGATCTTACATGCAGAATTCTGTAAAAGTATCCTCCGGACGCAAAGGAAAACCGCAAACAATGCATGCAGGGCAGAACTTGGCCAATATCCACTACTAATTAATATCCAAAAAAGAGCCATCAAATTTTGGAAACACCTAAAAATGAGCAACCCCCACTGCTATCATTACGAAGCCCTGAAATGCCAAGAGATGATCATAGAGAAGAGTCCCCTCAGTCAACTAGTCCTGGGACTCAGTGAAGTAACTACCAACACTACTAATAATAACCAGCTCCAGGACAGTGACATCCTAGCACAGAGAATTCGACCCAACACAATGGTCACTAAACAAAAGGAAAAATATCTGACCTATTGGACAGAAACAACAAAAACCCAAAACAAACCCGATTGCTATTTGGCCCTAAACAGACAATACACCATGGCTGAATACCTGACCATGGTAAAAGATAGCAAATTGAGAAAAACCTTGACTATGTACAGACTTAGTGAGCATAGCCTGGCCATCGAAAAAGGCAGACACAGGCAGACCTGGCTGCCAAGAGAGGACAGGCTATGCTCTCACTGCAGTCAGGGAGTGGTGGAGACAGAGATGCACTTCCTCACAGCTTGTGGAAAATATCAGGGCATAAGGGAGAATTTCCACCCAAAATTCATAAACATATGCCCTGAATTCAAAAATTTGAATGACAACCAAAAACTCCCATATCTATTAGGGGAACAGAGAAATTGCGTAACTTTAGTGGCAAACTATGTTACAGCTTGCCATAAGCAGAGGGACAACCATTAAATCTAAGAAAAGATTAAATGCGTATTATATGTGTGTAAATTTATACATACAGGGATATATCTGTTTATACACTGTATGGCTAGATCTGCGTTTACATGTTCAATCATACATGTTTTTCGGTGCTTTGGCAACATAAGTTGTACCTTAAGAACATAAGAACATAGGAAATAGGAGCAGGAGTAGGCCAATCGGCCCCTCGAGCCTGCTCCGCCATTCAATAAGATCATGGCTGATCTGATCCTAACCGCCAATCCACTATCACAGAACCATCTCCTGAATCTAACAGAATTAGACACACGAAATAGGAGCAGGATCAGGCTACACGGCCCCTGGGCCCGCTCCGCTACCCACAGGGCCATGACCGATCCGAACCTAGACTCATGTCCAAATTCCTGCCCGCTCCCCGTAACCCTTTATTCCCTTTACTTCTAGGAAACTGTCTATTTCTGTTTTAAATTTATGTAATGATGTAGCTTCTACAGCTTTTTGGGGCAGCATATTCCATGGACCTACCACCCTCTGAGTGAAGTAGTTCCTCCTCATCTCAGTTTTGAAAGAGCAGCCCCTTATTCTAAGACTATGCCCCCTAGTTCTAGTTTCACCCATCATCGGGAACATCCTCCCCGCATCCACCCGATCCAACCCCTTCACAATCTTATATGTTTCAATAAGATCGCCTCTCATTCTTCTGAACTCCAATGAGTAGAGTCCCAATCTACTCAACCTCTCCTCATATGTCCATCCCCTCATCCCCGGGATTAACCGAGTGAACCTTCTTTGTACTGACTCGAGAGCAAGTATGGACACCAAAACTGTATGCAGTATTCCAGGTGCGGTCTCACCAATACCTTGTACAACTGAAGCAATACCTCCCTATTTTTATATTCTATCCCCCTAGCAATGAAAGCCAACATTCCATTGGCCTTCTTAATCACTTGCTGCACCTGCATACTAACCTTTTGAGTTTCGTGCACCAGGACCCCCAGATCCCTTTGTACTTCAGTACTTTCCAGTTTCTTGCCATTAAGATAATAACTTGCTCTACGATTTTTCCTGCAAAAGTGCATAACCTCACACTTTCCAGTATTGTATTCCATCTGCCAAATCTCTGCCCACTTACTTAGCCTGTCTATGTCCCCTTGCAGGTTTTTTATGTCCTCCTCACTCACTACTTTCCCTCCCATCTTAGTATCATCTGCAAACTTTGATATGTTACACTCGGTCCCCTCCTCCAAATTGTTAATATAGATTGTAAAGAGTTGTGGACCCAGCACTGACCCCTGTGGAACACCACTAGTTACTGATTGCCAGTCCGAGAATGAACCATTTATCCCAACTCTCTGCTTTCTGTTACCTTGTCATCATGCCAATAAAGCAATTTGAATTGAATTGAATTGACTGGGGGAGAGAGAGAGAGAGCGCGGCAGACAGTGCGACAGACCAGTGGTGTCCCGCAGGGATCTGTGTTGGGGCCTCAACTATTCACTGTATTTATTAACGACTAATGCGATAGAAAGCCACATATCCAAATTTGCTGATGACACAAAGATAGGCGGCATTGTAGGCAGTGTAGATGAAAGCATAAAATTACAAAGATATATTGATAGATTAAGTGAATGGGCAAAACTGTGGCAAATGGATTTCAATGTAGGCAAATGTGAGGCCATTCACTTTGGACCTAAAAAGGATCAAACAGGGGACTTTCTAAATGGTGAAAAGCTAAAAACAGCAGAGGTCCAAAGAGACTTGGGCGGGGTCCAGGTACACAGATCATTAAAATGTCATGAACAGGTACAGAAAATAATGAAAAAGGCTAATGGGATGCTGGCCTTTATATCGAGAGGACTAGAGTACAAGGGGGCAGAAGTTATGCTGCAGCTGTACAAAGCCCTGGTTAGACCAGACCTGGAGCACTGGGAGCAGTTCTGGGCACCACACCTTAGGAAGGATATATTGGCCTTGGAGGGAGTGCAGCGTGGGTTTACCAGATACCCGGACTCCAGGGGTTAAATTACGAGGAGAGATTACACAAACTAGGGTTGTATTCCCTAGAATTTAGAAGGTTAAGGGGTGATCTGATTGAAGTTTTCAGGATATTAAGAGGAACAGATAGGGTCGATAGAGAGAAACTATTTCCATTGTTGGGGAGTCTAGGACTGGGGGTGTAAAAATTAGAGCCAGACCTTTCAGGGGTGAAATTAGGAAACACCTCTACACACAAAGGGTGGTAGAAGTTTGGAACTCTCTTCCACAAACGGCATTTATTGCTGGGCCAATTGTTAATTTTAAATCGGAGATTGATAGATTTTTGTTAAGCAAAAGTATTAAGGAATATGGGCCAAAGGCAGGTATATGGAGTTAGGTCACAGATCAGCCCTGATCTCATTGAATGGTGGAACAGACTCGAGGGGCTGAATGGCCTCCTCCTGTTCCTATGTTCTGAGAGACAGAGGGACAACAGACAGAGAGAGACAGAGCGGTATAATAGAGGAGGGGAAAAGAATATATGGATGTTGCCTGGGCCCACACGCTCAACACTGCAGCGTCTCAGTGCAGCTCAGGAGACTGCGAAGAACAAGTAGATCCAGCCAAAGGCCCCACTCGTCGGAGCACTGCAGACCATGAACGGTTAGTCCACCCCACAATAACAGCCCGTGCTGGGGGAGCTGATCGACCGTGTGAGGGGGAGCTGATCGACCGTGTGAGGGGGAGCTGATCGACCGTGTGAGGGGGCGCTGATCGACCGTGTGAGGGGGAGCTGATCGACCGTGTGAGGGGGGAGCTGGGGGACCGTGTGAGGGGTAGCTGATCGACCGTGTGAGGGGGGAGCTGATCGACCGTGTGAGGGGGAGCTGATCGACCGTGTGAGGGGGAGCTGATCGACCGTGTGAGGGGGCACTGATCGACCGTGTGAGGGGGCGCTGATCGACCGTGTGAGGGGGGAGCTGGGGGACTGTGTGAGGGGTAGCTGATCGACCGTGTAAGGGGGAGCTGATCGACCGTGTGAGGGGGGAGCTGGGGGACTGTGTGAGGGGGAGCTGATCGACCGTGTGAGGGGGAGCTGATCAACCGTGTGAGGGGGAGCTGACCGACCGTGTGAGGGGGCGCTGATCGACCGTGTGAGGGGGGCGCTGATCGACCGTGTGACGGGGTAGCTGGGGGATCGTGTGAGGGGGCGCTGATCGACCGTGTGAGGGGGCACTGATCGACCGTGTGAGGGGGAGCTGATCGACCGTGTGAGGGGGCACTGATCGACCGTGTGAGGGGGCGCTGATCGACCATGTGAGGGGGCGCTGATCGACCGTGTGAGGGGGCAGCTGATCGACCGTGTGAGGGGGAGCTGATCGACTGCGTGAGGGGGGAGCTGATCGACCGTGTGAGGGGCAGCTGATCGTCCGTGTGAGAGGGAGCTGATCGACCGTGTGAGGGGGAGCTGATCGACCGTGTGACGGGGTAGCTGGGGGATCGTGTGAGGGGGCGCTGATCGACCGTGTGACGGGGGAGCTGTTCCAACGACCGGTAGCAGGGAATGGAAAACGCTCGTTACTGTCGATCTGCTGTGCTGTGTGCAATGTGCTGAGGTAAACTCCAGAGCTGATGAATTATTAACCAGGTGCCGGGTTCTGCTGGGTGCTTTGCTGCTGCAGCTGATTTATAACCATGGCTGCACTTACGCTCTCGGCTCAGGGAGAGAGCAGCATTGCCTCCAATTCACAGCTCCCAGCCCCACAGGCTGCCTACACCTCACTCCAGAGGAGCTCCTTGTCCTAATCCCTGCATTCTCCCGGATATTCTCGCCTCTTCTCCAGAACCCCCTGACTGACTCTTGCTGCATTGCAGTTCCCCAACAGCTGCCCATTGGACAGCAAGCAGGAGTCGGACCCCTGGCTGATTTCTCCCCCTTCCCTCGCCAAGGGTGCTGAGGCCAATGGTAGCACCCGCCGCTGCCACCTGGAGATGTATCTGTGGGCACTGCACGGACCAGGATTCAAAGGTGTAATAAGAAAGACATGCATTTATATAGCGCCTTTCATGACCTCAGGATGTCCCAAAGTGCTTTATCGCCATTGAAGTACGTTTGGAACGTAGTTGCTGTTATAAGGTGGGAAACACAATTTTGCAAACAGCAAGATCCCACAAACAGCAACGAGATAATGACCAGATAATTTCTTTGCTTTTCTGTGAAATAGTGCCGTGGTATCTTTTATGTTTACTTGAGAGGTCAGATGGGGCCTCGGTTTAACGTCTCATCCAAATGATGGCTTCTCCAACAGTGCATCGCTCCCTCAGTACCGCCCCTCCGACAGTGCGGCGCTCCCTCAGCACTGCCCCTCCCACAGTGCGGCGTTCCCTCAGTACTGCCCCTCCCACAGTGCGGCGTTCCCTCAGTACTGCCCCTCCGACAGTGCGGCGCTCCCTCAGTACTGCCCCTCCGACAGTGCTGCACTCCCTCAGTACTGCCCCTCCGACAGTGCGGCGCTCCCTCAGTACTGCCCCTCCGACAGTGCGGCGCTCCCTCAGTACTGCCCCTCCGACAGTGCGGCGCTCCCTCAGTACTGCCCCTCTGACAGTGCAGCGCTCCCTCAGTACTGACCCATCTACAGTGCAGCGCTCCCTTAGTACTGCCCCTCCGACAGTGCAGCACGCCCTCAGTACTGCCCCTCCGACAGTGCTGAACTCACTCAGTACTGCCCCTCCGAGAGTGCTGCACTCACTCAGTGTGATAAAAATGCTAACTTCCGAGAAGTTATGTCATCACTTCCTGTGAACTATGAACTATGAACTATGAACTGTGTACATACCTCACTTCCTGTAAATGTCACTTCCTGTTGGACTGGTATAAATACTGGTCTGTTCAGTATTGTAAGAGGCTTCTACCAGAGGCATGGTAAAGACCTCTCTTGTGTATAGTGTGTTTATAAGTTACTTAAAGCTTACTTTAAAGTTACTTGATGGTAAGTCTCCTTTTTCTTACATCAATTTAAGTAACTTAGTATTTACACTGACAAATACTAGACCTTCAGTCAAACTCGGAAGTTAAGGATCCAGGGAACCACCCATCATGGAGAAAATCCTTAGACCTATTCGTCTGGACTTGGACCCGAATACACCAGCAGCTGGCAGGGTATGGAAGCATTGGTATCGTACTTTTGAGAATTTTCTGGATGAATGTAAAGTGGATGCTCCTGCTAAATTGAAGATACTTGTCAATTATGTGACCCCAAAAGTGTTCGAATATGTTGATGACTGGGATAATTACGAAGAGGTGATTTGGGCACTTAAGAAACTGTATGCGAAGACCCCAAATGAGGTCTATGCTAGACATCTACTGGCCACAGCCCGACAAGGGCCAGGGGAATCAATTGACGAATTCCTGCAAGAACTTCGCAGGCTCAGCGTAGATTGTAACTTTCAGGCAGCCTCAGCTGAGCTGTACCGCCAAGAAATGATTCGTGATGCTTTCATCTGCGGGATTGCCTCTCCATTTATACGCCAGCGTCTACTAGAAAGTAAAACACTTGAGCTACAAAAAGCTTTTGAACTAGCTTGTTCACTGGATTTGGCAAAGAGAAATGCAGACCTCTATCAGCTGCCCAGATCTCGATCTGCTGCTGTAGCTGCAACCAGACAATTCAAGCGGTCTCAGGTGAACCCTATCATGGGGGAATCTAATTCTGATAATTCTGATGAAGAAGAGGAGGACGACCCCACTTTAGCAGCCTCTTGGCAATCTAGGAAGGAATGCTTCTTTTGTGGAGATGCTTTTCACCCTAGGAAAACCTGCCCTGCTCGCAATGCAATCTGCAGTTATTGCGGGAAAAAAGGACACTTTGCTAAAGTTTGCCTATCAAGGGCCTCTACGAGGGCCAATCCAGCTAAGGCCTACCGAACTGCCCCAATTAGGGCCTATCAAGATGCTCCAGCTAGGACCTATCAAGCTTCCTCTCGAGCTCTCTCCCGAAGAAGCACACCGAGAGTTTTAGCCACTCTCTGTGCAACGACACCAATTACAGCTGCTTGCCCACAGAACCTGTCTCAGGCAGCCACAAAAATTTCAATTAAAGGGCATACCTTAGATGCCTTAATTGACTCAGGAAGTACTGATAGTTTCATTAAGGAACAGATTGTTGCGAAATTGAAACTACATGTCTTCCCATCGGACCAGGCAATTGCGATGGCCCAGTCATCACTTAATACCAGAATCTCCGGCTTTTGTGTTGTTGATATGACACTTCATGGTCGTATGTATCCCTCCACCCGACTTTCAGTGCTCAAAGACTTATGTAGTGATCTCCTCTTAGGGCTGGACTTCCAAAAACAGCATAAGAAACTCACCATTGAGTTTGGTGGATCCAAACCCGGACTTACTATTTCTAATATACCATCTAAATTACCATTTTGTGCATTATCAGCAGCTTCACTTGATGAACCCTCATTATTTGCCAGTATTCCGCCTCAATGCCAACCGATAATAACGAAATCGCGGCGCTTTAATCAGGGAGACCAATCTTTTATTGCGGCTGAAATCTCTCGACTTCTAGCAGAGGATATCATTGAACCATGTTCGTCGCCCTGGCGGGCTCAAGTCGTCATTGTCAAGAACCCTCTAAAACCTCACAAACAGCGACTATGCATCGATTATTCGCAAACCATCAATCAATATACCGACTTGGACGCCTACCCATTGCCACGCATTGATGATATGGTTAATAAACTGGCCGAATACAAAGTGTTCTCAACTTACGATTTAAAAAGTGCCTATCATCAGTTACCCTTGAAGGTCTCAGATAAGCAGTACACAGCCTTTGAGGCTAATGGACGGCTGTACCAATTTCGTCGCCTCCCATTCGGGGTTACTAATGGAGTGGCTGTCTTTCAACGGGCAATGGATGGCCTGGTTAAGCAGGAAAACCTAAGGGACACTTTTCCCTATCTTGATAACATTACCATTGCAGGTCACGATCAACAGGAACACGACTCCAACCTCCAAAAATTTCGGGATGCCCTCCATTGCCGTAATTTGACCCTGAATGAATCCAAATCTGTTGAGTCGCAACCGACCATCAACATCCTTGGCTACTGCGTAGGCAATGGTATCATTAAGCCAGACCCAGAAAGACTTCGCCCGCTCCAAGAGCTCCCGTCACCTAAGAATCCGGCTTCTTTACGTCGGGCTCTCGGTCTGTTTGCATACTACGCTAAATGGATTCCTCATTTTTCGGACAAAATCCAACCCTTGCTGCATGCTAGATCATTTCCACTGGGAACAGCGGCTGTTGCAGCCTTTAACCTTCTCAAAAAACAGTTGGAGAAAGCGGCTCTTCACTCCATCGATGAGAATCTCCCTTTCGTGGTTGAATGTGATGCCTCGGAGGTGGCGATCTCGGCTACTCTGAATCAGGAAGGTCGTCCTGTAGCATTTATGTCCAGGACCTTACAAGGTGCCGAGCTACATTATCCTCCGGTTGAGAAAGAAGCCACAGCCATCATAGAGGCAGTACGGAAGTGGAACCATTTTCTAGCTCGCCAGCACTTTACATTGATCACGGACCAACGATCAGTCGCCTTCATGCTCGATAATCGAAAACGAACCAAAATTAAGAATAATAAAATACAACTTTGGAGGATGGAACTGGCCTCTTTTGGTTATACCATTCTCTATCGGCCTGGCAAGGAGAATGTGGCCCCGGACACCCTCACACGGGCATTCTGCTCCACTATGTCATCCTCCACTCATGGATGTCCACAATGGTTTGTGTCATCCTGGCGTTACGCGCATGCTACATTTCGTACGATCACGGAATCTCCCTTTTTCCACTGGAGATGTAAAAAAAATATGCTCAGAATGCCGGCTTTGTGCGGAATTAAAACCTCAGTTCTTCCGCCCCTCAGATGGTATACTCATACATGCAACCCAACCGATGCAACGACTTAGCATCGATTTTAAGGGCCCAGTGCCCTCTTCAACTCGGAACACATATTTGCTCACCATGATCGACGAATATTCACGTTTTCCGTTTGCCTTCCCCTGCTCCAATATGCTGGCGTCCACAGTAATCTGCTGCCTTGAGCAGGTATTTTCTCTCTGTGGCATGCCGGCTTATATTCACTCAGATCGGGGTCCATCCTTTATGTCAAGGGAACTCAAGGACTACCTCTCAGAACGGGGAATTGCTACAAGCAAAACAACACCATACCATACCATCGGAAATGGGCAGGTAGAGAGGTATAACGGTATCATCTGGAATTCCGTACGTCTCGCTTTAAGATCTCGGGGCCTACCAGACCAGCAATGGGAAACAGTGCTTCCGGATGCATTGCACTCTATACGGTCCCTGCTTTCTACAGCCACAAATACTACACCTCATGAGCGGTTCTTTGGATTCCAGCGTCGCTCATCTCATGGAACATCACTCCCGTCATGGCTAACTACTCCTGGACCTGTATTACTCCGAAGATACGTTCGGACGTCTAAAAATGACCCTCTTGTAGACGAGGTCGAACTAACCGATGCCAACCCCACCTATGCAAACATACGATATTCCGACGGCCGAGAATCTACCGTATCATTACGGGATCTGGCTCCCTGCCCACCAGGACCTAGTGGGACATCGGGTGATGGCATTTCACCAGGAAACTCTTGGGACCTATCGGGTACCCCTCTCCAGGATCCTGATCGGACACCAACTAGCTTGGTGCCGGTAGAACCCCGTGCTCAAGGTTGCGACCCTCCCAGTACCGCGCATGAAAGTACTGATCCGCCACAGACCAGCTCTGCACCTCCCTCTGAACAGAGGCAGTCCGACTTTGAACCTATTGGGGCTCGTACTCGAAGCCATGATCTCCCCGACCCTTCACAGGGCAATCCAGGCCACACAGACTCTGACCAATGGCCAACCGCATGTAAGCGGACCAGCGACCCTCTACGACGGGAATCCAAACGGGTGCGACTCTTCCTTGTTCGGCGGCTACGGACCAAAAGGTAGACCACAGCCTCCTAATCTTGCAGGAGGGAAGAATGTGATAAAAATGCTAACTTCCGAGAAGTTATGTCATCACTTCCTGTGAACTATGAACTATGAACTATGAACTGTGTACATACCTCACTTCCTGTAAATGTCACTTCCTGTTGGACTGGTATAAATACTGGTCTGTTCAGTATTGTAAGAGGCTTCTACCAGAGGCATGGTAAAGACCTCTCTTGTGTATAGTGTGTTTATAAGTTACTTAAAGCTTACTTTAAAGTTACTTGATGGTAAGTCTCCTTTTTCTTACATCACTCAGTACTGCCCCTCCGACAGTGCAGCACTCCCTCAGTACTGACCCTACTACAGTGCAGTGCTCCCTTAGTACAGCCCCACCCACAGTGCGGCGCTCCCTCGGTACTGACCCTCCGACAGTGCAGCACTCCCTCAGTACTGCCCCCCAACAGTGCGGCACGCCCTCAGTACTGCCCCTCCGACAGTGCGGCGCTCCCTCAGTACTGCCGCTCCGACAGTGCGGCACACCCTCAGTACTGACCCTCTGACAGTGCTGCACTCACTCTGTACTGACCCTCCGGCAGTGCGGCGCTCCCTCAGTACTGCCCCTCCGACAGTGCGGCGCTCCCTCAGTACTGCCCCTCCGACAGTGCGGCGCTCCCTCAGTACTGCCCCTCTGACAGTGCAGCGCTCCCTCAGTACTGACCCATCTACAGTGCAGCGCTCCCTTAGTACTGCCCCTCCGACAGTGCAGCACGCCCTCAGTACTGCCCCTCCGACAGTGCTGAACTCACTCAGTACTGCCCCTCCGAGAGTGCTGCACTCACTCAGTACTGCCCCTCCGACAGTGCAGCACTCCCTCAGTACTGACCCTAGTGCAGTGCTCCCTTAGTACAGCCCCACCCACAGTGCGGCGCTCCCTCGGTACTGACCCTCCGACAGTGCAGCACTCCCTCAGTACTGCCGCTCCGAAAGTGCGGCACTCCCTCAGTACTGCCCCCCAACAGTGCGGCGCTCCCTCAGTACTGCCGCTCCGACAGTGCGGCACACCCTCAGTACTGACCCTCTGACAGTGCTGCACTCACTCTGTACTGACCCTCCGGCAGTGCGGCGCTCCCTCAGTACTGCCCCCCGACAGTGCAGCACGCCCTCAGTACTGCCACTCCGACAGTGCGGCACTCCCTCAGTACTGCCCCTGCGACAGTGTAGCGCTCCCTCAGTAATGCCCCTCCCACAGTGCTGCGCTCCCTCAGTACTGCCACTCCGACAGTGCGGCACTCCCTCAGTACTGCCCCTCCGACAGTGCGGCACTCCCTCAGTACTGCCCCTCCGACAGTGCGGCACTCCCTCAGTACTGCCCCTCCAACAGTGCGGCACACCCTCAGTACTGACCCTCCGACAGTGCTGCACTCACTCTGTACTGCCCCTCCGACAGTGCGGCGCTCCCTCAGTACTGCCCCTCCGACAGTGCGGCTCTCCCTCAGTACTGCCCCTCCGACAGTGCGGCGCTCCCTCAGTACTGCCCCTCCGACAGTGTGGCGCTCCCTCAGTACTGCCCCTCCGACAATGCGGCGCTCCCTCAGTACTGCCCCTCTGACAATGCGGCGCTCCCTCAGTACTGCCCCTCTGACAGTGCAGCGCTCCCTAAGTACTGCCCCTCCGACAGTGCGGCGCTCCTTCAGTACTGCACTGGAGGGTCAGCCTAGATTTTGTGCTGAAGTTCTTGGAGTGGGTCTTGAACCCACAGCCTTCGGACTCAAAGGCGAGAGTGCTGCCACTGAGCCCAGGCTGACACCATCCGCCTCCCCACCCTCTTCACAAAGACACTGCCCCTATCCAACTCCCCACCTTTCCACAGAAACAAAAGACACTGCCCCTATCCAACTCCCCACCTTTCCACAGAAACAAAAGACACTGCCCCTATCCAACTCCCCACCTTTCCACAGAAACAATCAGCCTAGATTCTGTGCTCAAGTCTCTGGACCCCACGAGCTTCTGACGCAAGATGTGTGTGGTAAACCACTGTTATACCTGCCTGTGTGGGTGTTTGTATTCCACTGTGTACATGTCTGTACATGCCTTGGCTGACTCCTCCCACAAGTCCAGGTATAAAGGTGACTGCTCCACAGTCCCTCTGTATTCTGGACTGGTCGACCACTCGAGGCACACCTTCATTCTCTTGTTAATAAAAGCCTGTTAGTTACTCGCTTAACCTCAGTCTTTTGAGTAATTGATAGCGCATCAATGTGCGCGTGCTCCCACTGAGCCACGGCTGACTCCCACCGATCTCCCGAGATATTTAAAATAGGCTACACAATTTTGCAAGACAAAAAGAAAGGATGTTTTACTTTGGGTAATTTAAATAAGAACATAAGAAATAGGAGCAGGAGTCGGCCATTCGGCCCCTCGAGCCTGCTCTGCCATTCAATGAGATCATGGCTGATCTTCTGCCTCAGTTCCATTCACCGGCCCTATCGCCATGTCAATTGATGCCCTTACTAGTCAGAAATCTATCGACCTTCTGTTTTGAATATACTCAATGACTGAGTCTCCACAGCCCTCTGGGGTAGAGAATTCCAAAGATTCACCACCCTCTGTGTGAAGAAATGTCTTCTCATCTCAGTCCTGAATGGCCTACCCTTTACCCTGAGGCTGTGGCCCCTGGTTCTAGACTCCCCAGCCAAGGGAAACATTCTCCCAGCATCCACCCGATCAAGCCCTGTAATAATTTTGTATGCTTCAATGAGATCCCCTCTCATTCTTCTGAATTCAAGAGAATACAGGCCTAGTTTACTCAATCTCTTCTCATACAACAGTCCCGCCATCCCAGGAATCAATCTCGTGAACCTTCGTTGCATAGGTAAGGAGACCAAAACTGTACACAACACTCCAGGTGTGGTCTCACCAAGGCCCTATATAATTGGAGTAAGACTTCTTTACTCCTGTACTCAAATCCTCTTGTAATGAAGGCCAGCATACCATTTGCCTTCCTAATGGCTTGCTGCACCTGCACATTCACTTTCAGTGATTCATGTACAAGGACACCCAGGTCCCTTTGAGCATCTGCATTCCCCAATCTTTCACCATTTCTGTTTTTTCTACCAAAGTGGTTAATTTCACATTTATCCACATTATATTCCATCTGCCATGTTCTCGCCCACTCACTGAGCCTGTCGAGATCCCCTTGAAGCCTCTTCACATCCTCTTCACAACTGACACTGCCACCTAGCTTTGTATCATCAGCAAATTTGGAAATGTTACATTTGGTCCCCTCATCCAAATCATTGATGTAGATTGTGAATAGCTGGGGCCCAAGCACCGATCCCACTAGTCACAGCCTGCCATCCTGAAAAAGACCCGTTTATCCCTACTCTTTGTTTTCTGTCCGTTAACCAATTCTCAATCCACGCTAGTATATTACCCCCAATTCCATGTGCCCTAATTTTGTTCACCAACCTCATGTGGGACCTTATCGACGGCCTTCTGAAAATCCAAATACACCACATCTACCGGTTCCCCTTTGTCTACTCCACTAGTTACATCCTGAAAGAACTCCAATAGGTTTGTCAAACAGGATTTCCCTTTCATAAATCCATAAACCCTTTCATTGACTCTGCCCAATCTTACTACTGTATTAGTTTCTAAGTGCCCAGTTATTGCATCCTGTATAATAGATTCCAGCATTTTCCCAACTACTGATGTGAGGCTAACTGGTCTGTAGTTCCCCGTTTTCTCTCTCCCTCCTTTCTTAAATAGCGGGGTTACATTTGCTATCCTCCGCACTGTCGGAGGGGCAGTACTGAGTGAGTGTTGTTGATTTATTGGTGACTATCTTATATTAATGACCCCTAGATTTGGCCTCCCCCACAAGTGGAAACATCTTCTCCACGTCTATCCTCTCAAACCCTTTCATCATTTTAAAGACTTCTACCAGGTCACCTCTCAGCCTTCTCTTTTCCAGAGAAAGGAGCCCCAGCCTGTTCCATCTTTCCTGATAGGTATAACCGCTCAGTTCTGGTATCATCCTTGCAAATTCCTTTGGCACCTTCTCCAGTGCCTCTGTATCCGTTTTATAATATGGAGGCTTGATCGCGAATCTCCCAAGATTTACCCGATGGAGCCTGCTGTATAATTTATTGCTGTCTGATTTACATGGTCAATCATCTGAGACTCGAGAGGAGTCCGAGGGCAGAGGTGATGTGGAACATGGTAATCCAAGCACGGGAGAGCAGTGTGATAGCAAACAAGCATTTCCTTGTGAATCATAGAATAGCACAGCACAGAAAGAGGCCATTCGGCCCATCCAGTCTGCACTGGCTCCTCCACTTGCCGATGATGTGCCCACCCAGTCTCGCTGAGCTCAAGAGCATCAGCAGGAGAATCACGCACTGCTCCCCAGCCACGAGCCACACCACTGCTAGATACCCTCACTGCACATCAGCTCAGTGCTAGGCTGCAGTCCACACGCTGCACTTCACAGAGTCTGCCGTACGGTCCTGTGGTGGTGATGTTCCTGGACCAGTAATCCAGACGCCTTAACTAGTAACCCAGGGAAGGCAAGTTCAAATTTAATTAAATCTAAGATTTTAAAAATCTGTAAATATAAAGCTGGTCTCAGTAAAAGTGACTACAATTGTCGTAAAAAAACTGGTTCAGTAACGACCTGCCGATCTTACCCAGTCTGGTCTACATGAGACTCCAGTCCCACCCCAGCAGGGTTGGCTCATCGCTGCCCTCGGAAGTGGCCTCGTGAGACACTCAGTTGTATCAAAACCGCTACCAGCAGTTCAAGAAAAAGGCCCCTCACCACCACCACCGTCTCGGGGCCACTAGAGACGGGCAATAAACGCCAGCCTTACCAGCAATGCACAAATTCCAAAAATAATTGTTTTAAACATCATAACTTCCATCCCTGTGTATTCTTTTATTTAAAAAAAAGAGTAAACTATGTGAAAAGGAAGTGTTACAGTTTCTGGGTTTTCATGCCAGATATTTCTTCAGGTGCAGCACCAGAGGATGGCTGATAAATGTAAGCTCATCGCAGCCTGGAGCTCAGGCACATTGTTGGGACACAGCAAAAGTATCGAACCCGTGCTGCAGCTGCCCTGGGAGTGTTTGATGGGACAGTGTAGAGGGAGCTTTACTCTGTATCTAACCCGTGCTGTACCTGCCCTGGGAGTGTTTGATGGGACAGTGTAGACGGAGTTTACTCTGTATGTAACCCGTGCTGTACCTGCCCTGGGAGTGTTTGATGGGACAGTGTAGAGGGAGCATTACTCTGTATCTAACCCATGCTGTACCTGTCCTGGGAGTGTTTGATGGGACAGTGTAGAGGGAGCATTACTCTGTATCCAACCCATGCTGTACCTGCCCTGGGAGTGTTTGATGGGACAGTGTAGAGGGAGCTTTACTCTGTATCCAACCCATGCTGTCCCTGCCCTGGGATGCCTGGAATGGTAAAGTGCTGAACACAACATTTTGAAAGCAAGAAAAGGGATTTGAAGGGATTTTAAATGGAATGAGGTCCCACAGAATGGACCCAGCGAGGATTCTGGGAGATTCCCAGCTCTTCCCCCACCCACTAGTTGCTGTTTGTTACAGACACTGATTTCCAATGTCACTGCTATCTGTAGTTTAGGCTTTGCCTACTGATTGAGCAGCACACCCGTGTCTGACTGGCTCCGAGTCCATGTTGAGTGGGCACAGTGTGGCCGATCACCCTCACTCTCACCCTGGCTTCTGCTGACCTCTGGTAACTGACCCTCCTGCCAGTATCGCTTCGTCGTAACTTTCAACGGCAGCTAAAAGGAGCTTGGCGCCCCACTGGCCCAGCCACAGCTGAGGAAACATCTTCTCTCCATCTACCCTGTTGAGTCTGAGTGTCCCAGATATGCTTATTCTAAATCACTGGACACAGACAACAAGAATAACTTAAACAGGTCTTTACTAATCGAAGGTCAGGGCTGAACTGCTTAGCAAATTACTACACAGTGTTTATATACCGGTGTGGTCACCACCGGTACTACAATATACAGTAGCCAAGAGAAAGTAGTCCATCTCTTAAGGTAGTCTCTTAAGGTGGTACAGGTTACATACACCACAATTCCTCCCTTTTTAGCTTCACAGTGTACATCCCAATTTAAACATAACATGGATAACATATATCCAACTTCATGCAAAACTGTTCAAAGATTCAGTCTCTGAGGAGGCCTGCTGATCCGAGTTGGATAACGCCTTTCAGGGGTCTCTGATTCTCGTTGTTGGGATGACTCATCTAGTTGATCTCTTATGGATTGGACATCATCAGGTGCATTGGCGTCTGAGGTAGATGCTTCAGGTTCACTAACTTCTTCCACTGGTGTCTCTGTCGTAGTCATGGGTTCGACCCTTGTTCTCGATTCTACAAGTTGGTCAGCATGACGTCGTATTACGTTTTCACCAATATCCACCGTGTACATCAGGGGTCCTTGTCTGGCACGAATTGTTCCAGATTGCCATTTCTCATTCTTATAGTCCCGGGCTAACACTGGTTGTCCTATTTCGAAACTCCGAGTGGTCTTGTTATTTATATGCTGGAAATGTTTGTTTTCAACTTCCCTCCGCACATTTGGTTTTAACAAGTCCAACCTGGACCGCAACCTCCTGTTATAGAACATCATGGCAGGGCTTTGATTTGTCACTGCATGCGTGGCGTTTCGATATGCCATTAGGAAATTGTCCACCTTGTGTTGTAGTGGAATCTGGTCTTCGCTCATGGCCTTTATCGCCTTTTTGAACGTTTGTACAAATCTCTCGGCCAACCCATTTGTAGCCGGATGATATGGGGCAGAGGTATAATGTTTCACCCCATTCTTCTTCATGAATTTCTGGAATTCTTCTGACACGAACTGCGGTCCGTTGTCTGAACATATTTGTTCTGGCAATCCATTTCTTGCGAATATCGTTCTTAACACCGCGATCGTCTTTTCCGAGGTAGTGGTCGCCATCTTAATCACTTCTGGCCATTTAGAATGTGCGTCTACCGCAATTAAAAACATGGAGTCCATGAATGGACCTGCGGAGTCAATATGTACACGTTGCCATGGGGTTGAAGGCCATTCCCATGGATGCAGCGGTGCAATTGGAGGTGCATTTTGAACTTTTTGGCACCCTGAGCAGCTTTTAGTCAGATCCTCTATTTGTTGGTCGATACCTGGCCACCACACATAAGCCCTAGCAAGGCCTTTCATCTTGACTCCCCCCAGATGACCTTCATGCAGTTCCTTTAGAACTCTCTCCCTTAATTTAGGAGGAATAATCACCCTTGTTCCATACATCAATGTTCCTTGACAGACGGACAGCTGTTCTCGTCTGGCTGAGAATGCCGGTAACAGTGGTTCACCAAGAGCTGGCCATCCCTTCACTGTCAATTCGTAGACCCGAGACAGTGTCGGGTCGTTCCTGGTTTCTCTCTCAATACTTGCATTGGTGACTGGTAAACATTCGATGGTGGTCGAGTGAAATAACTCAACAGGGTCAACTGTCGGTGCCTCTTCCGCTGTAGGTAGTGGCAGGCGCGACAGCCCATCAGCATTACCATGTTGCTTTGTACCTTTGAATTCGATCTGATATTGATGTGCCCCTAGGAAAAGGGACCATCTCTGGAGCGTCTGCGCTGTCATCACCGAAACACCCTTCTTAGGGTTAAAAATGGAAACCAACGGCTGGTGGTCTGTCAGCAGCGTAAACTTTTGCCCTTGCAGGTAATGATTACATTTTTTACTCCCCACGCAAGGCTGAGAGCCTCCCTATCTATCTGAGCATAGTTGCGCTCAGCAGAGGTCAATGATCTGGATGCGAACGTGACTGGTCTTTCCAAGTCATTTGGCAACTTATGTGAGAGCACTGCCCCAATACCATATGGAGAAGCATCACAAGCTAAACGAATGGCAGCATTGGGTTAAAGTGAGCCAACACTTCCTTAGAGATGATCAATGCCTTGCTTTTGTGAAAGGCCCGCTTACAGTCCTCGCTCCACTTCCATGGCACTCCCTTCTGCAAAAGAGCGTTCAGCGGGTGTAGCACCGTGGATAAATTTGGCAGAAACTTATGGTAATAGTTAATCAACCCTAGGAACGACCTCAACTGGGATACATTTTCCGGAGCGGGAGCCTTCACAACAGCTTCGATCTTGTCAGGTGACTTGTGAAGCCCCTCCTGGTCAATGACGTGACCACAGTACGAGATTTGCTTCTGAAAGAACTCACATTTCTGGCGATTAACTCGAAGTCCATATTCTTTCAATCTGGTGAGCACCTGTTCCAAATTTGTAAGGTGTTCCTCATCATCATCTCCTGTAATCAGAATGTCATCCAGGTAGCATTGTGTGCCTGGAATTCCCTGTAATACCTGCTCCATGGCCCTTTGCCAAATCGCTGGAGCCGATGCCACTCCAAAAACCAGTCTATTATACCGATATAAGCCCTTATGCGTGTTGATCGTGAGATACTGGCGTGACGCTTCATCAACTTCCATCTGTAAGTACGCCTGCGCCAGGTCTATCTTGGTGAAGTGTTTCCCGCCAGACAACGAAGCGAAGATATCCTCAATCCGTGGAAGCGGATATTGCACCGTGTGAAGCACCGGATTAACAGTGACCTTGAAATCGCCACAGATGCGAACCTTCCCCGGTTCCCCCGGCTTGTTACTCGATGAACGCTTCATGACGGGAACAATGGGCGTAGCCCATTCACTCCAGTCCACCTTTGACAGTACTCCGGAACGTTCTAGTCCCTCCAGCTCAGCTTCCACAGCAGGTCGTATCGCATAAGGTACCGGTCTAGCTTTGAAAAATTTCGGGTTTGCATGTTCTTCAACCTTGATGTTTGCCGTAATTCCTTTCAGTGTTCCCAGTCCCTGCTGGAACACCTCTTTAGCATCGTCCAATATTCTGGACAGTCGTTTAGGTTTGACATCGTCCTTTTTACCGGAATCTACAGTTAGTGCTTTTAAGGAATGCCAGTCCATATTTATTCTCCTGATCCATTCCCGTCCCAGTAGTGGTGGACCTCCCTCAGGTAACACATATAAGTCCATTCCTCGGCTTTCTTTACCCTTGTGGACCACCTTTACCTTTATCTTTCCGATGGGGTATACTCCTTGCCCCGTGTATGTTTTCAATACAATCTCCGTATCCCTTAGGGGAATGTGTGGAAATAACCTTTTGTAATCTTGCTTATTCATGACCGTCAATGCCGATCCAGTGTCCAATTCCATCTTCACTTGGACTCCTGCTATCTGAAGTGTGACCCAGATAGTTTGGTGGTCTGCTGTGTTACCCACATTATGTATTCTTAGACAACCCAGTTCCTTACTGCTGGAGTCTGAATCCGTCTTCTGTTCATCCGAACTGTTCTCTGTCACCTTGTGTACCTTTTTGCACTTTTCCTGCGGTGACTTTTTGTTGCTGGTCTTCTTTCCTGACCGGCATACTTTAGCTATGTGACCTAGCCTGCCACATTTTCTGCATTCCTGATTTTTGAACCAGCACTGGTTCTGATCGTGCGTTGTCCTTCCGCAACGATAACACTTTACTGCACCCAATGCCATTCGATTGGTGCTGAGTTCCGATGACCTTAGCTGCATTTCCGCGGTGCCTCTTGCTGCGGCCTCGTGCGATGCTGCAATGGTGACAGCTTTATCAAGCGTAAGGTCCTTTTCCTCTCGCAGTCGCTTTTGAGTTCCTTCTTTTAGTAATCCACACACGAATTTATCTCTCAGAGCGTCTGCTAGTCCTGTACCAAACTGACAGTACTTTGATAGCTTGCGCAGTTCAATTAAGAATTCAGCGTTGCTTTCCTCTCTCAGCTGCGTTCTTCTGTAAAATTTAAATCGTTCCGCTATCAGCAGCGGCGTGGGGTTTAAATGTTCTTGCAGGATAGTAACAATATTCGCGAAAGTCTGATCCGCCGGTTTATCTGGTGTTACAAGGTGCCTCAATAACCAGTACGTCTTCGCACCCATTGAGTTTAATAAGGTTATTGCTTTCTTATCATCTGGTACCTCATTTGCTGTACAATAAACTCCAATGCGTTCTACATACGTGGCCCAATCTTCAACATCGCTATCAAAAGCAGTGATGTTACCGTGTTTAGGCATCCTTGAGAGTTTCTTTAAATATTTTATTTTCCCAAAATGGCGGCTTCCCGCGCTTGTCTTCTTCCCCCGCCTACTAAAATGGCGGCTTCCCGCGCTTGGCGGCTTTTCCCGCGCTTGTCTTCTTCCCCCGCCGACTACAATGGCGGCTTCCCGCGCTGGTCTTCTTCCCCCGCTGGCTACAATGATGATTACCGCGCTGTTGCCGTTCTCGCCTCCCAGCGGTTCTTAATTTCCCCGACACTGCTTTTGTTCCCCCCACGGTTCTCGTGGGCATTAACGCTTCCCTTGTTGCTGCGCCTCTCAGCCCCGATTGCAGCCCGGCCCTTTACACCGGCTGCGGTCGAGTTCTCCGCGGTTCTCGTGGCATTAACGCTGCCCTTGTCGCTGCGCCTCTCGGCCCCGATTGCAGCCCGGCCCTTTACACCGGCTGCGGTCTAGTTCTCCGCCCTTTTTCCTCCGGTTTCCCTCCCCTTCTCCACTGACAACGTGGCCGACTTTCTGCCCGTGTCGCTAGATCGGCTTACCCACCACCGTGGTAGAAGGATGATCACTGCCTGTCGCTGATGGAGGACTTCGTGGTCAGTAATTTCAACCCGGGTTCTCGATGCCTCCCGTGCGATGCGGTGCTCAGCAGGCTGATGAGGGCGGATGCCTCTTCTCGACGCCCGTTCTGAGGACGAAGCTGCCTTGGATGCAAAACTGCCGCAGGGTAAGATCGGACTCATCGCCACTGTTGAGTCTGAATGTCCCAGATATGCTTATTCTAAATCACTGGACACAGACAACAAGAATAACTTAAACAGGTCTTTACTAATCGAAGGTCAGGCCTGAACTGCTTAGCAAATTACTGCACAGAGTTTATATACCGGTGTGGTCACCACTGGTACTACAATATACAGTAGCCAAGAGAAAGTAGTCCATCTCTTAAGGTAGTCTCTTAAGGTGGTACAGGTTACATACACCACATACCCCATCAAACCCTGTCTCCCCACTGGCCCAGTCACAGCTGAGGAAACATCTTCCCTCCGTCTACCCCATCAAACCCTGTCTCCCCACTGGCCCAGCCACAACTGAGGAAACATCTTCCCTCCGTCTACCCCATCAAACCCTGTCTCCTCACTGGCCCAGCCACAACTGAGGAAACATCTTCCCTCCGTCTACCCCATCAAACCCCTTTATAATCTTAAAGCCCTCGATCCGGTCGCCCCTCGGCCTTCTCTTTTCTAGAGTAAAGAGCCCCCGCCTGTTCATCCTTTCCTGATGGTTGTAACCTCTCACTTCTGGTATCATCCTTGTAAATCTTTTTTGCACCTTCTCCCACGCCTCTATATCCTTTCTATAATATGGAGAGCAGTTGTAAACCTGTTGGATGTGTAAGGAAAGCATTAATCAGACTGTCCTGAAGTCCACTAATGTTAATGGGCTATTGGTATCTTTTTATATTGTAGTAAAGTTAATCTTTAGTCTTTAGCTGTTAAGCAGGGAGGTTGAAGTTAATGTAACGTGCCACTGGGTTAGTGAGCCAGAGCTAACCCTGTAGCAATGATCAGTCTCAATAAGAGGCGTAAAGATGGGCCATTGCATACTGAATCATTTGAGAACAATGTGGGGAAACAGGTCGACCTGCAGAGGAGAACATCTGGGTGTACGTCATCCTTCATAACTGGTACAACTGATACAGAAACAAAGTTAGATTTATAAATAAAGGTTTCACTTGGCAGACTAGTGATTATATGGAACAAGAGTGAAACTATCAATAAGATACAAAGTGAGGGAGTTATGCTGACCTGACTTAGCCTAATGGAAAAAGAGCTTAAGTAAGGAAAACTAAAGTTATTGATAAGGGATAAGTCAATTAAATTCTCCTTATATGGAATTATATTTTAATTAACTTTAATATAATTATGTAACATACAGATTGATACAGCACAGGAGCAGTCCATTTAAAAAAGGGTGGTAGAGAGAAAACGGGGAATTACAGACCGGTAAGCCTGACATCGGTAGTGGGGAAAATGCTAGAGTCCATTATAAAAGATGTAACAGCAGAGCACTTGGAAAACAGTGACAGGATCGGACAAAGTCAACATGAATTTACAAAAGGTAAATCGTGCTTGACTAATCTACTGGAATTTTTTGAGGATGTAACTGGTAGAATAGATAAGGGAGAACCAGCAGATGTGGTGTATTTGGACTTTCAGAAGGCTTTCGATAAGGTCCCACATAAGAGATTAGCGTGTAAAATTAAGGCACATGGGATTGGGGGTAAGGTACTAACTTGGATAGAGAACTAGTTGGCAGACAGGAAGTAAAGAGTTGGAATAAACGGGTCGTTTTCCGAGTGGCAGGCAGTGACTAGTGGGGTACCGCAGGGATCAGTCCTTGGGCCCCAGCTATTCACAATATATATTAATGATCTAGACGAGGGAACCAAATGTAATATCTCCAAGTTTGCAGATGACACAAAGCTGGGTGGGTGGGTGTGCTGTGAGGAGGATGCCGAGAAACTCCAGAATGATTTGGACAGGTTGGGTGATTGGGCAGATGCAGTATAATGTGGATAAATGTGAGGTTATCCACTTTGGTGGCAAAAACAGGAAGACAGATTATTATCTGAACGGCAATAGATTGGGAAAAGGGGAAGTGCAACGAGACCTGGGTGTCCTTGTGCACCAGTCGCTGAAGGTAAGCATGCAGGTGCAGCAGGCGGTTAAGAAGGCAAATGGTATGTTGGCCTTCATAGCGAGAGGGTTTGAGTACAGGAACAAGGATGTCTTGCTGCAGTTGTACAGGGCCTTGGTGAGACCACACCTTGAGTATTGAGTATTGTGTGCAGTTTTGGTCGCCTTATCTGAGGAAGGATGTTCTTGCCATGGAGGGAGTGCAGCGAAGATTCACTAGACTGGTACCTGGGATGGCAGGAATGACGTATGGAGAGAGATTGGGTCGATTGGGCTTGTATTCGCTAGAGTGTAGAAGAATGAGAGGGGATCTCATTGAAAGTTATAAAATTCTAACAGGACTAGACAGACTAGATGCAGGAAGGATGTTCCCAATGGCAGGGGAGTCCAGAACCAGGGGTCACAGCCTAAGGATAAGGGATAAGCCATTTAGGACTGAGATGAGGAGGAATTTCTTCACCCAGAGAATGGCGAACCTGTGGAATTCTCTACCACAGAAGGCAGCTGAGGCCAATTCATTAAATATATTCAAGAAGGAGTTAGATATATTAAGGCTAAAGGGATCAAGGGATATGGGGAGAAGGCAGGGACAGGGTACTGAATTTGGATGATCAGCCATGATCACATTGAATGGCGGAGCGGGCTCGAGGGGCCGAATGGCCTACTCCTGCTCCTATCTGTAATGTCCGTGTGTAATTGAGACATGGACTGCAGAAGTTGGTTATAACAGGTGTTTACTGAATGAAGACAAAACTGGAACTACTATACAAAGTTACTACACAGGCTTATATACAGGGGTGGTCACTACTGGTACTGCAGTATACAGGGGCTGCAGAATATAGTTCCTTCTTCAAGGTACATACACTACAATTCCTCCCCTTTTAGCTAAACAGTACATAACATTCGATTAATAATTAAATAACATATTTACAATTACAGTTGCTATATACATTAGCTGAAGTTAATCAATTATAAATTCAGTCTTTGAGGAGGCTTCCTGATTCTGTCCGGACAACGCCTCTTTGGGGTATCAGGTTCTTCTGGCAAAGTTGATTCGGGATCAACGTCGTTGTTTGGTTCGTCTGCTTCCAATATCACCGATTCTGAGGTAGATGCAATTGGTACTTCGGTTTCATCACCAGGTGTATCGGATCGTGGTGTGGAATTGACGTTTTCCAGTGACTCTAGAATCTGGTCAGCATGGCGTCTTACAATGCTCTCTCCAACATCCACGGTATACATTAGAGGTCCTTGCCGTGTGCAGATCGTTCCTGGCTGCCATTTCTCTGTGCGGTAGGCCCGGGACAAAACTGGTTTAACTATCTTGAAACTCCTGGTTGGCCTTTCATTCATATTCTGAAACTGCCTGTTCTCCACATCTCTTCTGATGCTTGGCTTAACCAAATCCAAGCGGCATCTTAGTCTTCGATTGAAAAACATCATGGCTGGAGTTTGGTTGGTAACCGCATGTGTCGCATTCCGGTAGGCAAACAAGAAGTTATCCACCTTGTGTTGTAGGGGTATGTCTTCATTACACATTGCCTTGATAGCCTTCTTGAATGTTTGAACGAACCTCTCAGCCAATCCATTGGTGGCTGGATGATATGGGCCGGATGTGTAATGCTTAAAACCATTGTTCTTTAAGAACCTCCGGAACTCTTCAGACACAAACTGTGGTCCATTGTCGGAGCAAATCTGTTCAGGCAGCCCATTTCTGGTGAATATGGTTCGTAAGACTGTGATAGTTTTTTCTGTGGTGGTTGAGGACATTTTTATTACCTCTGGCCACTTTGAATGTGCATCCACCGCAATTAAAAACATCGAGTCCATAAATGGACCAGCAAAATCAATGTGTACCCTTTGCCATGGAGATGAGGGCCACTCCCATGGATGTAGAGGGGCTTGTGGTGGGGCGTTTTGGACCTTCTGGCATCCTGTACAGCTCTTGGTCATCTTTTCGATTTCTCTATCGATTCCCGGCCACCACACAAACGCTCTGGCTAAGTTCTTCATTTTTACCCCTCCCAGATGACCCTCATGAAGCTCATTGAGCACTCTATCCTTCAATTTGGGTGGAATTACTACTCTGGATCCACACATCAAGGTTCCTCGGCACACTGACAGCTGTTCTCTTCTCGGCGAGAATGCTGGCAACAGTGGTTCGCCATGTGCTGGCCATCCCTTCACTGTTAAATCATAGACCCTGGAGTGTGTCGGGTCATTTCGTGTTTCCTTTTCTATGTTTGCATTCGTCACAGGTAGACATTCGACTATGGTCGAGTGAAATATCTCCACAGGATCCACTGCAGGTGCTTCTTCCACCGTCGGCAACGGTAGGCGCGACAATCCATCAGCATTCCCATGCTGTTTAGTTCCTTTGTACTCGATGTCATATTGGTGTGCCCCTAGGAAAAGGGACCACCTCTGTAGCCGTTGTGCTGTCATTATCGGGACGCCCTTCTTAGGGTTGAAAATGGAGACAAGAGGTTGATGATCAGTTAGTAGAGTAAATTTCTGTCCGTGCAGGTAGTGATTGAACTTCTTCACCCCCCACACCAGGCTGAGGGCCTCTCTGTCAATCTGGGCATAGTTACGCTCAGCTGCAGTTAACGAGCGGGACGCAAAAGCTATCGGCCTCTCTGAACCACCAAGGGATTTATGTGACAGTACCGCTCCAACGCCGTAGGGAGATGCATCACACGCCAGTCTTATCGGTAGTGATGGGTTGTAGTGAGCCAATACTTCTCTTGAAGTGATCAGGCCTTTACACTTCTGAAAGGCCCGCTTACATTCATCGCTCCATTTCCATGCTACTCCAGTTTGTAGCAGGGCGTTCAGTGGGTGCAGAATTGTGGACAAATTCGGCAAAAACTTATGGTAGTAATTCACCAATCCGAGGAATGACCTCAGTTGCGACACATTTTCAGGCGCTGGAGCCTTAACTACCGCTTCAATTTTGTCAGGGGACTTATGTAACCCCTCTTCATCAATCACGTGGCCACAATACGATATCTGTTTCTTAAAAAACTTGCACTTGGGGCGATTGGCTCGTAGCCCATGTTCTCTTAGTCTAGTGAGCACCTGCTCTAGGTTGGCAAGGTGTTCACTGTCATTTTCACCTGTCACTAGGGTGTCGTCCAAGTAACACTGAGTCCCCGGAATCCCTTGCAGGACTTGTTCCATCGCTCTTTGCCATATAGCCGGAGCTGATGCTACTCCGAATACCAGTCAATTATACTGGTGAAGACCTTTGTGAGTGTTTATCGTGAGATATTTCCTAGAGGATTCTTCAACCTCCATCTGCAAATATGCTTGCGCTAGGTCAATTTTTGTAAAACGTTTCCCTCCAGATAGTGAGGCGAAAATATCTTCTATCCTCGGAAGAGGATACTGTACTGTGTGAAGGACTGGGTTCACAGTCACCTTGAAGTCCCCACAGATGCGAACCTTCCTTGGCTCCTCAGACTTATTGTTTAACGTTTTCTTCATGACAGGAACGATGGGTGTCGCCCACTCGCTCCAGTCTACCTTAGTTAGCACGCCTGCATTCTCCAGCTCTGCCTCGACGGCTGGGCGAATTGCATACGGTACCGGTCTTGATTTGAAAAACTTGGGAATTGCATTCTCTTCTATTTTTATCGAGGCGGTTACGCCTTTAAGAGTTCCCAGTCCTTGTTGAAATACCTCTTTAGCGTTAGCTAAGATTTTTGACAATCGTCCAGGAGTGACGTCGTTATCCTTTTTACCAGCCACAGTCAGTGCCTGAATGGAGTGCCAGTCTAAACTTATCTTTCTGATCCATTCACGTCCCAATAACGATGGTCCACCATCTTGCAGTATGTACAGATACAATTTCTGTATTTCCTTGCCGTTGTATTCGACAGGCACCCTTATTTTCCCTCTGGGGTATACTTTCTGCCCCGTATATGTCTTCAAGACAATGGATGTGTCTTTCAAGGGTATGTGAGAGAATAGCCGCTCATAGTCTCGTCGATTCATGACGGTCAGGGCTGATCCTGTATCCAATTCCATTTTGACTTGGGACCCTGCTATCGTGAGGGTGACCCAAATGGTTCGGTGATCCTCTTTTGCGATTACGTTGTGTAGTTTGAGACAGCTTAGTCTCTTGTTCCCGGATTCACTATCGCTCTTCTGGTCTTCGGAACTACTGTCCGTCATCTTTTGTACTTTCCTGTACTTTTCCTTAGTAGTCTTTTTGTTGTCGTTAGTCTTCTTCCCGGAGCTGCAAACTCGTGCAATGTGTCCCATCTTTCCGCATTGCCTGCATGTTTTGTCCTTGGACCAGCAGTCCTTCTGGTCATGGGTTATTCTGCCGCAGCGATAACATTTTTCAAATCCCCGTTTCATTTCATGGGTGCCGTATTCCTGTGGCTTTTGCTGTATTTCCGCAGCTCCCCTTGCTGCTGCTTCGTACGATACTGCCACGCTGAAAGCCTTATCTAGCGTCAGCTCTTTCTCTGAGAGTAACCTCTTCTGGGTTCCTTCACTCAGGAGTCCACAGGCAAATTTGTCCCGTAGGGTATCTGCCAGTCCTGCTCCGAACTGGCAGTGCTTTGATAGCTTGCGTAGTTCCGTAAGGTAATCAGCATTGCTCTCATCTTTATGCTGATTTCTCTTGTGGAATTTAAATCTTTCTGCTATCAGCAGCGGTGTAGGATTTAGGTGTTCCTGTAGGATATCAACAATTTCGTTAAAACTCTTCTCCATTGGTTTGACTGGAGTGATCAGGTTCCGCAATCGGCCGTACGTTCTTGCGCCCATTAAGTTTAGTAGTACCGATGCCTTTTTCTCATCGGCTACTTCATTTGCCTTGCAATATACTTCGACTCTTTCCACATACGTGGTCCAGTCTTCTATTGCATTATCGAAGGCAGTGATATTGCCAGTCTTCGGCATCTTGGAGATCTAAGATGGCGCCTCCTGCGCTTTGCCTTCTTCCCCGATTGAACAAAATGGCGCCTCCCGCGCTTTGCCTTCTTCCCTGCTGGATTAAGATGGCGCCTCCCGTGCTTTCTGCCTTTTCCGCTGCTGCCAGCGCTGTTGCTGGCGTTTTTATTCCTTGATGGCGATGCCCTATGGTCTTCGCACGCTTCCCCCCGCGCTGCTGCCAACGCCGCTCTCCGCAGTCCCCGTGGCAAACTGCAGCTCCTCGCGGCTTTCTGCGCTTCTAATTTCTTCTTCTTTTATTTTAATTACTGTTCCCGTCGTCAGAGCAGACCCTATGGGACACTTCCCTCCCTCTTCTCGGGTCTGTACGCTGCCCGGCTTCGTAGCACCGGCCGCGCCCTGTGTGCTCCACCCTCTCTCTCTCTCTCTCTCCTCTTCCCGACAACGCTGCTCGGCCCCGTTGAAAAGCCACCCGATCGAGCTCTAGCCTACCGCAGCCCAGGAAGGATCAGTGTACTACCTGCCACTAGCCCGATTAGCTGGAACACCATAGACTGGATAGCCAAGCCCAGCTCTCGACAGCCTCTCCTGCAAATCTTCGAATTCGATGAATCAGAGGGCGGTTGCCCACGGTCGACGCCCGTTTCTTCTGTTTGTTTTTTTTTCTTTTTGGATTTCTTCCTTTTGGCTTCGACCTCTAATAACTTCGCTTCAGGTATGGATCCCCGTGAGGTGGTGCAGAACTGTAGGTAAGTTCGGATCTGCTCGTCGCCAGTGTTACGTCCGTGTGTAATTGAGACACGGACTGCAGGAGTTGGTTATAACAGGTGTTTACTGAATGGAGACAAAACTGGAACTACTATACAAAGTTACTACACAGGCTTATATACAGGGGTGGTCACTACTGGTACTGTAGTATACAGGGGCTGCAGAATATAGTTCCTTCTTCAAGGTACATACACTACACTATCTTCTATGTTTCTATGTTTCTATTCGGCTCATCGTGCCTGTGCTGTCTCTTTGAAAGAGCTCTCCAATTAGTCCCACTCCTCTGCCCTTTCCCCAGAGCTCTGCAAATTTTTCCCCTTTAAGTATTTATCCAATTCCCTTTTGAAAGTTATTATTGAATCTGCTTCCTTCACCCTTTCAGTCAGCGTATTCCAAATCATAATAACTCACTGTGTAGAAAAATTTCTCCTCATCTCGCCTCTGGTTCTTTTGCCAATTATCTTAAATCTGTGACCTGTGGTTAGAATATAAGAACACAAGAAATAAGAGCAGGAGTCGGCCATTCGGCCCCTCGAGCCTGCTCCGCCATTCAATAAGATCATGGCTGATCATTGACCTCAACTCCACTCTCCCGCCCGATCTCCATATCCCTTGATTCCCCGAGAGTCCAAAAATCTATCGATCTCAGCCTTGAATATACTCAACGACTCAGCATCCACAGCCCTCTGAGGCAGAGAATTCCAAAGATTCACCACCCTCTGAGTGAAGAAATTCCTCCTCATCTCAGTCCTAAATGGCCGACCCCTTATCCTGAGACTGTGCCCCCTGGTTCTAGACACTCCAGCCAGGGGGAAACAACCTCTCAGCATTTACCCTGTCAATCCCCCTCAGAATCTTGTACGTTTCAATGCGATCACCTCTCATTCTTCTAAACTCCAGAGAGTATCGGCCCATTCTACACAATCTCTCATCATAGGACAACCCTCTCATCCCGGGAATCAATCTGGTGAACCTTCGTTGCACCGCCTCCAAGGCAAGTATATCCTTCCTTAGATAAGGAGACCAAAACTGTGCCCAGTACTCCAGGTGTGGTCTCACTAAGGCCCTGCACAATTGTAGCAAGACCTCCTTACTCTTATACTCCAACCCCCTTGCAATAAAGGTCAACATGTCATTTGCCTTCCTTATTGCTTGCTGGACCTGCATGTTAACTTTCGGTTACCGACCCTTCTGCCAATGGAAACAATTTCTCCTTATTTACTCGATCAAAACCCCTCATGATTTTGAGCACCTGTATTAAATCTGCTCTTAACCATCTCTGCTCTGAGGAGAACAAGCCCAGCTTTTCCAGTCTATCCACGTAACTGAAGTCCTTCATCCCTGGTACCATTCTAGTAAATCTCCTCTGCACCCTCTCCAAGGCCTTAACATCCTTCCTAAAGTGTGATGCCCTGAATTGAACAGTGTTTTATAAAGGTTTCACATAACTTCTTTGCTTTTGTACTCTATGCCTCTGTTTATAGAGCAAGGATCCCACATGGTTTTTAAAAAAACAGCCTTTTCAATTTGTCCTGCCATCTTCAAAGGTTTGTGTACATACACCCCCAGGTCTCTGTTCCTGCAGCCTCTTTAAATTCTAACAGGACTAGACAGGTACTGACTTGGATAGAGAACTGGTTGGCAGACAGGAAGCAAAGAGTTGGAATAAACGGGTCTTTTTCCGAGTGGCAGGCAGTGGCTAGTGGGGTACCGCAGGGATCGGTGCTAGGACCCCAGCTGTTCACAATATATATTAATGATCTACACGAGGGAACTAGATGTAATATCTCCAAGTTTGCAGACGACACAAAGCTGGGTGGGCGTGTGTGCTGTGAGGAGGATGCCGAGAAACTCCAGTATGATTTGGACAGGTTGGGTGATTGGGCAGATGCATGGCAGATGCAGTAAATGTGGATAAATGCAAGGTTATCCACTTTGGTGGCAAAAACAGGAAGGCAGATTATTATCTGAACGGCAATAGATTGGGAGAAGGGGAAGTGCAACGAGACTTGGGTGTCCTTGTGCACCAGTCGCTGAAGGTAAACATGCAGGTGCAGCAGGCGGTTAAGAAGGCAAATGGTATGTTGGCCTTCATAGCGAGAGGATTCGAGTACAGGAGCAAGGATGTCTTGCTGCAGTTGTACAGGGCCTTGGTGAGACCACACCTTGAGTATTGTGTGCAGTTTTGGTCACCTTACCTGAGGAAGGATGTTCTTGCCATGGAGGGAGTGCAGCGAAGATTCACCAGACTGATACCTGGGATGGCAGGAATGATGTACGAGGAGAGATTGGGTCCATTGGTCTTATATTCGCTGGAGTTTAGAAGAATGAGAGGGGATCTCATTGAAAGTTATAAAATTCTAACAGGACTAGACAGACTAGATGCAGGAAGGATGTTCCCGATGGCCGGGGAGTCCAGAACCAGGGGTCACAGTCTGAGGATAAGGGGTAAGCCATTTAGGACTGAGATGAGGAGGAATTTCTTCACCCAGAGAGTGGTGAACCTGTGGAATTCTCTACCACAGAAGGCAGTTGAGGCCAATTCATTAAATATATTCAAGGAGGAGTTGGATATATTTCTTAAGGCTAAAGGGATCAAGGGATATGGGGAGAAAGCAGGGACCGGGTACTGAATTTGGATGATCAGCCATGATCTCATTGAATGGCGGAGCAGGCTCGAGGGGCCGAATGGCCTACTCCTGCTCCTATCTTCTATGTTTCTATGTTAATATTGTACCCTTTAGTTTATATTGCCTTTCCTCATTCTTCCTACCAAAATATATCACTTCACACTTTTCTGCATTAAATTTCATCCGACATTTGTCTGCCAATTTCAGTAGTCTGTCGATGTCCTCCTGAAGTCTATTACTACCCTCCTGTATGGATTGTCATGTAGACAAGTGAAAGGTATAAAAGCTGCCAGTGTGTAATGAGTATTTGGATTGGTAAAGGCCTAAGATACCGAGCTCAGAACTGTAACACGTTTGGATCCCCAACCAACCCATCCAATGAGGTTGTGAGTGCGACCTTTTAAGTGTGTGTTGAAGTGTGTGCTTAGGTACGATTGCATGTGCTGTAAGCTTCATAAAACGACGACACCTGACTTCAATGTTCAAGAACCTTATTGAAAATCATAACGAAGACCACTAACAGACTCACTAAATCCAGAAGCCCCAGTTTCTACTGGGCTTCCCCCAGTTGTCCGATTCTATCGGAGAGGTTGGCAGCTTGCCGCACACAGGCCGCACAACCCCAGCGACGCTGATCGAAGAGACTAAACCCCCCTACAGGATGGCACATCCCAGAGGTAGGGTCGCCAACTCTGGTTGGACGCTTTCCAGGAGATTTCATCACATGACCTCCAATGGCACCCACCCCCCCGCCATTGGTCACCCAACATGTCCATCCTCGCGACGCACCGTCTTCTCGCACCAATTGGAAAGCGACTAGACTCTGTTATACCTGATTGGGTGATTCTTGACGGTCAGTCAAACAGCCTTTTCTCCATCTCCATTATTTTTATATAACAAACAAAAGTGTTCAAAGAAAACAGAAAGATCACACAATTGTTTTTAACAGTTTTTCTCCCGGGTTTGCTGGCAGCAGTAACCAGGAGATTAATCTTCAATTCCTGGAGACTCCAGGGCAATCCCGGTTAGACCACACCTGGAACACTGGGAGCAGTTCTGGGCACCACACCTTAGGAAGGATATATTGGCCTTGGAGGGAGTGCAGCGTAGGTTTACCAGAATGATACCCGGACTCCAGGGGTTAAGTTACGAGGAGAGATTACACAAACTAGGGTTGTGTTCCCCAGAGTTTAGAAGGTGATCTGATCAAAGTTTTCAAGATATTAAGGGGAACAGATAGGGTAGATAGAGAGAAACTATTTCCGCTGGTTGGGGAGTCTAGGACTCGGGGGCAGAGTCTAAAATTAGAGCCAGACCTTTCAGGAGTGAAGTTAGGAAACACTTCGACACACAAAGAGTGGTAGAAGTTTGGAACTCTCTTCCGTAAACAGCAATTGATGCTCGATCAATTGTTAATTTTAAATCTGAGATTCATAGAATCAGAGAATCATAGACATTTACAGCACAGAAGGAGGCCATTCGGCCCATCTTGTCCATGCCAGCTGACAAAGAGCTATTCACCCTAATCCCTCTTTCCAGCACTTGGTCCCTAGAGATTGATTGCTTTTTGTTAACCAAAGGTATTAAGGGATATGGGACAAAGGTGGGTAGATGGAGTTAGGTCACAGGTCAGCCATGATGTCATTGAATGGCTGAACAGGCTCGAGGGGCTCAATGGCCTCCTCCTGTTCTTATGTTGTGATGTGCCCAGAGGTGACACCATGTTTATAAGTGCAGCCGCCTTGCCTGCCGGATCCTCGATACCCGGACACTTTGGGAAAAAGCCAATAACTCAGATGTGTTTTGAAGGGCAGGCAGACTGAAGATCGGGTTATTTAATTGTTGCATCCAGCAAATTAGCAATTGAAATCCAGCAGCCTTTGGGAATATTAAACACAACGCCAGGGCCTTACGTTAGTTCATTGAATGACCCTGCCTGTTCCACTGCCTCACAAAAACATTAACATTCATCTCACAGCCCAAACACGATTGGGAGGCCACCTCTTGTAAATAGAAGGAACGATCTCAGGCAGCACTTTGTTACCACGAGCTGCCTAGGTTTGTACTGTGAAGTCTCAGGGCCACATCTAAAGTTTAAACCCCTGTTCGCATCCTGGTTTTCAAATCCCTCCATGGCCTCGCCCCTCCCTATCTCTGCAACCTCCTCCAGCCCTATAACCTTCCGAGATCTCTGCACTGCTCCAACTCTGGCCGCTTGTCCATCCCCAATTTTCTACACTCCACCACTAGTGGCCGTGCCTTCAGCTGCCTGGGCCCTAAGCTCTGGAATTCCCTCCCTAAACCTCTCCGCCTCTCTAACTCTCTCTCCTCCTTTAAGACGCTCCTTAAAACCTACCTTCTTGATCAAGCTTTTGGTCACCTGCCCTAATATCTCCTTATTTGGCTCGGTGTTGAGTCTTGTCTGGTAATGCTCCTGTGAAGCGCCTTGGGATGTTTTACTAAGTTAAAAGGTGTTATATAAATACAAGTTGTTGTTGTTCCCATTAATTCCCAGATATCTCAAATCACAGATACTAACTGATCTCTGGGTTCTGATTTAGGATTTATCCACCATGAATATATCATTAAGAACATCCCCACCCAAACCTTCAACCCCACAATATTCAAACAGGATAAACCAGTGAATAATTTCTTCGGCAGCACCTCCCAAACGCGCGACCTCTACCACCTAGAAGGACAAGGGCAGCAGGCGCATGGGAACCCCACCACCTCCCAGCTCCCCTCCAAGTCACACACTATCCTGACTTAGAGGTATATTGGCCGATCCTTCATCGTCGCTGGGTCAGAATCCTGGAACTCCCTCCCTAACAGCACTGTGGGAGTACCATCATCACACGGACTGCAGCGGCTCACCACCACCTTCTCAAGGGGCAACTAGGGATGGGCAATAAATTCTGGCATTGCCAGCGCCGCCCACATCCCGAGAATGATAAAAACAAGGCAGGACCAGGATGTTTGGGATACAAGGACCTAGTTAACAGGGTCTATGTACACGCTATATATGTGCAAGATTCAAACTAAAGGCAACACTTCTAGATTAGAGATAAAACGATCAGTGCCACATCAGCAGCCCTTCCAGCTCACCCTTGTTCCGAGGGCCACATCCTCACCTCGGAGCACTGACCCGCACCTTATATTATACTAAAATATTTAAGAACATAAGAAATAAGAGCAGGAGTCGGCCATTCGGCCCCTCGAGCCTGCTCCGCCATTCAATGAGAACATGGCTGATCATCGACCTCAACTCCACTTTCCCGCCCGATCTCCGTATCCCTCGATTCCCCTAGAGTCCAAAAATCTATCGATCTCAGCCTTGAATATACTCAACGACTGAGCCTCCACAGCCCTCTGGGGTAGAGAATTCCAATCAAATTTTACATCAAAGGCAGTAACTGAAGGGTCCGTGTGCGAGGAGCCTAACGCAGCCCCTGAACCCTCAGCTAACGCGGACAGCCCTCATACCATCGGGTCTCGGCCGAGGGTCCCCCCTCAGGAGAACTTCCTCAGGTTGCTGGGTCTGAATTAAACCAGAGCAGCAGGTTTAGAATAAAAACATGGGAAAATAAAAGCAGAGGATACTGGAAATCATCGAACCAGACAGCAGAGAGGGAGGCCACTCAGCAGGTCAGCCTGCCGCTGAAGAGGGAATCGATGGGTTGACGTCTCAGGTGCAAAGCCCTTCCTGGGAACTCCTCATTTAGAAAGACACGGATAGACCGAGTAATTACAGGCCAGTCAGCCTAACCTCGGTGGTGGGAAAATTATTGGAAAGAATTCTGAAGGACAGGATAAATCTTCATTTAGAAAGACACGGATTAACCAAGGATAGTCAGCACGGATTTGTTAAGGGAAGGTCGTGTCTGACAAACTTGATTGAATTTTTTGAGGAGGTAACAAGGAGGGTAGATGAGGGTAGTGCGTCTAATGTAGTGTATATGGACTTTAGCAAGACTGGTCACAAAGTTAAAAGCCCATGGGATCCAGGGCAAAGTGTCAAGTTGGATTCAAAACTGGCTCAGAGGCAGGAAGCAGAGGGTAATGGTTGATGGGTGTTTTTGTGACTGGAAGGCTGTTTCCAGTGGGGTTCCGCAGGGCTCAGTACTCGGTCCCTTGCGTTTTGTGGTATATATCAATGATCTTGACTTGAATATAGGGGGTATGATTAAGAAGTTTGCAGATGATACTAAAATCGGCTGTGTGGTTGATACTGAAGAAGGAAGCTGTAGACTGCAGGAAGATATCAATAAATTGGTCAGGTGGGCAGGACAGTGGCAAATGGAATTCAATCCGGAGAAGTGTGAGGTAATGCATTTGGGGAGGGCTAACAGGGAAAGGGAATACACATTAAATGGTAGGATATGGAGTAGTGTAGAGGAGCAAAGGGACCTTGGAGTGCATGTCCACAGATCCCTGAAGGTAGCAGGCCAGGTAGATAAGGTGGTTAAGGTGGCATACGGAATGCTTGCCTTTATTAGCCACTAGCTGGAGTGCCCGGCGGTGCCGAGGGTTTTTTGAGGGCATGTTGTTATGAAAAAAGTAGAAATAATTTTTATATATATATATAAATGAGTTGTTGTCTGTCTGTCTGTCTGTGGGAAGGAGAGAGAGAGAGGGTAAGAGAGAGAGAGAGACTGGGGGGGCAGAGAGGCCCAGGGATCGAGAGAGAGACTGGGGGGAGAAGAGAGCGACGGGGGGGGGAGAGAAAGACTGGGGGGGAGAGCGCGACTGGGGGGGGGAGAGAGAGAGAGAGAGACTGGGGGGAGAGACAGAGAGACTGCGGGTGAAGAAGGGCAGCCGCCATTTTGTGAGGTCGGCGGGAAGTTCCCTCACCCTCTCTCTCTCCCACCCCCTCTCTCTCCCTGCCCGTCTCTCCCCTCTCTCTCTCCCCGCCCCTCTCTCTCCCCCTCCCTCCCTCCCCCTGCCCCTCTCTCTCCCCCTCCCTCCCTGCTCTCTCTCTCTCTTCCCCTCCCTTCCCGCTCGCTCTCTCTCCCTCCCCCTCTCCCTCCCTGCTCTCTCTCTCTCTCCCTCCCTCTCCTCTCCGACTCACCACGGTACCAGAACAGAGCATATCCGACATGGGGAGTCCGGGTGCCCATCGCTCTGAAGCGAGCCCAGGGTTCCTCATGGTTAACGCCGCGGGCCTTTGGACCCGGTTGGCCGGGCGGCAGTGGAACGCCTTTCGCTGCGGACTCCCGTGTCCAATATCGGTCGGGGACGGCTCGTGTGAAAGCCCCAGTTTTCCCGGTCCCGCACTCACGGCAAGAGAGAGAGGGGGAAGGAGAGAGAGAGAGAGAGGGGGAAGGAGAGAGAGAGAGAGGAAGGAGAGAGAGAGGGAAGAGGAGAGAGAGAGGGGGGGGGAAGAGGAGAGAGAGAGAGAGAGAGAGAGAGAGAGAGAGAGAGAGAGAGAGGGGGGGGAAGGGAGACAAAGAGAGAGACATTTTTTAATTTTTTAAGCTTCAAGCCCGGCCGGTCTGTAATGGCCGCCACTCACCTCAGTAATGGCAGTTTGAAGGATTAGGCCCTGCCCACAAACGCCAGGCATTTTTTGTAAAACTGGTTATGAGACTGGTGGGCTGGTCACTCTCCTCTCCCCTCCTTCCCCCTCTCCTCTCCCTCCCTCCCTCCCCCTCTCCTCTCCCTCCTCTCCTCTCCCTCCCTCCCCCTCCCTCTCTCCTCTCCCTCCCTCTCTCTCCTCTCCCTCCCTCTCTCTCTCTCTCCTCTCCCTCCCTCTCTCTCCTCTCCCTCCCTCTCTCTCCTCTCCGCTCCCTCTCTCTCTCCCTCCTTTCCTTTCTCTCCCTCCCTAGCGCCTCACGCCCAGATGAGGAATCACCTCGGTAACAAAACGGAGTCAGTCCAACAACGGGAGCCCGGGGTTCCTGACTGTTAACGCGGCGGACCTTTGGACATGGTTGGCCGAGCGGCAGATGAACGCCTTTCGCTGCGGACTCCCGTGTCCGATTGCGGTCGGGGACGGCTCGTTGGAAAGCCCCGGTTTTGCCGGTCCCGCACTCATGGCAAGAGAGAGAGGGGGAAGGAGAGAGAGAGAGAGAGAGAGAGAGAGTGAAGGAGAGAGAGAGAGAGAGAGAGGGAAGAGGAGAGAGAGAGAGAGAGAGAAATTTTTTGAGCTTCAGGCCCGGCCAGTCTGTAATGGCCGCCACTCACCTGAATAACGGGAGTTTGAAGGATTAGGCCCCGCCCACAAACGCCATGAAACGCCCCCCATGACGCAGCGCGCGGATTGGTCAACCATCACGTCACTCAACGGTAATGAGCGGTAGGATTGGTCAACACCTGAATAACGGCAGTTTGAAGGATTAGGCCCTGCCCACAAACGCCATGAAACGCCCCCCGTGACGCAGCGCGCGGATTGGTCAACCTTCACATCACTCAATGCTAATGAGCGGATTTCCCCCGTATAATTGGCCAACCGCCAATGAGCGGAATTTTGAACGTTTTTTGTCTACTGTCCGAACAATTTTTGTCTAACCAAAAAGTAAGTATGCCCAGGACACCCTCCTAATCATAACCTTTCTTTTGATATAACATATGTGTAGGTACGCTCTATAACTTGTGAGTGATGCCCAGACAGACAGACAGACAGACACCACTATCCTTTTATATACAATATAATATAAGATAAGATAGATAGATAGATAAGAACATAAGAAATAGGAGCAGCAGTAGGCCAATCGGCCCCTCAAGCCTGCTCCGCCATAGATAGATAGAAGATAGATGGCATAGAATACAAGAGCAGGGGGGTTATGCTTCAACTGTATAAAACACTAGTTAGGCCTCAGCTAGAGTACTGCGTGCAGTTCTGGTCACCACATTACAGGAAAGATGTGATTGCACTAGAGAGGGTACAGAGGAGATTTACAAGGATGTTGCTGGGAGTAGAGAATCTTAGCTATGCGGAAAGACTGGATAGGCTGGGTCTGTTTCCCTTGGAACAGAGGAGGCTGAGGTGTATAAAATTATGAGGGGCATAGATAAAGTGGATAGAAAGGACATATTTCCCTTAGCAGAGGGGTCAAAAACCAGGGGGCACGGATTTAAAGTAATTGGTGGAAGGTTTAGAGGGGATTTGAGGGGAAATGTCTTCACCCAGAGGGTTGTGGGGGTCTGGAACTCACTGCCTGAAAGGGTGGTAGAGGCAGGAACCCTAACCACATTTAAAAAGTACTTGGATGTGCACTTGGGATGCTCGAACCTGCAGAGCTACGGACCAAGAGCTGGGAAGTGGGATTAGGCTGGAAAGCTCTTTGTTGGCCGGCGCGGACACGATGGGCCGAAATGCTGTAACTTTCTATGATTCTATGAACTCCTGAAATGTTGACCCTATTCAGGCGCTCACTGGCCTGCTGTGTATCTCCTGCATTCTCCACACGTGAGAAGCTTTCCTGCTGCGTCAGAACTGGTTTTTCCACTATTTGGAGGTAGTTCGAGGTCAGAGCTATTTGTGTCTGGCTTCTCTAATTACAGACGTGAACAAACTTTGGTATGGAACGAGAACAAGTCATCGACCCCGCTCCTTCCGACAGACCTAACCTAACCCTAACCCCAACCCTAGTCCTAATGCTCCATCTGACAGACCTGCCCTAACCCCAACCCTAGTCCTAATGCTCCATCTGACAGACCTGCCCTAACCCTAACCCCAACCCTAGTCCTAATGCTCCATCTGACAGACCTGCCCTAACCCCAACCCTAGTCCTAATGCCCCATCTGACAGACCTGCCCTAACCCTAACCCCAACCCTAGTCCTAATGCTCCATCTGACAGACCTGCCCTAACCCTAACCCAACCCTAGTCCTAATGCTCCATCTGACAGACCTACCCTAACCCCAACCCTAGTCCTAATGCTCCATCTGACAGACCTGCCCTAACCCCAACCCTAGTCCTAATGCTCCATCTGACAGACCTGCCCTAACCCTAACCCCAACCCTAGTCCTAATGCTCCATCTGACAGACCTGCCCTAACCTAACCCTAGTCCTAATGCTCCATCTGACAGACCTGCCCTAACCCTAACCCCAACCCTAGTCCTAATGCTACATCTGACAGATCTGCCCTAACCCTAACCCTAGTCCTAATGCTCCATCTGACAGACCTGCCCTAACCCGAGTCCTAATGCTCCATCTGACAGACCTGCCCTAACCCGAACCCCAACCCTAGTCCTAATGCTCCATCTGACAGACTTGCCCCAACCCTAACCCCAACCCTAGTCCTAATGCTCCATCTGACAGACCTACCCTAACCCCAACCCTAGTCCTAATGCTCCATCTGACAGACCTGCCCTAACCCTAACCCCAACCCTAGTCCTAATGCTCCATCTGACAGACCTGCCCTAACCCCAACCCTAGTCCTAATGCTCCATCTGACAGACCTACCCTAACCCCAACCCTAGTCCTAATGCGCCATCTGACAGACCTACCCTAACCCTAACCTCAACCCTAGTCCTAATGCTCCATCTGACAGACCTACCCTAACCCCAACCCTAGTCCTAATGCCCCATCTGACAGACCTGCCCTAACCCTAACCCCAACCCTAGTCCTAATGCTCCATCTGACAGACCTGCCCTAACCCTAACCCCAAACCTAGTCCTAATGCTCCATCTGACAGACCTACCCTAACCCCAACCCTAGTCCTAATGCTCCATCTGACAGACCTGCCCTAACCCCAACCCTAGTCCTAATGCTCCATCTGACAGACCTACCCTAACCCCAACCCTAGTCCTAATGCGCCATCTGACAGACCTGCCCTAACCCTAACCCCAACCCTAGTCCTAATGCTCCATCTGACAGACCTACCCTAACCCCAACCCTAGTCCTAATGCTCCATCTGACAGACCTGCCCTAACCCTAACCCCCAACCCTAGTCCTAATGCTCCATCTGACAGACCTGCCCTAACCCTAACCCTAGTCCTAATGCTCCATCTGACAGACCTGCCCTAACCCTAACCCCAACCCTAGTCCTAATGCTCCATCTGACAGACCTGCCCTAACCCTAACCCTAGTCCTAATGCTCCATCTGACAGACCTGCCCTAACCCTAACCCTAGTCCTAATGCTACATCTGACAGATCTGCCCTAACCCTAACCCTAGTCCTAATGCTCCATCTGACAGACCTGCCCTAACCCTAACCCTAGTCCTAATGCTCCATCTGACAGACCTGCCCTAACCCGAACCCCAACCCTAGTCCTAATGCTCCATCTGACAGACTTGCCCTAACCCTAACCCCAACCCTAGTCCTAATGCTCCATCTGACAGACCTACCCTAACCCCAACCCTAGTCCTAATGCTCCATCTGACAGACCTGCCCTAACCCTAACCCCAACCCTAGTCCTAATGCTCCATCTGACAGACCTGCCCTAACCCCAACCCTAGTCCTAATGCTCCATCTGACAGACCTGCCCTAACCCTAACCCTAGTCCTAATGCTCCATCTGACAGACCTGCCCTAACCCTAACCCCAACCCTAGTCCTAATGCTCCATCTGACAGACCTGCCCTAACCCTAACCCCAGCCCTAGTCCTAATGCTCCATCTGACAGACCTACCCTAACCCCAACCCTAGTCCTAATGCTCCATCTGACAGACCTGCCCTAACCCTAACCCCAACCCTAGTCCTAATGCTCCATCTGACAGACCTGCCCTAACCCTAGTCCTAATGCTCCATCTGACAGACCTGCCCTAACCCTAACCCCAACCCTAGTCCTATTGCTCCATCTGACAGACCTGCCCACACTT
>NC_141007.1:875801-911357 GCF_052327205.1 Somniosus microcephalus | reverse complement strand
CCTGCCCCCTCCCCAGGTTTCTAGGCCACCCAGTGGGAGTTTCTCATGTACGAGTTGGACAGCGAATGCCGGCAGGCTATTTGACTGCAGAGTGCATCACACTTCAATACACTCCTGTCCTCACCTGCCTCCTTCAAACTTCCAGCAGGAGTCTCCAGATCTGTAATCAGGAGTGGGAACCTGGGCTGATTTTAACCTTTGCTAATACAGGAGGGCACTGAGGCTAATTCCCACCTTACCTGGGTAGGCAACGCACCCTTCGGGACTCTTGATTGTGACTGCAGAGGGTGTCCTCTATTCCCCTAATTATTGAATCCTCTATAACTACAACATTTCCATTCTGCTCCTCTACCCCCCTCCCCCCCAACTTCAACACCTTGGACTGCCTCCTGCTCCATGGTGTCCCGATCACTATTGTGGCTGTCCTTCCCGCAGTCTTTCTCCTTGTCCTCACAGGTATCAAGTACATTGTACCTGTTGGACAGGACCAGTGTTGTTGGACTTCTTCCTCTCACCCTGCTGAATCAGCCACACTCTCCTCTTCCTGTACCCGAATCTCTCTACGTGGTGTGACTGTGTTCTGGAGTAAACGATCCAGATATTCCGCCCCCTCCCTTACGTGTCGGACTGTTTGTAACTCACACTCATCGACTCTGAGCCGGAGTGACTCAAGGCAGACATTTCCTGCAGATGTAGCAATCCCGCACCGCTGTCCTCAAACTCCCACACACTACAGTCCCGACACATTGCCTGTACTGACATTTTCTATTCTATAGTTATTTACTTATTTAATGTTTATATGGCAGTTATTTATGTATCTCTAGTGCTAACTGAATCCCCAAAAATGTTAATTTAGTTTCTTCTCCCACTCAGTTTCGTAAATCTATCTGATTAGGTCGATTTACTTACTTAAAGTCGATGGGTTAGCCTCGGAAGTGTTATTTTAAGTGAATTTGCCCCATAATTAATTATAACCAACTGTATAGTTGCTCAGCACTCTTTCCGCGGTTTAAATGACTTAGCACCTCCTTCCCCCTCTGCACCAATTTCCCACTCTTGTCAGTCGCCCGTTTTAATGTCTTCACTCTCTGCAGCTCACTGACGCAGCTTGTGCTCTGTGCTCGAGCTCGAGCAGAGGGGTCAGGTGTCAGTATCTGCTCGGACTCTGCGAAGCTCGGGTGCATTGCACTCCCAATACTATCACTGGGGGACCAGTTTCTCCCTCATTGCCCCCACGGTGAAGCTTGTGGATTGCAGGATTCAGGGCTCTCCGTATAAAAACGGAAGAAAATCCAGAGTGAGTAAAGGCCATTGGGCCCACCTGTCCCGAGCTGGTGTGTGTGTATTCCCTCATAGACTCCCCTCCTATACCCCTCCTCCATCGCACTGATTCTCCAGCCCACCAGGCTCCTGGAGGGGCTGCTAAAATTACTTTCTGAACAAAATACTCCAGCAGCATTGTTAATATCGCTCTAAACCTCAGTCGTCAGATAGTGACCCAGTTTCCTCTTAAAAGTGGCAACTGGCTTCAAATCAACTCCCTTCTCTGGGAGCCTGTTGTACACATCCACCATCCTGTGTTAGAGTGTTAGAGTACATAAGGCCATGTAGAACACTGGCTCGCAAAATGACACTCTCTTCAGGGAACAGTCAAAAATGAGAGCAGTGCCAGAGGACTGAAACATCACTAAATCAAAGCCAGTCTTTAAAAAGGGGCACAGGGTTCGGGTTGAGAAAATACAGGTCAGTGACCCCAAGTATTGATTTGGACTCGGGAATTGGAGGCGTGGTGTCGGAATTTGTGGATGATACCAAACTGAGGGTATAATGTGGAGGACTGCACCAAAATACAGGAAGCCAAAGAGGCTTGCAAAGCGAGCAGATCAAAGGTAAATTAAATTCAACATAGCGAAGTGTGAGGTGGTTCATTTTGGTAGGAAGAATAAGGAGCCAACATACTCCTCGGAATGTGAGAAACTAAATGGAGTGGAGGAGCAATGGGATCTGGGGGTACAGATACACAAATCATTCAAAGTAGTGACGCAGGTTAACAAGGCCGTAAAGCCCACAAACAATGCACTGGGGTTTCTAGAGGGATAGAATTGAAAAGATCAATTGTTAAACTTGTATAAAACCTTGGTTAGACCACACTTGGAGCACTGTGCACAGTCCTGGTCTCCATATACCCTGGTTAGACCACACTTGGAGCACTGTGCACAGTCCTGGTCTCCATATACCCTGGTTAGACCACACTTGGAGCACTGTGCACAGTCCTGGTCTCCATATACCCTGGTTAGACCACACATGGAGACCAGAACTGTGCACAGTGCTCCATGTACCTTGGTTAGACCACACTTGGAGCACTGTGCACAGTGCTCCATGTACCTTGGTTAGACCACACTTGGAGCACTGTGCACAGTTCCGGTCTCCATGTACCTTGGTTAGACCACACTTGGAGCACTGTGCACAGTTCTGGTCTCCATGTACCTTGGTTAGACCACACTTGGAGCACTGTGCACAGTTCCGGTCTCCATGTACCCTGGTTAGACCACACTTGGAGCACTGTGCACAGTTCCGGTCTCCATGTACCTTGGTTAGACCACACTTGGAGCACTGTGCACAGTTCTGGTCTCCATGTACCTTGGTTAGACCACACTTGGAGCACGGTGCACAGTTCTGGTCTCCATGTACCTTGGTTAGACCACACTTGGAGCACTGTGCAGTGTTCTGGTCTCCATGTACCTTGGTTAGACCACACTTGGAGCACTGTGCACAGTTCCGGTCTCCATGTACCTTGGTTAGACCACACTTGGAGCACTGTGCACAGTTCCGGTCTCCATGTACCTTGGTTAGACCACACTTGGAGCACTGTGCACAGTTCTGGTCTCCATGTACCTTGGTTAGACCACACTTGGAGCACTGTGCACAGTTCTGGTCTCCATGTACCTTGGTTAGACCACACTTGGAGCACTGTGCAGTGTTCTGGTCTCCATGTACCTTGGTTAGACCACACTTGGAGCACTGTGCAGTGTTCTGGTCTCCATGTACCTTGGTTAGACCACACTTGGAGCACTGTGCACAGTTCCGGTCTCCATGTACCTTGGTTAGACCACACTTGGAGCACTGTGCACAGTTCTGGTCTCCATGTGCCTTGGTTAGACCACACTTGGAGCACTGTGCAGTGTTCCGGTCTCCATGTACCTTGGTTAGACCACACTTGGAGCACTGTGCACAGTTCCGGTCTCCATGTACCTTGGTTAGACCACACTTGGAGCACTGTGCAGTGTTCCGGTCTCCATGTACCTTGGTTAGACCACACTTGGAGCACTGTGCACAGTTCCGGTCTCCGTGTTATAAAAAGGATCTCGAGGCACTGGAGAAGGTGCACCAAAGATTCCCAAGGGCGCTACCAGAACAGAGCGGCTACACCTATCAGGCGGCTGGGCCCTTTTCTCTAGAAAAGAGAAGGCTGAGAGGAGGCCTGATAGAGGCCTTATAAATTATGAAGGGGCTTGATGTGGAGCGTTTAACATAACTCCTTTGCTTTTCGATTCTACTCCTCCAGCAATGAACCCTCGTGCTTGGTTTGCCTTTTTATGGCCTTGTTAACCTGTGTTGTTACCTTGTGATTGTGTAACCCTAGATCCCTTTGCTCCTCCACTCCATTTAGACTCTTAGGCCTAGAAACTGGAAGTGTTAGTGCTGGCAGCTAAGGCCCGTTTTGGGGAAAATAATTGGCGGCCGCGGTGAGATCCACCGGCAGCGGGCGGAAGCCATTTTCAGCAGGTCAGCAGCAGGGCCGTTGCCAGCACGCGGCGGAAGGATTTTAATTAGTAGGAGCTCGACGTCAATCGGTGCACAGTGACGAATTGACGCCCGTTCATCCACTTTGGAGCTCGCCGCTCCTCTTAGCACCCTCTCCAAAGCACGCCCGTGCGTGCAGCCGCCGACAGCGCCTCACCACCGTACGCAGCAATTCCTGGAGGACGCTTCAAGTGACAAATGTAAGACAGCCAGAAAGTAACGATAGATTTATCTCCACGTAACTAATGCAGTGTTTCGATTAATCGCAAGCCTGGGGCTGGAGAGCTAGCCCTTGAGATTTGTGGGTAAAGTTTAATTTTTTCCCCCGGTGGTTTGCTGGTTTGAAACTGTCCAGAGATTGCAATACTGAATGTGTAACAAATGGGAAGATGCAGAATATTGCAAGTGATTACTTCTGAGTGACTAGAAGAGTAAGCTTGAGGTTTGGCTTGGGAACCAACTAGGGATGTGTTTCAGAAGCTGAAGTGTGAATTCAAATTCTTTAAGTTATCAGCACCATGGAACAGTAAAAAGCCCTCAGTTGTCCGACCCTCCTAAGCCAGTGGCTAAAGTGACCTCAGCAAATCAATGAAAGTATGACTACAGTGTAATGGTTTCAAAAACTCCAATGCGCTGGATTTGATCGTTGCTGTCCTACATCTTTTTCTTCCTGCTTCATGAAATTTAATCAAGCATTTAAAATAAAGAGCTTGGTTTAGTCTCTGTTCCTTTTGAATAAGATGTGTGGGTAAAGTGATGGGGGGGAAGAGTCCTTGAAAGCATTAAATGGGCCATCTTGGCCCAATGGGGAAAAAATGAACAAGTGTTCCCTTTTAGCAATGGAGTCCACAGGGAACGGTTTCTCTTTAAACAACACTGATGCTGCAGGCCTTGTTCAGGGCAATGAGCAGTACAGACTACAGTACAAACAAAATCATTCATGTGTCCCGTTATACACCCACACCCCACCCCCCTTCTCCTCCGGTCCCAGAAAACCCGACATACAATCAAACCAGACTTCCCCGGTGCATCAACAGACTCCCCACAAATGAATAAACAAGTTGCCAAATTCTTTGTCGTTCTGTAGAAATTCTGTGAGCTGGAGCCTGAGCTGATTTAAGAGAGAACACACCTTCAGAGGCAGGTTCCAGAGCTTTGCTTGTGTCACTTTGCTGTGCTTTAAACGACAGTGGCTTTCTCCACAAGAGCCGAATGCAATACTGTAAGAGTAAACTGCTGCAATAAATACTGCAACCTTTCTGTGCATGGGCTGCAGGTTGACTCGTTCTCCTTAAACCCAAGCGGTAATAGATGCGTCCTTTGGCCTCCTGCTGAGTTTAGCGCTGGAAAGAGTGCGTTACACCACAGATTCTCCACTCTGCTGATGTAAATTAGCAGGCAGCACCGAAACACCCGGGCTGCCTGTGCTCCTTCCGTGGCCGTCGTTAACCTTGCCCGGCGTGGTTACCGGCCAACTCAAATTTCATGGCCTTATTTTCCAAAGAGTAAGGGGAGGCTTGATGCAGACATGAGGGAGAAGGGAATAGAGGGGTACGGGGGCAGAATGGGAATAGAGGGGTACAGGGGTGGGAATAGAGGGGCACGGGGGCAGAATGGGAATAGAGGGGTACAGGGGTGGGAATAGAGGGGCACGGGGGTGGGAATAGAGGGGCACGGGGGCAGAATGGGAATAGAGGGGTATGGGGGCAGAATGGGAATAAAGGGGTACAGGGTGAGAATAGAGGGGTACGGGGGCAGAATGGGAATAGAGGGGTACAGGGGTGGGAATAGAGGGGCACGGGGGGCAGAATGGGAATAGAGGGGTACGGGGGCAGAATGGGAATAAAGGGGTACAGGGTGGGAATAGAGGGGTACGGGGGCAGAATGGGAGAAGAGGGGTATGGGGGCAGAATGGGAATAAAGGGGTACAGGGTGGGAATAGAGGGGTACGGGGGCAGGATGGGAATAAAGGGGTACAGGGTGGGGATAGAGGGGTACGGGGGCAGAATGGGAGAAGAGGGGTACGGGGGCAGAATGGGAATAAAGGGGTACAGGGTGGGAATAGAGGGGTACGGGGGCAGAATGGGAGAAGAGGGGTACGGGGGCAGAATGGGAATAAAGGGGTACAGGGTGGGAATAGAGGGGTACGGGGGCAGAATGGGAGAAGAGGGGTACGGGGGCAGAATGGGAATAAAGGGGTACAGAGTGGGAATAGAGGGGTACGGGGGCAGAATGGGAGAAGAGGGGTACGGGGGCAGAATGGGAATAAAGGGGTACAGAGTGGGAATAGAGGGGTACGGGGGCAGAATGGGAGAAGAGGGGTACGGGGGCAGAATGGGAATAGAGGGGTACGGGGGCAGAATGGGAATAGAGGGGTACAGGGGTGGGAATAGAGGGGCACGGGGGGGGACAGGTCATTAGAGTGGGAGGAGGCTGGTGTGGATTATAGACACCGGCACAGACCAGTTGGGCTGAAAGGCCTGTTTCTGTGTTGTAGATTCAATGTAATAATAATCTCTATAATTTAGACAGGATCCTGCAAAAAGGGATAATGAAGGGCAGAGGTACAAAAGGGATGGCGAGAGGGAGTCAGCACAGATTACTGGTGGGACATCAGGTTTACTGGAGTCTTTCTAGGAAACGATAGACTTTGTTGACGGTGGGATTTCAGTGGCTGATTTCAGCAAGGTTTTGATACACACACACAATTAATCCACACGGCAAGTTTCTAAGTAAGAATAGCAAGGGGTCAGTGTCAAGGCCAGCCCAGTTTACAGTGTGCATCAATGATCTGGAGCTGGGAACAGAAACATTGCTGTCTAAACTTGAAGGTTGGGGGAGGTTTCAAACAATAGGATCAGGATAGGTTGGGAAGGTGGGCAGACAGGTGGTAAATGCCATTTTATGCGGCCAAATGCAGGTAACAAGTCTCGGGAATAAACAGTGGGAATTGAAACTAAATGGCTCTAGGGTTCCAGACACAGCACAGGAGGGGGGTCCGAGGGTATTGGTGAGTAGTTCACTGAAACCACCAGCGCAGTGTGCAGCAGCAGTAAGGGAAAGCTCATCAGATCTTGAGATGTACAGCCAGGGGGATAGAGAACAAATCCCAGGAGCATAATGAGTCTGTGCCCTCCCCACACACCTGGAGAACTGAGAACAATTCTGGTATGGTCACACCTAGGTACAACACCGCCCCAACACATCCACCCTGAAAACACACTAAATAAAAGCTGGCCTATATTTGGGGACAAAGAATATGGTAGTGATTGGGTTGTGGTACTAGTTGTCAGCCGGGGCTCAGTGGGCAGCACACTTGCCTCTGAGTCAGAAGGTTGTGGGTTCAAGTCCCACTCCAGGGACTTGAGCATAAAAATCTAGGCTGACACTCCAGTGCGGTGCTGAGGGAGTGCTGCACTGTCGGAGGTGCCGTCTTTCAGATGAGATGTTAAACCGAGGCCCCGTCTGTTCTCTCAGGTGGACGTAAAAGATCCCATGGCATTATTTCGAAGAAGAACAGGGGAGTTCTCCCCAGTGTCCTGGGGCCAATATTTATTCCTCAACCAACATAACAAAAGCAGATTAGCTGGCCATTATCTCATTGTTGTTTGTGGGATCTTGCTGTGTGTAAATTGGCTGCCACATTTCCTACATTAAAATAGTGACTACACGTCAAAAGTACTTCATTGGCTGCAAAGCGCTTTGGGACGTCCTGAGGTGGTAAAAGGAGCTGTATAAGTGGGAGTTCTTTCTTCGAGTCACGGGAGCCATGTGAGAGGGTTATTGCAGAGAGCAAGCCACAAACAAGCCTTGTATTCTATGCGGTTCCGACTCATTTATGTCACAGAGATGACTGGTCATTCAAAAATGTATCTATTTTCAGAAGATATTAACCACATAATGAAATTAAATGTGAATTCAGTAACAGCAGATAGCACCAGCAACTTCCCTGGGAGCTCAGCAAGTTTATCCAGTGAGTCGCTGACGGCACGGTGCAGGAACAGCCCAGGGTCATTCTCTGATGCAAAGGTGACAGTGCAGGAATATCCCACTTAGCACGGTGGTCGTGTCACACAATACAATGGAGGGGCAACGTTCCCGCTAAGCTCCGCACCTGCTAGGTCCCCGCGCAGGCCGCTCACCGGCTTTTACATTGGGCCAGAAATTCGGGTCTCCACGGGTGAGTATGCGCTGGGTACTCGCACGGAGGGCCAACGAAAGTGCCATTTTGTGCATGCACTGCGCATGCGAGGGAAACCGGAACTTCCGTTCCCTTGAAGGAAGGGGTTCACAGGTCGAACGCATGTGCCGGAGAGGCAGCGCGTATGCCTGGTGTTGTATATGTACCTTTAAGGGAATAACTGGTCTCAGACTGCAGTACCGGCAGTGACCACCCCTGTATAAAAGACCCTAGCAGGCTTCTGTAGTTTCAGTTTCCAGGTTGTCTCCATTCAGTAAAGACTTGTTATAATCAACTCCTCCAGTCCGTGTCTCAATTATACACGGACATAATACTGGCGACGAGTAAGAAACGAACTTACCTGCAACTCGGCAGCACCTCAGACGACGTTGTTGAAGGTCGAAGCCAGAAGAAAAAAAAATAATCCAAAGAAACTCGAGAAACGGGCGTCGACCGTGGGCAACCGCCCTCCAAATCATCAAATTGAAAAGTGCAGGAGAGACTGTCGAGAGCCAGGCTTGGTTCTCCAGTCTGTGGTTTCCCAGCTAATCGGGCTGGTGGCAGGTAGTGCACTGATTCTTCCTGGGCTGCGGCGGGCTAGAGCTCGATCGGGTGGCTCTGCAACGGGGCCGGGCAGCGAGTCGGGAAGCAAAGAGAGAGAGAGAGGGTGGAGCACACAGGGTGCGGCCGGTGCTTCGAAGCCGGGCAGCGTTCGGATCTAAGAAGAGGGAGGGAAGTGTCCCAGAGGGTCCGCTCCACGACGGGAAGGGTTCTTCAATTAACGGAGCAAATATTGAAGCACGATAGAAAAATAAAAATACTGCGGAGAGCGGCGTTGGCAGCAGCGATCGGGGAGGCGCGAAGACCATAGGGCGTCGCCATTACAGGATAGTAAAATAAATATAATCGCCAGCAACAGCGGCGGGAAAGCGTGGGAGGCGCCATCTTAACTCGGCGGGGGAAGAAGGAAAAGCGCGGGAGGCGCCATTTTGATCCGTCGGGGACGAAGGCAAAGCGCGGGAGGCGCCATCTTAGATTTTCAAGATGCCAAAGACTGGCGATATCACTGCCTTCGATAATGCAATAGAAGACTGGACCACGTATGTGGAAAGAGTCGAGGTATATTGCGAGGCAAACGAAATAGCCGATGAGAAAAAGGCATCGGTATTGCTAAATTTAATGGGCGCAAGAACGTACGGCCTATTGCGGGACCTGATTACTCCAGCCAAACCGAAGGCAAAGAGTTTTAACGAAATTGTTGCTATCCTACAGGAACACCTAAATCCTACACCGCTGCTGATAGCAGAAAGATTTAAATTCCACAGGAGAAATCAGCATAAAAATGAGAGCAATGCTGATTACCTTACGGAACTACGCAAGCTATCAAAGCACTGCCAGTTTGGAGCAGGACTGCCAGATACCCTACGGGACAAATTTGTCTGTGGACTCCTGAGTGAAGGAACCCAGAAGAGGTTACCCTCAGAGAAAGAGCTGACGCTAGATAAGGCTTTCAGCGTGGCAGTATCGTACGAAGCAGCAGCAAGGGGAGCTGCGGAAATACAACAAAAGCCACAGGAATACGGCACACACGAAATGACACGGGGATTTGCAAAATGCTATCGCTGCGGCAGAACAAACCATGACCAGAAGGACTGCTGGTCCAAGGACAAAATATGCAGGCAATGCGGAAAAATGGGACACATTGCACGAGTTTGCAGGTCTAGGAAGAAGACCAACGACAACAAAAAGGCTACTAAGGAACCGTACAGGAAAGTACAAAAGATGACGGACAGTAGTTCCGAAGACCAGATGAGCGATAGTGAATCCGGGAACAAGAGACTAAGCTGTCTCAAACTTCACAACGTAATTGCAAAAGAGGATCACCGAACCATTTGGGTCACCCTCACGATAGCAGGGTCCCAAGTCAAAATGGAATTGGATACAGGATCAGCTCTAAGCGTCATGAATCGACGAGACTATGAGCGGCTATTCTCACACATCCATTGTCTTCAGGATGTATACGGGGTAAAAAGTATACCCCAGAGGAAAAATAAGGGTGCCTGTCGAATACAATGGCAAGAAAATACGGAAATTGTATCTCTACATTCTGCTAGATGGTGGACCACCGTTATTGGGACGTGAATGGATCAGAAAGATAAGTTTAGACTGGCACTCCATTCAGGCACTGACGGTGGCTGGTAAAAATGATGACGACGTCACTCCTGGACAATTGTCAACAATCTTAGCTGACACCAAAGAGGTATTTCAACAAGAACTGGGCACGCTTAAAGGCGTAACCGCCTCGATAAAAATAGAGGAGAATGCAATTCCCAAGTTTTTCAAAGCAAGACCGGTACCATATGCAATTCGCCCAGCCGTCGAGGCAGAGCTGGAGAATCTGGAGAATGCAGGCGTGTTATCTAAGGTAGTCTGGAGCGAGTGGGCGACACCCATTGTTCCTGTCATGAAGAAAACGTTAAACAATAAGTCTGAGGAGCCAAGGAAGGTTCGCATCTGTGGGGACTTCAAGGTGACTGTGAACCCAGTCCTTCACACAGTACAGTATCCTCTTCCAAGGATTGAAGATATCTTCGCCTCACTATCTGGAGGGAAGCGTTTTACAAAAATTGACCTAGCACAAGCATATTTGCAGATGGAGGTTGAAGAATCCTCCAGGAAGTATCTCACGATAAACACTCACAAAGGTCTTTACCAGTATAATCGACTGGTATTCGGAGTAGCATCAGCTCCGGCGATATGGCAAAGAACGATGGAACAAGTCCTGCAAGGGATTCCGGGGACTCAGTGTTACTTGGACGACATCCTAGTGACAGGTGAAAATGACAGTGAACACCTTGCCAACCTAGAGCAGGTGCTCACTAGACTACATGAACATGGGCTACGAGCCAATCGCCCTAAGTGCGAGTTTTTTAAGAAACAGATATCATATTGTGGCCACGTGATTGATGAAGAGGGGTTGCATAAGTCCCCTGACAAAATTGAAGCGGTAGTTAAGGCTCCAGCGCCTGAAAATGTGTCGCAACTGAGGTCATTCCTCGGATTGGTGAATTACTACCATAAGTTTTTGCCGAATTTGTCCACAATTCTGCATCCACTGAATGCCCTATGAACGGGAGTGGCATGGAAATGGAGCAATGAATGTAAGCGGGCCTTTCAGAAGAGTAAGGACCTAATCACTTCAAGAGAAGTATTGGCTCACTACAACCCATCACTACCGATAAGACTGGCGTGTGATGTGTCTCCCTATGGCATTGGGGCGGTACTGTCACATAAATTCCTTGATGGTTCAGAGAGGCCGCTAGCTTTTGTGTCACGCTCGTTAACTTCAGCCGAGCGTAACTACGCCCAGATTGACAGAGAGGCCCTCAGCCTGGTGTGGGGGGTGAAGTTCAATCACTACCTGCACGGTCAGAAATTTACTCTACTAACTGATCATCAACCTCTCATCTCCATTTTCAACCCTCAGAAGGGCGTACCGATAATGACAGCACAACGGCTACGGAGGTGGTCCCTTTTCCTAGGGGCACACCAATATGACATCGAGTACAAAGGAACTAAACAGCATGGGAATGCTGATGGATTGTCGCGCCTACCGTTGCCGACGGTGGAAGAAGAACTGGCAGTGGATCCAGTGGAGTTATTCCACTCGACTATAGTCGAATGTCTCCCGGTGACGAATGCAAACATAGAAAAGGAAACACGAAATGACCCGACACTCTCCTGGGTCGATGATTTAACAGTGAAGGGATGGCCAGCACATGGCGAACCACTGCTGCCAGCATTCTCGCCGAGAAGAGAACAGCTGTCAGTGTGCAGAGGAACCTTGATGTGTGGATCCGGAGTAGTAATTCCACCCAAATTGAAGGATAGAGTGCTCAATGAGCTTCATGAGGGTCATCTGGGAGGGGTAAAAATGAAGAACTTAGCCAGAGCGTTTGTGTGGTGGCCGGGAATCGATAGAGAAATCGAAGAGATGACCAAGAGCTGTACAGGATGCCAGAAGGTCCAAAACGCCCCACCACAAGCCCCTCTACATCCATGGGAGTGGCCCTCATCTCCATGGCAAAGGGTGCACATTGATTTTGCTGGTCCCTTTATGGACTCAATGTTTTTAATTGCGGTGGATGCACATTCAAAGTGGCCAGAGGTAATAAAAATGTCCTCAACCACCACGGAAAAAACTATCACAGTCTTACGAACCATATTCGCCAGGAATGGGCTGCCTGAACAGATTTGCTGACAATGGACCACAGTTTGTGTCTGAAGAGTTCCGGGGGTTCTTAAAGAACAATGGTGTTAAGCATTACACATCCGCCCCATATCATCCAGCCACTAATGGATTGGCCGAGAGGTTTGTTCAAACATTCAAGAAGGCTATCAAGGCAATGTGTAATGAAGATATACCCCTACAACACAAGGTGGATAACTTCTTGTTTGCCTACCGGAATGCGACACATGCAGTTACCAACCAAACTCCAGCCATGATGTTCTTCAATTGAAGACTACGATGCCGCTTGGATTTGGTTAAGCCAAACGTCAGAAGAGATGTGGAGAACAGGCAGTTTCAGAATATGAATGAAAGGCCGACCAGGAGTTTTAAGATAGGTCAACCAGTTTTGGCCCGGGACTACCGCACAGAGAAATGGCAGCCAGGAACGATCTGTACACAGCAAGGACCTCTAATGTATACCGTGGACGTTGGAGAGAGCATTGTAAGACGCCATGCTGACCAGATTCTAGAGTCACTGGAAAACGTTAACTCCACACCATGATCTGATACACCTGGCGATGAAACCGAAGTACCAATTGTATCTACTGCAGAATCGGTGATATTGGAAGCAGGCGAACCAAACAATGACATTGATCCCGACTCAACCTTGCCAGAAGAACCTGATATCCCAAAGAGGCGTTATCCAGACAGAATCAGGAAGCCTCCTCAAAGACTGAACTTATAATTGCTTAACTTCAACCAATGTATCTAGCAACCGTAATTGTAATTGTAATTAGTTATTTAGTTGTTAAATGAATGTTATGTACTGTTTATCTAAAAGGGGAGGAATTGTTGTGTATGTACCTTTAAGGGAATAACTGGTCTCAGACTGCAGTACCGGCAGTGACCACCCCTGTATAAAAGGCCCTAGCAGGCTTCTGTAGTTTCAGTTTCCAGGTTGTCTCCATTCAGTAAAGACTTGTTATAATCCACTCCTGCAGTCCGTGTCTCAATTATACACCGACATAATACCTGGAACTTCTGTTTTTTCCCCAGCTTTCTCCGGGAGGGTAAGTCTCCAGCAGCTACGCTTTTAAAAAGCAGTTGCAAGGCCTGCTTTTAACAAGGTAAGTGGTGAATTAAGTAAAATTAAAAACATTTTTCCCACAGGTTTATTATTTTTAAATACTTTAAAGAAATGTAAGTTTATTTTTAGCCCCGTTAGAAACTGTAATTAATTTTTTCAAAAATGTAAATTATAGTTATTTAAAAAATATATCACTTAAATATCTTCAAATAAATGTATTTGAAGTTTTAGTTAGGTTTTGGGGCTGAATTCTATTCATAGATTTGACAGGTCTTCCTGTCAAATCTATGAATAGAGATTCCCTGCTACGATTGGCTCTCCATGGCCCACGTGATCCCAGGGGATGCTTCGAACTAACTGCGCCCCTGGGATACACGAGCACTGCGCGCCGGCAGTTGGAGCAGGCCCAGGATCGGAATCCCACGCGGGCCCACAGCTCAACGGCCGGCGCGCGAGCTAAGTGCAGGTCGAGGGGCTTGCACCCGCGGGAAGCCTCCGACCCGAATTTCTGGCCCATTGTAAATACCGCGCACGCACAGAAATTTAAAGGGACCGTGCATTGAAAGAAATAGGCCGCACAGAACACAGTACCGCTCACAGGGCACGTTGCGGGAGGGTATCCTCAATGTGAAGATGTGAATTGTGAGTACTTTCTGTGCAGACTGGCGGCCGTGTTTTTCCATATCACAACAGTGCAGAACTTTGAGATGTCCCGAGGATGTGAAAGGTGCTACATGAATGCATGTTCGTTCTTTTTTTTACTTTGTCTGCTCCTATGGCACAAGTCTCCTGCATCCGACGGACACATTAACTTTAACTGGCGGGGAGGAAGAACCCTTGCTCACTTGGGCTTTCTGGTTTCACCAGGGCAAGTAAATACCTTGTTGAGTCATGACATCGTTATGTGCAAGGTGTCCCTTTACCTTTGTGACGGTCTCGTGACACAATAGCTCGAGGTCACTGCTCTGCTCACAGATCAAGGGTGGGCTCCCAGGGTGCAGCAGGTGTACAGGAAGACCAGCTGCACATTACTGAACCAGAGGTGGAAAGTGGCTCAGCGAGCCTACATCCACCAGCAGGCAACCATGCATTAAGATGCAAATATCTAAAAACTTTCATAATGGAAAATAGGTTAGAAGAACAATTAGAACAGGGAAAGGCCATTAAGCCCAACCTCATCTTCTCCCCCTATCACTCAACCCCACCAACCCACCTTCTCCCCATATCCCTAACCCCACCAACCCACCTTCTCCCCATATCCCTAACCCCACCAACCCACCTTCTCCCCATATCTACAATCCACCTTCTCCCCATATCTACAATCCACCTTCTCCCCATATCTACAACCCACCTTCTCCCCATGTCGCCAACCCCACCTACCCACCTTCTCCCCATATCCCTCAACTTCATCTACTCACCTTCTCACCATAATCCTCAATGATTATTGAGAATTTCTTTCTCCGAACCTTATTTTTAACTTGTATCCCCTGGGATTTGAACCTTTTTACTACAGTGACTACAGTCCCGAGGTCATAAAGGGCACAGTAACAGTGCAACTCTCGCTTTCTTTTCTTTTATTACCACATGGAGCAATTCAAGTTTGTCCAGTTCCCTTCGCAACCTTGAAAATTTCAATTCGATCAGCTCAATGTCTACAACGAAAACAAGCCCAACGTCCGTAGCCTTTTCTCCAGACTGCTCCAATGAAAGACAAACCTAAAGCAACACAGTACAGGGGGAGGCTCCACAGACTCCAACGCCTCTCTGCCCGCCCGAGTGTGGACCGCTGGGATCAAAATGAACGCAAGTTCCAGAGGCATTTGCCTGCATTGGGGATTTCCTTTAAATTTACTCGACAGCACAGTGAAGCAGTCACAAACGAGGCACTATGGCCGAGGAAAGCTTCACATCTTTCAATGCAAGTGCAGGAGCAGGTGGGAGGCAGAGGCAAAGCAATGGAGCCCACCATGAAAAACTAAAAGCTTCAGGCCTGGACAGGAGGGCACTCATCAAAAGTAATATCATCACAGATTGCGTATTAATTTAACCTAAAACCCAAGGTTAATTTTTTTGTAGGAACAGGGTGTGATGGCCTTTCATGTCCTCAGGACACCTCAAAGCCCATCACAGCCAATGAACTATAGTCACTATTATAATGTTGGGCAATTTGGCAACCAATTTGTGCACAGCAAGGTCCCACAAAAAGCAATGAGATACGTGACCAGCTCATTTTTTGTTATTATTCATTCACGAGATGTGGGTGTCACTGGCAAGACCAGCATTTATTGCCCATCCCTAGTTGCCCTTGAGAAGGTGGTGGTGAGCCGCCTTCTTGAACCGCTGCAGTCCGTGTGGTGAAGGTGCTCCCACAGTGCTGTTCGGAGGGAATTCCAGGATTTTGACCCAGCGACGATGAAGGATCGGCGATAGATTTCCAAGTCAGGATGGTGTGTGATTTGGAGGGGAACTCGGAGGTGGGGGTGTTCCCATGCGCCTGCTGCCCTTGTCCTTCTAGGTGGAAGAGGTCGCGGGTTTGGGAGGTGCTGCTGAAGAAGCCTTGGCGAGTTGCTGCAGTACATCTTGTAGATGCATGCTTGAGGGATTGAACCCACGACCTACTGACTCAGAGGCGAGTACGCTACCCACTGTGCCAAAATCTCACTCTAAAGGTGGTGTGATGTGTTGGAGGAGTTGAGGTGTCGCACAGTCGAAGTCGGCTGTGATGTGGAATGTGACTCAGATTCCATTCCCCACTAGCAGGTCAGGAACCTCCTGACAAGGAGACCGAGTCGGATTGGGCGGTGGGGGGGTGCTCAGAGGAGAGGAGACCTTGCTGCCCACTCAAGAGGAACATGGGTGCAGACCCAGGATGAGATAACCTGGCACTGGTCACGCACACTTAATAAACAAATACATTGTGGTGAGCTTCTGAGCATAGACCACGGGAGTAAATGAGTGTGAAGCCCAGGTGAAAGGCCGAGGCCCAGAGTGCAGGACACAATCAATCAAATCAAATCAAATCAACTTTTATTGTCATTGTTAGTGCACAAGTGCAGTACAACGAAATGTAGGCTTGCAAGAAATGGGGAAACAGGAGGAGGCAAATGGGGTAGTGGCAACAAGAAGTTTGGGTTTTAGGTTGGAGGAGTAAGGGAATACCGATGAAGGTGAAGAGTTCCTCATCACCACCTTCGAGGGCCACTAGCGAAGGGCAATAAATGCCGGCCTTGCCAGCGACGCCCACATCCCGAGAAGGGATTAAAAGAAGTGTTATTCAGGTCCTGGAAAATCATTACAATTACTGATTGAGGCAGGAGAGACTATCCTGAAACAGATTCATGATGTGAGCTGGCCACTCACACACCCGAGCAGAACATGGACTGTTGCCTATGACAAGCCTGCGCTGGTGGTGAATAACTGACTGCCATCTGATCCTCCAGGTGAACAAAACGCCTGTTGGTAGACCTCATACAGCCCGAAATCAAAGCGCTGGAAGCATACAGACTACTATAGGGTCATACAGCAGGGGAGGGGGCCATTCGGCCCATCGAGCCCATGCTGGCTCTCCGGAAGTGCTATTAAGCCACTTGGTAATGTTACTGTTGTATCGTAGCCCATCACACTTATACTGTGGCGGAGCCACCAAAGGACTCAGAGCGGTTGTACATAATTCCTTTAACAGCAATGTAGTTACTGTCTGTGTCTGTACCTTTAATTACACTGTTTGACTGTACAATGCCTAGTTACCTTTACAGCGCGGTTTCAACGTGATGACGTCATGCCGTTAGTCACGTGATGCCCCAATGGCGGGAAGAACGTGATGACGTCATGACGTCAGTCTTCTGACCAGAGGATCAGTCCTCGTGGAGCCCGCAAGGAGAGTAGACCTGTTATTGATGTGTTCGAGCAGTTTCCAGTTTAAACTCGTTTGGTTTCATTAAAGTTCATTAATTTAATTTCCTGACTCGAACTCAGTCGTTTTGATAGGAACATCCGTTCCTACATTGGTGACCCCAACTTCTACGAACGATTTTCGTGGAAGATTCGACATGGACACGAACGCAGTCACGCTGAAACTGCCACAGTTCTGGGAGCAACAACCAGACGCCTGGTTCATCCAGGCTGAAGCCCAGTTCGCCATTAGGAACATCATCGCGGATCAGACCCATTATTATTACGTGGTCTCCGCCCTCGACAGCGCAACTGCATCACGGATCATCAGCCTCATCGGTAGTCCTCCTACTGATAGCAAGTATGATGCAATTAAGGCGCGGTTGCTTCAGGTTTTTGGGCTCTCAAAGTCGGAGCGCGCTCGCTGGCTCATCACGCTGCCCGGCCTCAGGGACTCCAAACCGTCTGAGCTCATGAGCCAAATGCTCACGCTCTTGGGTGCTGAACCGGAATGTTTCCTCTTCCGGGAGCTTTTCCTCTATCAACTGCCTGAACAGGTTCAGGCTGCCCTGGCCAGATCCGACATTACAGACTGCGCCAAGCTTGCGGCCAAAGCCGATAAGATTTTCACGGTTACCCAGCAGTGCTGCGCGGCCACGAGGCGCACATCCCCCACAGACGCGGTTCCGGCTTCTCCTACAGCGGGCTGGTGCTCCTACCACACCCGTTTTGGCACGAAAGCACGATGCTGCCGTTCCCCCTGCAGTTTTTCGCCCAAAAAAAACCCAAGAAGGCGCAGGCGGCGTCCCTGGCGACGGATGACCAAGTGTAACGGGCGTTCCGCGGTGGCGATGGCCGTCGGTTCTACGGGGAAACTCCTCTATATCACCGATTCCCTCTCGGGCCGCCGTTTCCTTTGTGACACCGGGGCGCAGTGTAGCATTCTACCTGTGTCGAAGCTCGACATGCAGACTGGGAACCTCGGTTTTTCCCTCGTAGTGGCTAATGGCGCAGCTATTTGAATGTTCCGAAAGCGGCGAGTCGAAGTCTGTTTCGGCGGTCAGCGTTTCTTTTGGGAATTCGTCACGGCCACAGTCTCACAGGCTATCCTAGGGGCGGATTTTCTGTGTGCCAACAGCCTACTAGTCGATGTCCGGCACTGCCGGCTGATCAACGCGGCCACCTTCCACTTGATTCCGTGCTTCCACGGTACCTCCATGTCGCGCTCCATTGCCTGTGCTTTCCCTCCTCCAGATGACTTCACGCGGCTCCTCGGGGAGTTTCCGGAGCTGACAAGGCCCACCTTCTCCTCCTCGGCGACGAAACATGGTGTTGAGCATCACATCACCACTACTGGCTCCCCGGTTTATGCGCGGGCTAGAAGGCTCGAACCCGGCAAGCTCGCAGCTACGAAGGCGGAGTTCGCCACAATGGAGCGGCTCGGGATCATTAGGTGATCGAAGAGTCCCTGGTCTCGCCTCTCCACATCGTGCCGAAACCAGGCGGCGGTTGGCGGCCATGCGGTGACTACCGTCGCCTCAACTACGCCACCACTCCGGATCGGTACCTGATCCCACATATCCAGGACTTCTCGGCCCACTTGGCGGGAAATTCTATCTTCTCTAAAGTCGACCTCGTCATAGATATCACCAGGTTCCAGTGCACCCACAAGGCGTCCCGAAAACTGCAGTCATCACCCCTTTTGGCCTCCGAGTTCCTGCGGATGCCGTTTGGCTTAAAGAACGCAGCACAGGCGTTCCAGCGTTTAATGGACTCTGTTCTTTGAGACCTGCGTTTCATTTTCATCTATCTTGACGACATACTCATCGCCAGTGCCAGCAAGGAGGAGCACATCTCCCATTTGCGTTCCCTTTTTACGCACCTCAGCCAACACGGTTTAATAATCAACCCGGCCAAGTGCCAGTTCGGCCTGCAACAAATCGACTTCCTGGGACATCGCATAACATCAGACGGCGCCGTCCCTTTGTTGACGAAGGTTGAAGCCGTTACCTCTTTCCCGCGGCCGTCGACAGTCAAGGCCTTGCAGGAGTTCCTGGGGATGGTCAACTTCTACCATCGTTTCGTCCCCAAGGCGGCTCAACTCATGCAACCCTTGTTCGGGGCCCTCAAGGGCAAGTCCGGTAAAGATCCAATCAGCTGGACAGCTGAGATGGTCCAGGCGTTCGGCGACACCAAGAACGCTTTGGCCAACGCAACCATGCTGGCGCACCCACTTCCAGGTGCTACTATCGCCCTTACCACTGACGCATCAGACTACGCCATCGGTGCAGTGCAAGAACAGTGGGTCAACGGCACGTGGCAACCGCTGGCATTTTTCAGCCGTCAATTACAAAAGAATGAAAAAAAGTGCAGCACCTTCGATAGGGAGCTACTGGCCCTTTTCCTCGCCATTCGCCATTTCCGGTTTTTATTGGAGGGGCGCCCCTTCACGGCTTTTGTCGACCACAAACCCCTTACGTTCGCCATGGCTAAGACCGCCGAACCGTGGTCCGCTCGTCAACAACGTCACTTGACGTTCATTTCCGAATTTACCACGGACATTCAACATGTGTCTGGTAAGGCCAACCTGGTGGCAGATTGCCTCTCCCGTGCAACGGTCCACGCGGTGCACCTGGGAATCGACTACGCCCTCATGGCGGCAGATCATGTTTTGGACTCGGAGGTCCAATCATATAGAACCGTTCCCTCTAGCTTCCAAGCGACCGACGTCATCTTCCAGGCCGCAGGTGCCACGCTCCTTTGCGACGTTTCCATGGGAGTTCCTTGACCTATCGTGCCAGTCGCATGGCGCCGGAAGGTTTTTGATGCCATACACGGGTTGTCGCACCCGGGGATGAAGGCTTTGCAACGGCTTATGTCGGCCAAGTTCGTTTGGAAAGGTATGCACATCGATATCCGTGACTGGGCTAATACCTGCGTCGTATGCCAGCAGGCCAAAGTCCAGCGTCATGTCAAGGCTCCAGTGGCTGCGTTCACTGTTCCGGAGCGTCGTTTCGACCACGTGCATGTGGACCTCGTGGGGCCGCTTCCGCCTTCTCAGGGTTATACTCATCTCCTCACCATAGTGGACCGCACCACTAGGTGGCCAGAGGCAATTCCTTTGGTTTCCACCACGTCGGCAGACGTCGCTAGAGCTTTCATCTCCTGTTGGGTTGCCCGTTTCGGGGTACCGGCGGAGATCTCTTCTGACCGCGGGCCACAATTTTCCTTGGATCTTTGGAACGCTGTGGCTCAGGGGCTCGGCATCAAACTTCATCGCACCACTGCCTATCATCCGCAGGCAACCGGCCTTTGCGAGCGATTCCACAGGTTGCTTAAAGCCTCTCTTCGTGCCAGTCTTCAAGGTGCAGGATGGGTGGACAGACTCCCATGGGTCCTGTTGGGTCTTCGTACGGCGCCCAAAGATGACCTACAATCGCCTTCGGCTGAATTCGTCTATGGCCAGCCGCTCCGTGTACCAGGAGATTTCCTCCCTTCTCCCACAGAGCCATGGTCCGCCTCCCAGCAACTCGTTCACCACCAAGAGGCGGCCAGATGCTTCGCTCCGATATCTACGTCCAATCACGGTTTGCAGAACTCCTATGTGCCACCGGGACTGAAGAATGCGGAGTATGTCTTCATCCGCCACGACGCTCACCGGGATCCGCTCAAGCCCCCTTACACTGGTCCTTTCCGCGTCATCGAACCGGGAGACAAATCCTTTTCGGTCGACGTCGGAGGGAAGCCGAATCACATCTCGGTGGACCGCTTGAAGCCGGCTCACCTGGACCACCCTGTCGTAGTCGCTCAACCACACAAACGTGGCCGACCGCCCGTTGCCGCCGCGCCAGATCAACCAAAGCCACCTGCCAACTCCACCGCGCTCGCCGCGCCCGCTCAGTCGCAACCGACTGCCAACTCGTCCACCGGTCGTCAACTTCCTCTACCAGGGTACCGAAGTAGATCGGACAGGCTCATCAGGCCTCCTCCTCGCCTCACCTTTTCTGTTAAAGACAATTCTGGGGGGGCGCATGTGGCGGAGCCACCAAAGGACTCAGAGCAGTTGTACATAATTCCTTTAACAGCAATGTAGTTACTGTCTGTGTCTGTACCTTTAATTGTACCTGTTTGACTGTACAATGCCTAGTTACCTTTACAGCGCGGTTTCAACATGATGACGTCATGCCGTTAGTCACGTGATGCCCCAATGGCGGGAAGAACGTGATGACGTCAGTCTCCTTGAGGATATAGAATGCAAAATATGGTAACAAAATCTAAAATGGAGGATCCTGTCAGCATAAAATGGTGGTGAAATGTCGACATCGCTGAGTCACTTGCATATTGTAAGAAATGATCATGTTAACTCAAGAAACTGTGAAGGCAGCAGGAAGTAAAATAAAAGAAGCTAAACTGATCTGTGGCTGCTAATATGGCTGGCACCCACGATGTCACACCTTGCTGGTGGAAACAGTGTAGGGCGGAGTGCAGAGGTTATACAGACAATAGGCGATCAGAAAACACATTACCATGATTGCAAACGCATTACCATAATGATTAGGTGATCATGAAACCATTACCAGCATATTTACTTAACTATAAACCATTCAGTGAAATGTGACTTCTTTGTTTCATACTGCCAGGCCAGGAAATCAAATTAAATGTATACGTGTACAGCTCGGGATTGGTGCAGACTGTACGATGTGTTAATGTCTTCTCAAATGCAAGTATAATAATGTGGCACACTGTATGAAAGATCGCTTGCTCTGGTTTAACCTGTCAGGACTCTTCTGGAGTCAGGACTGTGCTGTATCAGAGTAAGTCTCCCGGGATGATGGAATAAAAACTGTTGAACTCAACCAGTATTCGACTCAGTGTTTGTACTGAACCAGATTGAGGACCAAAAGAATCCGTTTCAACATCCTGACCAGAGGATCAGTCCTCGTGGAGCCCTCATGGAGAGTGGACCTGTTATTGATGTGTTCCAGCAGTTTCCAGTTTAAACTCGTTTGGTTTCATTAAAGTTCATTAATTTAATTGCCTGAGTCGAACTCAGTCTTTTTGATAGGAACCTCCGTTCCTACAATACTTTGTTTTCCATAAACATCAAAATGGGTATTTTGCGAGTAAGAGTATATTAATAGCAAGGATCTGAAGTGCTAGCTGTCACTGGACAAACAATCAGCAGCCCCCTGCAGTCTCTGGAGACTGAAGTGCTAGCTGTCACTGGACAAACAATCAGCAGCCCCCTGCAGTCTCAGGAGACTGAAGTGCTAGCTGTCACTGGACAAACAATCAGCAGCCCCCTGCAGTCTCAGGAGACTGAAGTGCTTGCTGTCACTAGACAAACAATCAGCAGCCCCCTGCAGTCTCTGGAGACTGAAGCGCTAGCTGTCACTGGACAAACAATCAGCAGCCCCCTGCAGTCTCAGGAGACTGAAGTGCTAGCTGTCACTGGACAAACAATCAGCAGCCCCTGCAGTCTCAGGATCTGAAGTGCTAGCTGTCACTGGACAAACAATCAGCAGCCCCCTGCAGTCTCAGGAGACTGAAGTGCTAGCTGTCACTGGACAAACAATCAGCAGCCCCTGCAGTCTCAGGATCTGAAGTGCTAGCTGTCACTGGACAAACAATCAGCAGCCCCCTGCAGTCTCAGGAGACTGAAGTGCTAGCTGTCACTGGACAAACAATCAGCAGCCCCTGCAGTCTCAGGATCTGAAGTGCTAGCTGTCACTGGACAAACAATCAGCAGCCCCTGCAGTCTCAGGAGACTGAAGTGCTAGCTGTCACTAGACAAACAATCAGCAGCCCCCTGCAGTCTCTGGAGACTGAAGTGCTAGCTGTCACTGGACAAACAATCAGCAGCCCCCTGCAGTCTCAGGAGACTGAAGCGCTAGCTGTCACTGGACAAACAATCAGCAGCCCCCTGCAGTCTCAGGATCTGAAGTGCTAGCTGTCACTGGACAAACAATCAGCAGCCCCTGCAGTCTCAGGAGACTGAAGTGCTAGCTGTCACTAGACAAACAATCAGCAGCCCCTGCAGTCTCAGGAGACTGAAGTGCTAGCTGTCACTAGACAAACAATCAGCAGCCCCCTGCAGTCTCAGGAGACTGAAGCGCTAGCTGTCACTGGACAAACAATCAGCAGCCCCCTGCAGTCTCAGGATCTGAAGTGCTAGCTGTCACTGGACAAACAATCAGCAGCCCCTGCAGTCTCTGGAGACTGAAGTGCTAGCTGTCACTAGACAAACAATCAGCAGCCCCCTGCAGTCTCTGGAGACTGAAGTGCTAGCTGTCACTGGACAAACAATCAGCAGCCCCCTGCAGTCTCTGGAGAGATGCTTTGTGCAGTGCGATGGAAGGGAATGAAGATGTGGGCTGACTGCTGCTACAATTAGCAGCACTTACCCAGGTAGATCTTGGGATGCGTTATTAAATCTCTCTAAATAAGGAGCAGGATGTCTAACTGATGAAAAGAGGGTGAGTGACCTTGCTGCTGTAATAAATGAATTCTAGTTCGAGTGAATGGAAGATCAGTGCTAACCAAACACATCATACGATAACTAGCCCCACAGTGAGGCGGATAAAGCAGAGATATTTATCATATAATAACCATCCAAGGGGAATATACTATTTATATTTTGTTTTACTCAGTGAATTCTGTGTTCATCGAGGTGAGGGATGTCAGTGTTTGAGAATAGTACATTGCCATTTCAGAAGCCCAGTGTCAGCATCAAACACTCCCAGGGCAGGTACAGCATGGGTTACAGAGTAAAGCTCCCTCTACACTGTCCCATCAAACACTCCCAGGGCAGGTACAGCATGGGTTAGATACAGAGTAAAGCTCCCTCTACACTGTCCCATCAAACACTCCCAGGGCAGGTACAGCACAGGTTAGATACAGAGTAAATCTCCCTCTACACTGTCCCATCAAACACTCCCAGGGCAGGTACAGCACGGGTTAGATACAGAGTAAAGCTCCCTCTACACTGTCCCATCAAACACTCCCAGGGCAGGTACAGCATGGGTTAGATACAGAGTGAAGCTCTTTCTACACTGTCCCATCAAACACTCCCAGGGCAGGTACAGCATGGGTTAGATACAGAGTAAAGGGCCCTCTACATTGTCCCATCAAACACTCCCAGGGCAGGTACAGCATGGGTTAGATACAGAGTAAAGGGCCCTCTACACTGTCCCATCAAACACTCCCAGTAAAGATACAGCACAGGTTAGATACAGAGTAAACACTGGGGTACAGTACTGGTGAGTACAGATCTGTCACTGTATAACACTGGGGTACAGTACTGGTGGGTACAGGTCTGCCACTGTACAACACTGGGGTACAGCACTGGTGGGTACAGGTCTGTCACTGTATAACACTGGGGTACAGTACTGGTGGGTACAGGTCTGCCACTGTACAACACTGGGGTACAGCACTGGTGGGTACAGGTCTGTCACTGTATAACACTCGGGTACAGTACTGGCGAGTACAGATCTGTCAATTCAATTCAATTCAAATCGCATTATTGGCATGACAAGGTACATCTTATGTTGCCAAAGCATCGAAAAACATTCATGGTTGAACACATAAATACAGATCTATCCATACAGTGTATAAACAGATATATCCCTGAGTGTATAAATATATACATTCATATAATTTGTATATACTCTTTTCTTATATTTAGTGGTTGTCCCTCTGTTTATGGCAAGCTGTAACATAGTGTGCCACTAAGGTTACACAATTTCTCTCTTCCCCTAGTAGGTATGGGAGTTTTTGGTCGTCATTCAAATTTCTGAATTCCGGGCATATTTTTGTGAATTTTGGGTAGAAATTCTCCCTTATGCCCTGATATTTTCTGCAAGCTGTGAGGAAGTGCATCTCTGTCTCCGCCACTCCCTGACTGCAGTGAGAGCATATCCTGTCCTCTCTTGGTAGCCGGGTCTGTCTGTGTCTACCTTTTTCGATCGCCAGGCTATGTTCATTAAGTCTGTACATTGTCAAGGTTTTTCTCAGTTTGCTATCCTTTACCATGGTCAGGTAATCAGCCATGTTGTATTGTCTGTTTAGGGCCAAGTAGCAATTGAGTTTGTTTTGGGTTTTTGTTGTTTCTGCCCAATATGACAGATATTTTTCCTTTTGCTTGGTGACGATTGTGTTGGGTCGAATTCTTTGTGTTACGCTGTCACTGTCCTGGGGCTGGTTATTGTTAGTAGTGTTAGTAGTTACTTCACTGAGTCCCAGGACTAGTTGACTGAGGGTATTCTTCTTTATGGTCCTCTCTTGGCATTTCAGGGCTTCGTAATGATAGCAGTGGGGGTTGCTAATTTTTTAGGTGTTTCCAAAATTTGGTGGCTCTTTTTTGGATAGTGATTATTAATGGATATTGGCCTAGTTCTGCCCTGCATGCATTGTTTACGGTTTTCCTTTAAGTCCGGAGGAAACTTTTACAGAATTCTGCATGTAGGATCTCAATTGGGTGTTTGTCCCATTTTGCAAATTCTTGTTGTGTTAGCGGTCCCCACACCTCACTGCCATAGAGTGCAATTGGTTCAATTACTGATTTAAAAATTTTGAGCCAAATGCTAATTGGGATTTCTATTTGGATTGATTTTTTAATGGCATAGAAAGCCCTTCTTGCTTTCTCTTTCAGTTCATTCACAGCCAGATGAAAATTTCCTGCAGAACTGATTTTTAAGCCCAAGTATGTGTAGTTAGTGGTTTGTTCAATTTTGGTTGTTCCTAGTGTGAAATTTATTTTGGGTCCCTGATGTCTGGATCTTTGCTGGAACACAATGACTTTGGTTGTCACTGTATAACACTGGGGTACAGTACTGGTGGGTACAGGTCTGTCACAGTATAACACTGGTGTACAGTACTGATGGGTACAGGTCTGTCACTGTACAACACTGGGGTACAGTACTGATGGGTACAGGTCTGTCAGTGTATAACATGGTACAGTACTGGTGGGTACAGGTCTGTCACTGTATAACACTGGGGTACAGTACTGATGGGTACAGGTCTGTCACTGTACAACACTGGGGTACAGCACCGGTGGGTACAGGTCTGTCACTGTATAACACTGTGGTCCAGTACTGGTGGGCACAGGTCTGTCACTGTATAACACTGGGGTACAGTACTGGTGGGTACAGGTCTGTCACTGTATAACACTGGGGTACAGTACTGGTGGGTACAGGTCTGTCACTGTATAACACTGGGTTACAGTACTGGTTGGTATAGGTCTGTCGCTGTATAACACTGGCATACAGTACTGGTGGGTACAGGTCTGTAACTAACACTGGGGTACAGTACTGGTGGGAACAGGTCTGTCGCTGTATAACACTGGGGTACAGTACTGGTGGGTACAGGTCTGTCACTGTATAACACTGGGGTACAGTACTGGTGGGTACAGGTCTGTCACTGTATAACACTGGGGTACAGTACTGGTGGGTACAGGTCTGTCACTGTATAACACTGGGGTACAGCACTGGTGAGTACAGGTCTGTCACTGTATATCATTGAGGTACAGTATTGGTCGGTACAGGTGTCACTGTATAACACTGGGGTACAGTACTGGTGAGTAAAGGTCTGTCACTGTATAACATTGGGGTACAGTACTGGTGGGTACAGGTCAGTCACTGTATAACACTGGGGTACAGTACTGGTGGGTATGGGTCTGTCACTAACACTGGGGTACAGTACTGGTGGGTACAGGTCTGTCACTGTAAAGCAGTGGGGTACAGTACTGGTGGGTACAGGTCTGTCGCTGTATAACACTGGGGTACAGCACTGGTGGGTACTGGTCTGTCACTAACACTGGGGGACAGTACTGGTGGGCACTGGTCTGTCAGTGTATAACACGAGTACAGTACTGGTGGTTACAGGTCTGTCACTGTGTAACACTGGGGTACAGTGCTGGTGGGTACAGGTCTGTCACTGTATAACACTGGGGTACATTACTGGCGGGTGCAGGTCTGTCACTGTACGACACTGGGGTACAGTACTGGTGGATACAGGTCTGTCACTGTACAACACTGGGGTACAGTACTGGTGGGTACAGTGTCACTGTATAACACAGGGGTACAAGCCTGGTGGGTCCAGGTCTGTCACGTATAATACTGGGGTACAGTACAGGTGGGTACAGGTCTGTCACTGTATAACACTGGGGTACAGTATTGGTGGGTACAGGTCTGTCACTGTTTAACATTGGGGTACAGTGCTGGTGTGTACAGGTCTGTCACTAACACTGGAGTACAGTACTGGTGGGTACAGGTATGTCGCTGTATAACGCTCGGGTACAATACTGGTGGGTACAGGTCTGTCGCAGTATAACACTGGGGTACAGTGCTGGTGGGTACGGGTCTGTCACTGTATAACACTGCAGTCCATTACTGGTGGGTCCAGGTCGGTCACTATATAACATTGGGGTAAAATACTGGTAGGTACAGGTCTGTCACTGTATAACATTGGGGTAAAATACTGGTGGGTCCAGGTCTGTCACTGTATAACACTGGGGTACAGTTCTGGTGGGGACAGGTCTGTCACTGTATAACACTGGGGTACAGTTCTAGTGGGGACAGGTCTGTCACTAACATTGGGGTACAGTACTGGTGGGTACAGGTCTGTCACTGTATAACACTGGGGTACAGTACTGATGGGTACAGGTCTGTCACTGTACAACACTGGGGTACAGCACCGGTGGGTACAGGTCTGTCACTGTATAACACTGTGGTCCAGTACTGGTGGGCACAGGTCTGTCACTGTATAACACTGGGGTACAGTACTGGTGGGTACAGGTCTGTCACTGTATAACACTGGGGTACAGTACTGGTGGGTACAGGTCTGTCACTGTATAACACTGGGTTACAGTACTGGTTGGTATAGGTCTGTCGCTGTATAACACTGGCATACAGTACTGGTGGGTACAGGTCTGTAACTAACACTGGGGTACAGTACTGGTGGGAACAGGTCTGTCGCTGTATAACACTGGGGTACAGTACTGGTGGGTACAGGTCTGTCACTGTATAACACTGGGGTACAGTACTGGTGGGTACAGGTCTGTCACTGTATAACACTGGGGTACAGTACTGGTGGGTACAGGTCTGTCACTGTATAACACTGGGGTACAGCACTGGTGAGTACAGGTCTGTCACTGTATATCATTGAGGTACAGTATTGGTCGGTACAGGTGTCACTGTATAACACTGGGGTACAGTACTGGTGAGTAAAGGTCTGTCACTGTATAACATTGGGGTACAGTACTGGTGGGTACAGGTCAGTCACTGTATAACACTGGGGTACAGTACTGGTGGGTATGGGTCTGTCACTAACACTGGGGTACAGTACTGGTGGGTACAGGTCTGTCACTGTAAAGCAGTGGGGTACAGTACTGGTGGGTACAGGTCTGTCGCTGTATAACACTGGGGTACAGCACTGGTGGGTACTGGTCTGTCACTAACACTGGGGGACAGTACTGGTGGGCACTGGTCTGTCAGTGTATAACACGAGTACAGTACTGGTGGTTACAGGTCTGTCACTGTGTAACACTGGGGTACAGTGCTGGTGGGTACAGGTCTGTCACTGTATAACACTGGGGTACATTACTGGCGGGTGCAGGTCTGTCACTGTACGACACTGGGGTACAGTACTGGTGGATACAGGTCTGTCACTGTACAACACTGGGGTACAGTACTGGTGGGTACAGTGTCACTGTATAACACAGGGGTACAAGCCTGGTGGGTCCAGGTCTGTCACGTATAATACTGGGGTACAGTACAGGTGGGTACAGGTCTGTCACTGTATAACACTGGGGTACAGTATTGGTGGGTACAGGTCTGTCACTGTTTAACATTGGGGTACAGTGCTGGTGTGTACAGGTCTGTCACTAACACTGGAGTACAGTACTGGTGGGTACAGGTATGTCGCTGTATAACGCTCGGGTACAATACTGGTGGGTACAGGTCTGTCGCAGTATAACACTGGGGTACAGTGCTGGTGGGTACGGGTCTGTCACTGTATAACACTGCAGTCCATTACTGGTGGGTCCAGGTCGGTCACTATATAACATTGGGGTAAAATACTGGTAGGTACAGGTCTGTCACTGTATAACATTGGGGTAAAATACTGGTGGGTCCAGGTCTGTCACTGTATAACACTGGGGTACAGTTCTGGTGGGGACAGGTCTGTCACTGTATAACACTGGGGTACAGTTCTAGTGGGGACAGGTCTGTCACTAACATTGGGGTACAGTACTGGTGGATACAGGTCTGTCACTGTATATCATTGGGGTACAGTACTGGTAGGTACAGGTCTGTTACTGCATAACACTGGGGTACAGTACTGGTGGATACAGGTCTGTCACTGTATGACACTGGGGTACAGTACTGGTGGATACAGGTCTGTCACTGTACAACACGGGTACAGTACTGGTGGGTCCAGGTCTGTCACTGTATAACACTGGGGTACAGTACAGGTGGGTACAGGTCTATCACTGTATAAGACTTGGGTACAGTACTGGTGAGTACAGGTCTGTCACTGTATAACACTGGGGTACAGTACTGGTGGGTACAGGTCTGTAACTATCACTGAGGTACAGTACTGGTGGGAACAGTTCTGTCGCTGTATAACACTGGGGTACAGTACTGGCGGTTCCAGGTCTGTCACTGTATAACACTGGGGTACAGTACTGGTGGGTACAGGTCTGTCACTGTATAACACTGGGGTACAGTACTGGTGGGTACAGGTCTGTCACTGTGTAACACTGGGGTACAGTACTGGTGGGTACAGGTCTGTCACTGTATAACTCTGGGGTACAGTACTGGTGGGTACACGTCTGTCACTGTATAACACTGGGGTACAGTACTGGTGGGTACAGGTCGGTCACTGTATAACACTGGGGTACAGTACTGGTGGGTACAGGTCTGTCACTGTGTAACACTGGGGTACAGTACTGGTGGGTACAGGTCTGTCACTGTATAACTCTGGGGTACAGTACTGGTGGGTACAGGTCGGTCACTGTATAACACTGGGGTACAGTACTGGTGGGTACAGGTCTGTCACTGTATAACACTGGGGTACAGTACTGGTGGGTACAGGTCTGGCACTGTATAACACTGGGGTACAGTACTGGTGGGTACACGTCTGTCACTGTGTAACACTGGGGTACAGTACTGGTGGGTACACGTCTGTCACTGTATAACACGGGTACAGTACTGGTGGGTACAGGTCTGGCACTGTATAACACTGGGGTACAGTACTGGTGGGTACACGTCTGTCACTGTGTAACACTGGGGTACAGTACTGGTGGGTACAGGTCTGTCACTGTATAACACTGGGGTACAGTACTGGTGGGTACAGGTCTGGCACTGTATAACACTGGGGTACAGTACTGGTGGGTACACGTCTGTCACTGTGTAACACTGGGGTACAGTACTGGTGGGTACAGGTCTGTCACTGTATAACACTGGGGTACAGTACTGGTGGGTACAGGTCTGTCACTGTATAACACTGGGGTACAGTACTGGTGGGTACAGGTCTGTCACTGTGTAACACTGGGGTACAGTACTGGTGGGTACAGGTCTGTCACTGTATAACACTGGGGTACAGTACTGGTGGGTACAGGTCTCTAATGCTTCATCCAAGTCATTAATAAATATGTTGAAAAGTTGAGGCCCCAGAACAGTACCTGGGGAAACCCCACTTGTCAATCGAAGTACATTCCCTTTAACCCACTCACTGCCGCCTGTCTCCCAACTAATTTCTAACACAAGTCCAAAGACGACCACCAATCCCGTGCCCTTTCATTACTGCGAATAGTCTCGTGCGGAATCTTAACTGTATGGACTTCCAGAAGGCATTCGGTAAGATCCTTTATTGAGGTGCTTCCATGTGGAACAACAAATCATACTTAATAAACTCACAAACCAGCCAGGAAACAACCCTAAATGAGACACTTAAATAAATTAAATTTTTTAAAACAACAAGCACCAAATTCATATTGGAGGGAACATGAAGTCAGACCCCAGGGAGTGAGCATTTAGTGGATTCAGACCCCAGGGAGTGGGCATTTAGTGGATTCAGACCCCAGGGAGTGAGCATTTAGTGGATTCAGACCCCAGGGAGTGGGCATTTAGTGGATTCAGACCCCAGGGAGTGAGCATTCAGTGGATTCAGACCCCAGGGAGTGAGCATTCAGTGGATTCAGACCCCAGGGAGTGAGCATTTAGTGGATTCAGACCCCAGGGAGTGAGCATTTAGTGGATTCAGACCCCAGGGAGTGAGCATTTAGTGGATTCAGACCCCAGGGAGTGAGCATTTAGTGGATTCAGACCCCAGGGAGTGGGCATTTAGTGGATTCAGACCCCAGGGAGTGAGCATTTAGTGGATTCAGACCCCAGGGAGTGGGCATTTAGTGGATTCAGACCCCAGGGAGTGAGCATTTAGTGGATTCAGACCCCAGGGAGTGAGCATTTAGTGGATTCAGACCCCAGGGAGTGAGCATTTAGTGGATTCAGACCCCAGGGAGTGAGCATTTAGTGGATTCAGACCCCAGGGAGTGAGCATTCAGTGGATTCAGACCCCAGGGAGTGAGCATTTAGTGGATTCAGACCCCAGGGAGTGGGCATTTAGTGGATTCAGACCCCAGGGAGTGAGCATTTAGTGGATTCAGACCCCAGGGAGTGAGCATTTAGTGGATTCAGACCCCAGGGAGTGAGCATTTAGTGGATTCAGACCCCAGGGAGTGGGCATTTAGTGGATTCAGACCCCAGGGAGTGAGCATTTAGTGGATTCAGACCCCAGGGAGTGAGCATTTAGTGGATTCAGACCCCAGGGAGTGAGCATTCAGTGGATTCAGACCCCAGGGAGTGAGCATTCAGTGGATTCAGACCCCAGGGAGTGAGCATTTAGCGGATTCAGACCCCAGGGAGTGAGCATTCAGTGGATTCAGACCCCAGGGAGTGAGCATTTAGTGGATTCAGACCCCAGGGAGTGAGCATTTAGTGGATTCAGACCCCAGGGAGTGAGCATTTAGTGGATTCAGACCCCAGGGAGTGAGCATTTAGTGGATTCAGACCCCAGGGAGTGAGCATTTAGTGGATTCAGACCCCAGGGAGTGAGCATTTAGTGGATTCAGACCCCAGGGAGTGAGCATTTAGTGGATTCAGACCCCAGGGAGTGAGCATTTAGTGGATTCAGACCCCAGGGAGTGAGCATTCAGTGGATTCAGACCCCAGGGAGTGAGCATTTAGTGGATTCAGACCCCAGGGAGTGAGCATTTAGTGGATTCAGACCCCAGGGAGTGAGCATTTAGTGGATTCAGACCCCAGGGAGTGAGCATTTAGTGGATTCAGACCCCAGGGAGTGAGCATTTAGTGGATTCAGACCCCAGGAGTGAGCATTTAGTGGATTCAGACCCCCAGGGAGTGAGCATTTAGTGGATTCAGACCGCAGGGAGTGGGCATTTAGTGGATTCAGACCCCAGGGAGTGGGCATTTAGTGGATTCAGACCCCAGGGAGTGAGCATTTAGTGGATTCAGACCCCAGGGAGTGAGCATTTAGTGGATTCAGACCCCAGGGAGTGGGCATTTAGTGGATTCAGACCCCAGGGAGTGAGCATTCAGTGGATTCAGACCCCAGGGAGTGGGCATTCAGTGGATTCAGACCCCAGGGAGTGAGCATTTAGTGGATTCAGACCCCAGGGAGTGAGCATTTAGTGGATTCAGACCCCAGGAGTGGGCATTTAGTGGATTCAGAACCCCAGGGAGTGAGCATTTAGTGGATTCAGACCCCAGGGAGTGAGCATTTAGTGGATTCAGACCGCAGGGAGTGAGCATTTAGTGGATTCAGACCCCAGGGAGTGAGCATTTAGTGGATTCAGACCCCAGGAAGTGGGCATTTAGTGGATTCAGACCCCAGGGAGTGGGCATTCAGTGGATTCAGACCCCAGGAAGTGGGCATTTAGTGGATTCAGACCCCAGGAGTGGGCATTCAGTGGATTCAGATCCAGGGAGTGGGCATTTAGTGGATTCAGACCCCAGGGAGTGAGCATTTAGTGATTCAGACCCCAGGGAGTGAGCATTTAGTGGATTCAGACACAGGGAGTGGGCATTCAGTGGGATTCAGACCCAGGGAGTGGCATTTAGTGGATTCAGACCCCCAGGGAGTGAGCATTTAGTGGATTCAGACACCAGGGAGTGGGCATTCAGTGGATTCAGACCCCAGGGAGTGAGCATTTAGTGGATTCAGACCCCAGGGAGTGAGCATTAGTGGATTCAGACCCCAGGGGAGTGAGCATTTAGTGGATTCAGACCCCAGGGAGTGAGCATTTAGTGGATTCAGACCCCAGGGAGTGAGCATTCAGTGGATTCAGACCCCAGGGAGTGAGCATTTAGTGGATTCAGACCCCAGGGAGTGAGCATTCAGTGGATTCAGACCCCAGGGAGTGAGCATTCAGTGGATTCAGACCCCAGGAGTGAGCATTCAGTGGATTCAGACCCCAGGGAGTGAGCATTTAGTGGATTCAGACCCAGGGAGTGAGCATTCAGTGGATTCAGACCCCAGGGAGTGAGCATTTAGTGGATTCAGACCCCAGGGAGTGAGCATTTAGTGGATTCAGACCCCAGGGAGTGAGCATTTAGTGGATTCAGACCCCAGGGAGTGGGCATTTAGTGGATTCAGACCCCAGGGAGTGAGCATTTAGTGATTCAGACCCCAGGGAGTGAGCATTTAGCGGATTCAGACCCCAGGGAGTGAGCATTTAGTGGATTCAGACCCCAGGGAGTGAGCATTTAGTGGATTCAGACCCCAGGGAGTGAGCATTTAGTGGATTCAGACCCCAGGGAGTGAGCATTTAGTGGATTCAGACCCCAGGGAGTGAGCATTTAGTGGATTCAGACCCCAGGAGTGAGCATTGAGTGGATTCAGACCCCCAGGGAGTGAGCATTTAGTGGATTCAGACCCCAGGGAGTGGGCATTCAGTGGATTCAGACCCCAGGGAGTGAGCATTTAGTGGATTCAGCCCCAGGGAGTGAGCATTTAGTGGATTCAGACCCCCAGGGAGTGAGCATTTAGTGGATTCAGACCCCAGGGAGTGAGCATTTAGTGGATTCAGACCCCAGGGAGTGAGCATTTAGTGGATTCAGACCCCAGGGAGTGAGCATTTAGTCGGATTCAGACCCCAGGGAGTGGGCATTTAGTGGATTCAGACCCCAGGGACGTGAGCATTTAGTGGATTCAGACCCCAGGGAGTGAGCATTTAGTGGATTCAGACCCCAGGGAGTGAGCATTTAGTGGATTCAGGCCCCAGGGAGTGAGCATTTAGTGGATTCAGGCACCCAGGAGTGAGCATTCAGTGGATTCAGACCCCAGGGAGTGAGCATTTAGTGGATTCAGGCCCCAGGGAGTGAGCATTTAGTGGATTCAGACCCCAGGGAGTGAGCATTAGTGGATTCAGACCCCAGGGAGTGAGCATTTAGCGGATTCAGACCCCAGGGAGTGAGCATTTAGTGGATTACAGGCCACCAGGGAGTGAGCATTTAGTGGATTCAGACCCCAGGGAGTGGGCATTTAGTGGATTCAGACCCCAGGGAGTGAGGCATTTAGTGGATTCAGACCCCAGGGAGTGAGCATTTAGTGGATTCAGGCCCAGGGAGTGAGCATTTAGTGGATTCAGACCCCAGGGAGTGAGCATTTAGTGGATTCAGACCCCAGGGAGTGGGCATTTAGTGGATTCAGACCCCAGGGAGTGAGCATTTAGTGGATTCAGACCCCAGGGAGTGAGCATTTAGTGGATTCAGACCCCAGGGAGTGGGCATTTAGTGGATTCAGGCCCCAGGGGAGTGAGCATTTAGTGGATTCAGACCCCAGGGAGTGAGCATTCAGTGGATTCAGACCCCAGGGAGTGAGCATTTAGTGGATTCAGACCCCAGGGAGTGAGCATTTAGTGGATTCAGGACCCCAGGGAGTGAGCATTTAGTGGATTCAGACCCCAGGGAGTGAGCATTCAGTGGATTCAGACCCAGGGAGTGGCATTTAGTGGATTCAGACCCCAGGGAGTGAGCATTTAGTGGATTCAGACCCCAGGGAGTGAGCATTCAGTGGATTCAGACCCCAGGGAGTGAGGCATTTAGTGGATTCAGACCCCAGGGAGTGAGCATTTCAGTGGATTCAGACCCCAGGGAGTGAGCATTTAGTGGATTCAGACCCAGGGAGTGAGCATTTAGTGGATTCAGACCCCAGGGAGTGGGCATTTAGTGGATTCAGACCCCAGGGAGGTGGCATTTCAGTGGATTCAGACCCCAGGGAGTGAGCATTTAGTGGATTCAGACCCCAGGGGAGTGGGCATTTAGTGGGATTCAGGGGGGGAGC
>NC_141007.1:826756-875301 GCF_052327205.1 Somniosus microcephalus | reverse complement strand
CAGACACCCAGGGAGGTGAGCATTTAGTGGGATTCAGACCCCAGGGAGTGAGCATTTAGTGGATTCAGACCCCAGGGAGTGAGCATTCAGTGGATTCAGAGCCCAGGGAGTGGCATTCAGTGGATTCAGACCCCAGGGAGTGAGCATTTAGTGGATTCAGACCCCAGGGAGTGAGCATTTAGTGGATTCAGACCCCAGGGAGTGAGCATTTCGTGGATTCAGACCCCAGGGAGTGAGCATTTAGTGGATTCAGACCCCAGGGAGTGAGCATTTCGTGGATTCAGACCCCAGGGACGTGGGCATTTAGTGGATTCAGACCCCAGGGAGTGAGCATTTAGTGGATTCAGACCCCAGGGAGTGAGCATTCAGTGGATTCAGACCCCAGGGAGTGAGCATTTAGTGGATTCAGACCCCAGGGAGTGGGCATTCAGTGGATTCAGACCACAGGGAGTGGGCATTTAGTGGATTCAGACCCCAGGGAGTGAGCATTTAGCTGGATTCAGACCCCAGGAGTGAGCATTTAGTGGATTCAGACCCCAGGGAGTGAGCATTTAGTGGATTCAGACCCCAGGGAGTGAGCATTTAGTGGATTCAGACCCCAGGGAGTGAGCATTTAGTGGATTCAGACCCCAGGGAGTGAGCATTTAGTGGATTCAGACCCGAGGGAGTGAGCATTTAGTGGATTCAGACCCCAGGAGTTAGCATTTAGTGGATTCAGACCCCAGGGAGTGAGCATTTAGTGGATTCAGACCCCAGGGAGTGAGCATTTAGTGGATTCAGACCCCAGGGAGTGAGCATTTAGTGGATTCAGACCCACAGCGAGTGGGCATTTAGTGGATTCAGACCCCAGGGAGTGAGCATTTAGTGGATTCAGACCCCAAGGAGTGGGCATTTAGTGGATTCAGACCCCAGGGACGTGGGCATTTACTGGATTCAGAGCCCAGGGAGTGGGCATTTAGTGGATTCAGACCCCAGGGGAGTGAGCATTTAGTGGATTCAGACCCCAGGGAGTGAGCATTCAGTGGATTCAGAGCCCAGGGAGTGGGCATTCAGTGGATTCAGACACCCAGGGAGTGAGCATTTAGTGGATTCAGACCCCAGGGAGGTGAGCATTTAGTGGATTTCAGACCCCCAGGGAGTGAGCATTTAGTGGATTCAGACCCCAGGGAGTGAGCATTCAGTGGATTCAGACCCCAGGGAGTGAGCATTTAGTGGATTCAGACCCCAGGGAGTGAGCATTTAGTGGATTCAGGCCCCAGGGAGTGAGCATTTAGTGGATTCAGACCCCAGGGAGTGAGCATTTCGTGGATTCAGACCCCCAGGGAGTGAGCATTTAGTGGATTCAGACCCCAGGGAGTGAGCATTTAGTGGATTCAGACCCCAGCAAGTGGGCCTTTAGCGGATTCAGACCCCAGGGAGTTGGGCATTTAGTGGATTCAGACCCCAGGGAGTGAGCATTCAGTGGATTCAGACCCCAGGGAGTGAGCATTTAGTGGATTCAGACCCAGGGAGTGAGCATTTAGTGGATTCAGACCCCAGGGAGTGAGCATTTAGTGGATTCAGACCCCAGGGAGTGAGCATTTAGTGGATTCAGACCCCAGAGAGTGAGCATTTAGTGGATTCAGACCCCAGGGAGTGGGCATTTAGTGGATTCAGACCCCAGGGAGTGAGCATTTAGTGGATTCAGACCCCAGGGAGTGAGCATTTAGTGGATTCAGACCCCAGGGAGTGAGCATTTAGTGGATTCAGACCCCAGGGAGTGAGCATTTAGTGGATTTCAGACCCTAGGGAGTGAGCATTTAGTGGATTCAGACCCCAGGGAGTGAGCATTCAGTGGATTCAGACCGCAGGGAGTGAGCATTCTAGTGGATTCAGACCCCAGGGAGTGAGCATGTAGTGGATTCAGACCCCAGGGAGTGGAGCATTTAGTGGATTCAGACCCCAGGGAGTGAGCATTTAGTGGATTCAGAACCCCAGGGAGTGGGCATTTAGTGGATTCAGACCCCAGGGAGTGAGCATTTAGCGGATTCAGACCCCAGGGAGTGAGCATTTAGTGGATTTCAGAGCCCAGGGAGTGAGCATTTAGTGGATTCAGACCCCAGGGAGTGAGCATTTAGCGGATTCAGACCCCAGGGAGTGAGCATTTAGTGGATTCAGACCCCAGGAAGTGAGCATTCAGTGGATTCAGACCCCAGGGAGCTGAGCATTTCGTGGATTCAGACCCCAGGGAGTGAGCATTTAGTGGATTCAGACCCCAGGAGTGAGCATTTAGTGGATTCAGACCCCAGGGAGTGAGCATTTAGTGGATTCAGACCCCAGGGAGTGAGCATTTAGTGGATTCAGACCCCAGCAAGTGGGCCTTTAGCGGATTCAGACCCCAGGGAGTGGGCATTTAGTGGATTCAGACCCAGGGAGTGAGCATTCAGTGGATTCAGACCCCAGGGAGTGAGCATTTAGTGGATTCAGACCCCAGGGAGTGAGCATTTAGTGGATTCAGACCCCAGGGAGTGAGCATTTAGTGGATTCAGACCCCAGAGAGTGAGCATTTAGTGGATTCAGACCCCAGGGAGTGGGCATTTAGTGGATTCAGACCCCAGGGAGTGAGCATTTAGTGGATTCAGACCCCAGGGAGTGGGCATTCAGTGGATTCAGACCCCAGGGAGTGAGCATTTAGTGGATTCAGACCCCAGGGAGTGAGCATTCAGTGGATTCAGACCCCAGGGAGTGAGCATTTGGCGGATTCAGACCCCAGGGAGTGAGCATTCAGTGGATTCAGACCCCAGGGAGTGAGCATTTAGTGGATTCAGGACCCCAGGGAGTGGGCATTCAGTGGATTCAGACCCCAGGGAGTGAGCATTCAGTGGATTCAGACCCCAGGGAGTGAGCATTTAGTGGATTCAGACCCCAGGGAGGTGAGCATTCAGTGGATTCAGACCCCAGGGAGTGAGCATTTAGTGGATTCAGACCCCAGGGAGTGGGCATTTAGTGGATTCAGACCCCAGGGAGTGAGCATTTAGTGGATTCAGACCCCAGGGAGTGAGCATTTAGTGGATTCAGACCCCAGGGAGTGGGCATTTAGTGGATTCAGACCCCAGGGAGTGAGCATTTAGTGGATTCAGACCCCAGGGAGTGAGCATTTAGTGGATTCAGACCCCAGGGAGTGGGCATTTAGTGGATTCAGACCCCAGGGAGTGGGCATTTAGTGGATTCAGACCCCAGGGAGTGAGCATTTAGTGGATTCAGACCCCAGGGAGTGAGCATTTAGTGGATTCAGACCCCAGGGAGTGAGCATTTAGTGGATTCAGACCTCAGGGAGTGAGCATTTAGTGGATTCAGACCCCAGGGAGTGAGCAATTAATGGATTCAGGACCCCAGGGAGTGAGCATTTAGTGGATTCAGAGCCCAGGGAGTGGGCATTCAGCTGGATTCAGACCCCAGGGAGTGGGCATTTAGTGGATTCAGACCCCAGGGAGTGGGCATTTAGTGGATTCAGAGCCCCAGGGAGTGGGCATTCAGTGGATTCAGACCCCAGGGAGTGGGCATTTAGTGGATTCAGACCCCAGGGAGTGGGCATTTAGTGGATTCAGGCCCCAGGGAGTGAGCATTTAGTGGATTCAGAGCCCAGGGAGTGAGCATTTAGTGGATTCAGACCTCCAGGGAGTGGGCATTTAGTGGATTCAAGACCCCAGGGAGTGAGCATTTAGTGGATTCAGACCGCAGGGAGAGTGGGCATTTAGTGGATTCAGACCCCAGGGAGTGAGCATTTAGTGGATTCAGACCCCAGGGAGTGAGCATTTCGCGGATTCAGACCCCAGGGAGTGGGCATTTAGTGGATTCAGACCCCAGGGTGTGAGCATTCAGTGGATTCAGACCCCCAGGGAGTGAGCATTGAGTGGAGTTCAGACCCCAGGGAGTGAGCATTTAGTGGATTCAGACCCCAGGGAGTGGGCATTTAGTGGATTCAGACCAGCAGGGAGTGGGCATTTAGTGGATTCAGACCCCAGGGAGTGAGCATTTAGTGGATTCAGACCTCAGGGAGTGAGCATTTAGTGGATTCAGACCCCAGGGGAGTGAGCATTTAGTGGATTCAGACCCCAGGGAGTGAGCATTTAGTGGATTCAGACCCCAGGGAGTGAGCATTTAGTGGATTCAGACCCAGGGAGTGAGCATTTAGTGGATTCAGACCCCAGGGAGTAGGGCATTTAGCGGATTCAGACCCCAGGGAGTGAGCATTTAGCGGATTCAGACCCCAGGGAGTGAGCATTTAGTGGATTCAGACCCCAGGGAGTGAGCATTTAGTGGATTCAGACCCCAGGGAGTGAGCATTTAGCGGATTCAGACCCCAGGGAGTGAGCATTTAGTGGATTCAGACCCCAGGGAGTGGGCATTTAGTGGATTCAGACCCCAGGGAGTGAGCATTTAGTGGATTCAGACCCCAGGGAGTGAGCATTTAGTGGATTCAGACCCCAGGGATTGGGCATTTAGTGGATTCAGACCCCAGGGAGTGAGCATTTAGTGGATTCAGACCCCAGGGAGTGAGCATTTAGTGGATTCAGACCCCAGGGAGTGAGCATTTAGTGGATTCAGACCCCAGGGAGTGAGCATTTAGTGGATTCAGACCCCAGGGAGTGAGCATTTAGCGGATTCAGACCCCAGGGAGTGGGCATTTAGTGGATTCAGACCCCAGGGAGTGAGCATTTAGTGGATTCAGACCCCAGGGAGTGAGCATTTAGTGGATTCAGACCCCAGGGAGTGAGCATTTAGTGGATTCAGACCCCAGGGAGTGGGCATTTAGTGGATTCAGACCCCAGGGAGTGAGCATTTAGTGGATTCAGAGCCCAGGGAGTGAGCATTTAGTGGATTCAGACCCCAGGGAGTGAGCATTTACTGGATTCAGACCCCAGGGAGTGGGCATTTAGTGGATTCAGACCCCAGGGAGTGAGCATTTAGCGGATTCAGACCCCAGGGAGTGAGCATTTAGTGGATTCAGACCCCAGGGAGTGAGCATTTAGCGGATTCAGACCCCAGGGAGTGAGCATTTAGTGGATTCAGACCCCAGGGAGTGGGCATTTAGTGGATTCAGACCCCAGGGAGTGAGCATTTAGTGGATTCAGACCCCAGGGAGTGAGCATTTGGTGGATTCAGACCCCAGGGAGTGAGCATTTAGTGGATTCAGACCCCAGGGAGTGAGCATTTAGTGGATTCAGACCCCAGGGAGTGAGCATTTAGTGGATTCAGACCCCAGGGAGTGAGCATTTAGTGGATTCAGACCCCAGGGAGTGAGCATTTAGTGGATTCAGACCCCAGGGAGTGGGCATTTAGTGGATTCAGACCCCAGGGAGTGAGCATTTAGTGGATTCAGACCCCAGGGAGTGGGCATTTAGTGGATTCAGACCCCAGGGAGTGGGCATTTAGTGGATTCAGACCCCAGGGAGTGGGCATTTAGTGGATTCAGACCCCAGGGAGTGAGCATTTAGTGGATTCAGACCCCAGGGAGTGGGCATTTAGTGGATTCAGACCCCAGGGAGTGGGCATTTAGTGGATTCAGACCCCAGGGAGTGAGCATTTAGTGGATTCAGACCCCAGGGAGTGAGCATTTAGTGGATTCAGACCCCAGGGAGTGAGCATTTAGTGGATTCAGACCCCAGGGAGTGGGCATTTAGTGGATTCAGACCCCAGGGAGTGGGCATTTAGTGGATTCAGACCCCAGGGAGTGAGCATTTAGTGGATTCAGACCCCAGGGAGTGAGCATTTAGTGGATTCAGACCCCAGGGAGTGAGCATTTAGTGGATTCAGACCCCAGGGAGTGAGCATTTAGCGGATTCATACCCCAGGGAGTGAGCATTTAGTGGATTCAGACCCCAGGGAGTGAGCATTTAGTGGATTCAGACCCCAGGGAGTGGGCATTTAGTGGATTCAGACCCCAGGGAGTGAGCATTTAGTGGATTCAGACCCCAGGGAGTGGGCATTTAGTGGATTCAGACCCCAGGGAGTGAGCATTTAGTGGATTCAGACCCCAGGGAGTGGGCATTTAGTGGATTCAGACCCCAGGGAGTGAGCATTTAGTGGATTCAGACCCCAGGGAGTGAGCATTTAGTGGATTCAGACCCCAGGGAGTGAGCATTTAGTGGATTCAGACCCCAGGGAGTGGGCATTTAGTGGATTCAGACCCCAGGGAGTGGGCATTTAGTGGATTCAGACCCCAGGGAGTGAGCATTTAGTGGATTCAGACCCCAGGGAGTGAGCATTTAGTGGATTCAGACCCCAGGGAGTGAGCATTTAGTGGATTCAGACCCCAGGGAGTGAGCATTTAGCAGATTCAGACCCCAGGGAGTGAGCATTTAGTGGATTCAGACCCCAGGGAGTGAGCATTTAGTGGATTCAGACCCCAGGGAGTGGGCATTTAGTGGATTCAGACCCCAGGGAGTGAGCATTTAGTGGATTCAGACCCCAGGGAGTGGGCATTTAGTGGATTCAGACCCCAGGGAGTGAGCATTTAGTGGATTCAGACCCCAGGGAGTGGGCATTTAGTGGATTCAGACCCCAGGGAGTGAGCATTTAGTGGATTCAGACCCCAGGGAGTGAGCATTTAGTGGATTCAGACCCCAGGGAGTGGGCATTTAGTGGATTCAGACCCCAGGGAGTGAGCATTTAGTGGATTCAGACCCCAGGGAGTGGGCATTCAGTGGATTCAGACCCCAGGGAGTGAGCATTTAGTGGATTCAGACCCCAGGGAGTGAGCATTTAGTGGATTCAGACCCCAGGGAGTGAGCATTTAGTGGATTCAGACCCCAGGGAGTGGGCATTTAGTGGATTCAGACCCCAGGGAGTGGGCATTTAGTGGATTCAGACCCCAGGGAGTGAGCATTTAGTGGATTCAGACCCCAGGGAGTGAGCATTTAGTGGATTCAGACCCCAGGGAGTGGGCATTTAGTGGATTCAGACCCCAGGGAGTGAGCATTTAGTGGATTCAGACCCCAGGGAGTGGGCATTTAGTGGATTCAGACCCCAGGGAGTGAGCATTTAGTGGATTCAGACCCCAGGGAGTGGGCATTTAGTGGATTCAGACCCCAGGGAGTGAGCATTTAGTGGATTCAGACCCCAGGGAGTGAGCATTTAGTGGATTCAGACCCCAGGGAGTGAGCATTTAGTGGATTCAGACCCCAGGGAGTGGGCATTTAGTGGATTCAGACCCCAGGGAGTGGGCATTTAGTGGATTCAGACCCCAGGGAGTGAGCATTTAGTGGATTCAGACCCCAGGGAGTGAGCATTTAGTGGATTCAGACCCCAGGGAGTGAGCATTTAGTGGATTCAGACCCCAGGGAGTGAGCATTTAGCGGATTCAGACCCCAGGGAGTGAGCATTTAGTGGATTCAGACCCCAGGGAGTGAGCATTTAGTGGATTCAGACCCCAGGGAGTGGGCATTTAGTGGATTCAGACCCCAGGGAGTGAGCATTTAGTGGATTCAGACCCCAGGGAGTGGGCATTTAGTGGATTCAGACCCCAGGGAGTGAGCATTTAGTGGATTCAGACCCCAGGGAGTGGGCATTTAGTGGATTCAGACCCCAGGGAGTGAGCATTTAGTGGATTCAGACCCCAGGGAGTGAGCATTTAGTGGATTCAGACCCCAGGGAGTGGGCATTTAGTGGATTCAGACCCCAGGGAGTGAGCATTTAGTGGATTCAGACCCCAGGGAGTGGGCATTCAGTGGATTCAGACCCCAGGGAGTGAGCATTTAGTGGATTCAGACCCCAGGGAGTGAGCATTTAGTGGATTCAGACCCCAGGGAGTGAGCATTTAGTGGATTCAGACCCCAGGGAGTGGGCATTTAGTGGATTCAGACCCCAGGGAGTGGGCATTTAGTGGATTCAGACCCCAGGGAGTGAGCATTTAGTGGATTCAGACCCCAGGGAGTGAGCATTTAGTGGATTCAGACCCCAGGGAGTGAGCATTTAGTGGATTCAGACCCCAGGGAGTGAGCATTTAGTGGATTCAGACCCCAGGGAGTGAGCATTTAGCGGATTCAGACCCCAGGGAGTGAGCATTTAGTGGATTCAGACCCCAGGGAGTGGGCATTTAGTGGATTCAGACCCCAGGGAGTGGGCATTTAGCGGATTCAGACCCCAGGGAGTGAGCATTTAGTGGATTCAGACCGCAGGGAGTGGGCATTTAGTGGATTCAGACCCCAGGGAGTGGGCATTTAGTGGATTCAGACCCCAGGGAGTGAGCATTTAGTGGATTCAGACCCCAGGGAGTGAGCATTTAGTGGATTCAGACCCCAGGGAGTGAGCATTTAGTGGATTCAGACCCCAGGGAGTGGGCATTTAGTGGATTCAGACCCCAGGGAGTGAGCATTTCGTTGATTCAGACCCCAGGGAGTGGGCATTTAGTGGATTCAGACCCCAGGGAGTGGGCATTTAGTGGATTCAGACCCCAGGGAGTGAGCATTTAGTGGATTCAGACCCCAGGGAGTGAGCATTTAGCGGATTCAGACCCCAGGGAGTGAGCATTTAGTGGATTCAGACCCCAGGGAGTGGGCATTTAGTGGATTCAGACCCCAGGGAGTGAGCATTTAGCGGATTCAGACCCCAGGGAGTGAGCATTTAGCGGATTCAGACCCCAGGGAGTGAGCATTTAGTGGATTCAGACCCCAGGGAGTGAGCATTCAGTGGATTCAGACCCCAGGGAGTGAGCATTTAGCAGACTATCAGGCAGTTGAAGTTGAACAATATGCAAATTGTTTCTTGTGTGTGGGGTTGAGAGGGGTTAATTTTCTAACAAACATTTCAGAGTAATAGAGATCCAAGCAACAGTAACCAGCGCCTTAGACAATCTTAAATCAGAATAAATATTCTAAATCCATTCTCTCCGGCAAAGCATTTCTTCACCACCGCCCTGAGGTGTGATTTCAATCATGGTTATTCTCCTTAGAGCAGAAGTAGTTAAGAGATTTAATAGAGGTGTTCATAATCATGAATGATTTTGATAGAGTAAATAAAGAGAAACAGTTTGCAGTGGCTGGAAGGGTCGGTAACCAGACACGGATTGAAGGAGACTGACAGAAGAACCAGAGGGGAGATGAGGAAACTTTTTTTTTTTTTAAACGCAGCGAGCTGTTGTGATCTGGAATGTGCTGCCTGAAAGGGCAGTGGAAGCAGATTCAATAGTAACCTTCAAAAGAGAATTGGATAAATAATTGAAGGGAAAACATTTGCAGGGCTCTGGGGAAAGAGCAGGGAAGTGGGATTAATTGCTCACTCCCTGGGGTCTGAATCCACTGAATGCCCACTCCCTGGGGTCTGAATCCACTAAATGCTCACTCCCTGGGGTCTGAATCCACTAAATGCCCACTCCCTGGGGTCTGAATCCACTAAATGCTCACTCCCTGGGGTCTGAATCCACTAAATGCCCACTCCCTGGGGTCTGAATCCACTAAATGCTCACTCCCTGGGGTCTGAATCCACTAAATGCTCACTCCCTGGGGTCTGAATCCACTAAATGCCCACTCCCTGGGGTCTGAATCCACTAAATGCCCACTCCCTGGGGTCTGAATCCACTAAATGCTCACTCCCTGGGGTCTGAATCCACTAAATGCTCACTCCCTGGGGTCTGAATCCACTAAATGCCCACTCCCTGGGGTCTGAATCCACTAAATGCCCACTCGCTGGGGTCTGAATCCACTAAATGCCCACTCCCTGGGATCTGAATCCACTAAATGCTCACTCCCTGGGGTCTGAATCCACTAAATGCCCACTCCCTGGGGTCTGAATCCACTAAATGCCCACTCCCTGGGGTCTGAATCCACTAAATGCCCACTCCCTGGGGTCTGAATCCACTAAATGCCCACTCCCTGGGGTCTGAATCCACTAAATGCCCACTCCCTGGGGTCTGAATCCACTAAATGCTCACTCCCTGGGGTCTGAATCCACTAAATGCTCACTCCCTGGGGTCTGAATCCACTAAATGCCCACTCCCTGGGGTCTGAATCCACTAAATGCCCACTCCCTGGGGTCTGAATCCACTAAATGCCCACTCCCTGGGGTCTGAATCCACTAAATGCCCACTCCCTGGGGTCTGAATGCACTGAATGCCCACTCCCTGGGGTCTGAATCCACTAAATGCCCACTCCCTGGGGTCTGAATCCACTGAATGCTCACTCCCTGGGGTCTGAATCCACTAAATGCCCACTCCCTGGGGTCTGAATCCACTAAATGCTCACTCCCTGGGGTTTGAATCCACTAAATGCTCAGTCCAGTGGACGTAGTGTATTTAGACTTCCAAAAGGCATTTGACAAGGTGCCACACAAAAGATTATTGCTTAAGATAAAAAATCACGGGGTTGGGGGTAATATTCTGGCATGGATAGAGGATTGGCTTATCTAACAGAAGGCAGAGAGTTGGGATAAATGGTTCATTCTCAGACTGGCAATCAGTAACTAGTGGTGTTCCGCAGGGGTCAGTGCTGGGTCCCCAACTCTTTACAATCTATATTAACGATTTGGAGGAGGGGACCGAGTGTAACCTATCAAAGTTTGCAGATGATACTAAGATGGGAGGGAAAGTAGTGAGTGAGGAGGACATAAAAAACCTGCAAGGGGACATCGACAGGCTAAGTAAGTGGGCAGAGATTTGGCAGATGGAATACAATACTGGAAAGTGTGAGGTTATGCACTTTGGCAGGAAAAATCGTAGAGCAAGTTATTATCTTAATGGCAAGAAACTGGAAAGTACTGAAGTACAAAGGGATCTGGGGGTCCTGGTGCACGAAACTCAAAAGGTTAGTATGCAGGTGCAGCAAGTGATTAAGAAGGCCAATGGAATGTTGGCTTTCATTGCTAGGGGGATAGAATATAAAAATAGGGAGGTATTGCTTCAGTTGTACAAGGTATTGGTGAGACCGCACCTGGAATACTGCGTACAGTTTTGGTGTCCATACTTAAGAAAGGACATACTTGCTCTCGAGTCAGTACAAAGAAGGTTCACTCGGTTAATCCCGGGGATGAGGGGATGGACATATGAGGAGAGGTTGAGTAGATTGGGACTCTACTCATTGGAGTTCAGAAGAATGAGAGGCGATCTTATTGAAACATATAAGATTGTGAAGGGGTTGGATCGGGTGGATGCGGGGAAGATGTTCCTGATGATGGGTGAAACTAGAACTAGGGGGCATAGTCTTAGAATAAGGGGCTGCTCTTTCAAAACTGAGATGAGGAGGAACTACTTCATTCAGAGGGTGGTAGGTCCATGGAATATGCTGCCCCAAAAAGCTGTAGAAGCTACATCATTACATAAATTTAAAACAGAAATAGACAGTTTCCTAGAAGTAAAGGGAATTAAGGGTTACGGGGAGCGGGCAGGAATTTGGACATGAGTCTAGGTTCGGATCGGTCATGGCCCTGTGGGTAGCGGAGCGGGCCCAGGGGCCGTGTAGCCTGATCCTGCTCCTATTTCGTGTGTCTAATTCTGTTAGATTCAGGAGATAGTCCTGTCATAGTGGATTGGCGGTTAGGATCAGATCAGCCATGATTTATTGAATGGCGGAGCAGGCTCGAGGGGCCGATTGGCGGAGCAGGCTCGAGGGGCCGACTGGCGGAGCAGGCTCGAGGGGCCGACTGGCGGAGCAGGCTCGAGGGGCCGAATGGCCGACTCCTGCTCCTATTTCTTATGTTCTTATGTTCCCTGGGGTCTGAGACTGCTCTAGCCAAGAGCTGGCACATGGCACGATGGGCCGAATGGCCTCCTTCTGTGCTGTATCATTCTATGATTCTAAACAGCGAGTGCAGGTTTCAGATTAGTTTGTCTCTCCCTCCCCACCTCTCCTCTCTCCCTCTGCCCCTTCCCTCCTTTTGCCCTTCCCACCCTCCTTCCCTGCATTGATTCGGATTGCAGCTCAGCCTGTCTGCTGCATCAAGCCGGAGTAATCCCAGTGCTCGCTCGCTCACTCACTCACACACACACACACCTCCCAACAGTAAAAATACTAGTTCACAAATACTAACCAACCGGCCGTGATATTAACTCAACGAGCAGATTGAACTCTGTGCAGAGGCGATAATCACTCGCCACCGCATCAAAGCCCCGCACCGCTACCCTGACCTTGCACAGAGAGCCGGGGCTGGGTTAGACTGTGCCCACGGCTGCAGGCATCCACTCACCTGATCCGCCAGCCCTGGAGAGAGTGGTGTACCGTCCCATCGGTCTCCTAGCCGGGACCACTGCTCCTGCCTGCCCGCCCCTCACTCACTCGGCGCTGTGAGCCCAGTCCGTATCTCGCTGATTCATCCCCAGGTCTGTGTGTGTGTTTGGAGGGGTGGGTGTGGGGAGACGCACACACGTCCCTCTGATGCAGCCAGTCTCCTCCTACACAGTGTGTGCAAGATGCGCGCCCCCCGCCTCCTGCTGCTGAAACTAACCTCGGCAGTTTCACTGCAAAGCTTTACCTAGAGAGAGTCAGGCCAGGCAGCGGACAGTGTGGGAGCTGCTTCTGATTAACGAGCACAAGCCTTTTAATTCCTCACCTCCCTAAATGAGGGATATCTTGGAGTAAGGATTCCCCAGGTCACTGTGGGTGCTAACATGGCAAGAACAACTGGACTGGCATTTACTGAGCATATTAATGACCTGGGTGTACAGGGCACAATTGCAAAATTTGCAGATGACGCAAAACTTGGAAGTGATAGACTTCAGGAAGACCTAGACAGGCTGGTGAAATGGGCGGACACGTGGCAGATGAAATTTAACGCAGAAAAGTGTGAAGTGATACATCTTGGTAGAAAGAATGAGGAGAGGAAATATAAACTAAACATGAACAGAGAGACCTGGGGGTATATGTGCACAAATCATTGAAGGTGGCAGGGCAGGTTGAGAAAGCGGTTAAAAAGGCTTACGGGATCCTGGGCTTCATGAATAGAGGTATAGAGTACAAAAGTGTGGAAATTATGCTGAACCTGTATAAAACACTGGTTCGGCTCCAACTGGAGTATTGTGTCCAATTCTGGGCACCGCACTTTAGGAAGGATGTGAAGGCCTTAGAGAGGGTGCAGAAAAGATTTACGAGAATGATTCCAGGAATGAGGGACTTCAGTTACGTTGATAGACTGGAGAGGCTGGGGTTGTTCTCCGTGGAGCAGAGAAGATTGAGAGGAGATTTGATCGAGGTATTCAATATCATGAGGGGTCTGGACAGAGTAGATAGAGAGAAACTGTTCCCATTGGCGGAAGGGTCGAGAACCAGAGGACACAGATTTAAGGTGATTGGCAGAAGAACCAAAGGCGACACGAGGAAAAACATTTTTACTCAGCGAGTGGCTAGGATCTGGAATGCACGGCCTGAGAGAGTGCGGGAGGCAGATTCAATCACGGCTTTCAAAAGGGAATTGGATGAGTAACTGAAGGAAAACATTTGCCGGGCTACGGGGAAAGGGCGGGGGAGTGGGACTAGCTGAAGTGCTCTTGTAGAGAGCTGGCATGGGCTCGACTGGCCGAATGGCCTCCTTCTGTGCTGTAACCATTGGGTGATTCTATGAATCATATCTCCCAGAGCCAAGCCAATCCATGGTATGAGCTTGAGTTTTACTAGTCATAGAATCACAGAAACTCGCTGCACAGGAGGAGGCCATTCGGCCCGTTGTGCCTGTGCTGGCTCTTTGAAAGAGCCGTCGTGCTCAGTCTCCCCCCCCCCACCGCCCCCCCCGGCTTTTTGTCCGTAACCCTGTGAGATCCTCATCCTCCAGCACCCGTCCAACTCCCTTATTAAATTATTGATGGAATCAGCTTCCAGCACCTTTTCAGCTCGAGCGTTCCCGATCCCCCACAACTCAGTGAAAACATTTCTCCTCCTCTCCCCTCTCGATCTTTTCCAATGATTTTGAATCGATGATCTCTGGTTATTGACCCACTCGCCAGAGGGAAGAGTTTTTTTCTCTCTACTCTATCAAAACCTCTCATCATCTTGAAAACCTCGATTAGGTCACCTCTTAACCTTCTCTGTTCCAAGAGCAGTCCCAACTTTTCCAACCTCTCCTCAGAACTGAAGTCCCTCGTCCCTGGTCACATCCTGGTAAACCTCCTCTGTCCCCTTTCTAAGGACTTTACACCTTTCCTGAAGTGTGGGGCCCAGAATTGTCCACAAGACTCCAGCTGAGGCCTAACCAGTGATTTGAAAGTTTGAACAGAATCTCGTTACTTTTATATTCAATGCCTCTATTTATAGACCCAGAGAGTGGTGAACCTGTGGAACTCTCTGCCACACAGGGCAGTGGAGGCCAATTCATTAAATATATTCAAGAAGGAGTTAGATATATTTCTTAAGGCTAAAGGGATCAAGGGATATGGGGAGACAGCAGGGACCGGGTACTGAATTTGGATGATCAGCCATGATCGCATTGAATGGCGGAGTGGGCTCGAGGGGCCGAATGGCCTCCTGCTCCTATCTTCTATGTTTCTATAAACCCAAGTAACCCATTTGCTTTTTAACCACCTTATCAACTTGCCCTGCCACCTTTAAGGATTTGTGTATATATTTTTTTTAATTAGTTCATGGGATGTGGGCATCGCTGGGAAGGCCAGCATTTATTGCCCATCCCTAGTTGCCCTTGAGAAGGTGGTGGTGAGCCGCCGCCTTGAACCGCTGCAGTCCGTGTGGTGAAGGTGCTCCCACAGTGCTGTTAGGGAGGGAGTTCCAGGATTTTGACCCAGCGACGATGAAGGATCGGCGATATACTTCTAAGTCAGGATGGTGTGTCTGGAAACAGCTACTTGAAGGTAAATCAGTGTCAGGGCAGTGGGAGGCATTCAAGGAGGAGATCCGGAGGGTTCAGACCAAATATGTGGCCTTAAAGAAAAAAGGTGGGACTAACAAATCTAGAGCCCCTGGATGTCTAGGGACATACAGGGTAGGATGAAGAAAAAAAGGGAGGCGTATGACAGATACCGAGGGCTAAACACTCCAGGATCTTTAGAGGAGTACAGAAAGTGCAGGGGTGCAATTAAAAAGGATATTAGGAAAGCAAAGAGAGAGCATGAAAAATTCTTGGCAAGTAAAATCAAGGAAACCCCAAAGATGTTTTATAAATATATTAAGAGTAAGAGGATAATTAATGAAAGGGTAGGGCCTGTTAGAGATCATGAGGGTAATGTGTGTGTGGAGGCGGGAGACGTCGGTCGGGTTCTTTAATGAATACTTTGCGTCTGTTTTCACAAAGGGGAGGGGCGAAGCAGACATTGCTATCTGGGGAGGAGTGTGAAATATTAGATGAAATAAACATAGTGTGAGAGGAAGTATTAAGGGGTTTAGCAGCTTTAAAAGTAGATAAATCCCCAGGCCCGGATGAAATGTACCCCAGGCTGTTAAGCGAAGCAAAAGAGGAAATAGCAGAGGTCCTGACCATCATTTTCCAATCCTCTCTGGCTTCAGGTGTGGTGCCGGAGGACTGGAGGACTGCTAATGTGGTACCCTTGTTTAAAAAGGGAGAAAAGGATAGACCGAGTAATTACAGGCCAGTCAGCCGAACCTCGGTGGTGGGGAAATTATTGGAAAGAATTCTGAAGGACAGGATAAATTTTCATTTAGAAAGACACGGGTTAATCAAGGATAGTCAGCACGGATTTGTTAAGTGAAGGTCGGGTCTGACAAACTTGATTGAATTTTTTGAGGAGGTAACAAGGAGGGTAGATGAGGGTAGTGCGTTTGATGTAGTTTATATGGACTTTAGCAAGGCTTTTGATAAGGTTCCACATGGCAGACTGGTCACGAAGTTAAAAGCCCATGGGATCCAGGGCAAAGTGTCAAGTTGGATTCAAAACTGGCTCGGAGACAGGAAGCAGAGGGTAATGGTTGATGGGTGTTTTTGTGACTGGAAGGCTGTTTCCAGTGGGGCTCCGCAGGGCTCAGTACTAGGTCCCTTGCTTTTTGTGGTATATATCAATGATCTAGACTTGAATATAGGGGGTATGATTAAGAAGTTTGCAGATGATACTAAAATCGGCTGTGTGGTTGATACTGAAGAAGGAAGCTGTAGACTGCAGGAAGATATCAATAAATTGGTCAGGTGGGCAGGACAGTGGCAAATGGAATTCAATTCGGAGAAGTGTGAGGTAATGCATTTGGGGAGGGCTAACAAGGAAAGGGATTACACATTAAATGGTAGGACACTGAGTAGTGTAGAGGAACAAAGGGACCTTGGAGTGCATGCCCACAGACCCCTGAAGGTAGCAGGCCAGGTAGATAAGGTGGTTAAGAAGGCATACGGAATGCTTGCCTTTATTAGCCGTGGCATCGAATACAAGAGCAGGGGGGTTATGCTTCAACTGTATAAAACACTAGTTAGGCCTCAGCTAGAGTACTGCGTGCAGTTCTGGTCACCACATTACAGGAAAGATGTGATTGCACTAGAGAGGGTACAGAGGAGATTTACGAGGATGTTGCTGGGAGTAGAGAATCTTAGCTATGAGGAAAGACTGGATAGGCTGGGTCTGTTTTCCTTGGAACAGAGGAGGCTGAGGGGAGACCTTATTGAGGTGTATAAAATTATGAGGAGTCTAAATAAAGTGGATAGAAAGGACCTATTTCCCTTAGCAGAGGGGTCAAAACCAGGGGGCACCGATTTAACATAATTGGTGGAAGGTTTAGAGGCGATTTGAGGGGAAATTTCTTCACCCAGAGGGCTGTGGGGGTCTTGAACTCATTGCCTGAAAGGGTGGTAGAGGCAGGAACCCTAACCACATTTAAAAAGCACGGACATGATGGGCCGAAATGGCCTCCTTCCGTGCTGTAACTTTCTTTGATTCTATGTGTGTGACTTGGACGGGGACTTGGAGGTGGTGGTGTTCCTGTGCGCCTGCTGCCCTTGTCCTTCTAGGTGGAAGAGGTCGCGGGTTTGGGAGGTGCTGCCGAAGAAGCAGTGGCGCGTTGCTGCAGTGCATCTTGTAGATGGTACACACTGCAGCCACGGTACGCCGGTGGTGGAGGGAGTGAATGTTTAAGCTGGTGGATGGGGTTCCAATCAGGCGGGCTGCTTTGTCCTGGATGGTGTCAAGCTTCTTGAGTATTGTTGAAGCTGCACTCATCCAGGCAAGTGGAGAGTATTCCGACACACTCCTTACTTGTGCCTTGTAGATGGTGGAAAGGCTTTGGGGAGTCGGGAGGTGAGACACTCGCCACAGAATACCCAGCCTCTGACCTGCTCTTGTTGCCACAGTATTTATGTGGCTGGTCCAGTTAAGTTTCTGATCAATGGTGACCCCCCCAGGATGTTGATGGTGGGGGATTCGGCGATGGTAATGCTGTTGAATGTCAAGGGGCGGTGGTTAGACTCTCGCTTGTTGGAGACAGTCATGGCGTGGCACTTGTGTGGCGCGAATGTTACCTGCCACTTATCAGCCCAAGCCTGAACGTCGTCCAGGTCTTGTTGCATGCGGGCATGGACTGCTTCACTATCTGAGGAGTTGCGAATCGCGCTGAACACTGCAGTCATCAGCGAACATCCCCATTTCTGACCTTATGATGGAGGAAAAAGTCATTGATGAAGCAGCTGAAGATGGTTGGGCCTCGGACACTGCCCTGGGGAACTCCTGCAGCGATGTCCTGGGGCTGTGATGATTGACCTTCAGACACCAAGGTCTCTCTGCTCAGCAACACGTTTCAGAATCGTGCTATTTATAGTGCACTGTCTTTCCATATTAGTCCCCCAAAGTGCCTCACTTCTCACTTCTCCACATTGAACTCCACCTGCCGTGCTTCTGCTCATTTCACCATCCTGTCCGTCAGCCTGAAGCCTAGAACTATCCTCATCACTATCGACTACTTTACCAAGTTTCGTATCATCTGCAAACTTTTATCATACCGCTTCCTACACCCAAGTCTAGGTCACTTATAAAAATTGAAAACAGTAATGGACCCAAAAACTGACCCTTGGGGAACCCCACTGCAAACCACCCCCCAGTCTGAAAAACATCCGTCCACCACCACTTCCTGTCACTGAGCCAATTTTGTATCCATCCCGCCACTTTCCCCTTAATTCCATGGGCTTCCATCTTCTTAATAAGTCTCCTGTGTGGCACTTTGTCAAATGCCTTCCGAAAGTCCAAATATACAACATCATCTGCACTACCTTGATCAACCTTCGCTGTTACCTCATCAAAGAATTCAATCAAGTTCATCAGACATGATTTATCTTTAACAAATCCACGCTGGCTCTCCTCGATTAACCCATGCCTTCCCAAATTAAAGTTAATCTTGTCCCTGATAATGGTTTCCAATAGCTTCCCCACCACCGACGTTAGGATGACTGGTCTGTAGTTTCCTGGTTTATCTCTTTCCCCTTTCTTGAATAGGTATAACATTAGCAACCCAGCAGGGCTTTAAACTAAATAGTGGGGGGCAGGGGTCAGGTGAAGGGGAATTTAGAAAGTCAAAGAGAAAGGAGAGAGCGATAGTGCAGGGCAGCGATAGGGGTAATGATAACCAGCGTGTGACAAGAGGAGACAGAGGCCTAGAAATTCACTATGGTCCCGCCAGCTGCCTAGCGCCCAAAAGTTAGCGCTGGGCGGGAAGCCTATAGCGATCGTCAGATATTCATTGTTAGCGCCCCAATTCGGAAGCGGGCGCTATACCAGGGTGTGCCCGCCTCCGCTTGGTGCGCTGACACTGAATATCAGCGCTCTTGGTGCCGCTGCGCCAGGCGCTGCGCAGCGGCAGGCTGCGGTACTGCAGGCCTCCTCCTTCTCTTAAGGGGGAGCTGCCTGCAACGGGGAGATCGCCGCTGGACAGTGCCGGCAAATGAGCCCGGCACCACGGAGAAGTGCCTGGCTCGCGGAAAGCAGCCGGCAATGCCGCGGGGGGGGGTGGTGGAGGAGGCCGGGGAAGGAGGTGCGGGCAGGCGGCCGCCGCAAAAGCGGCCGGCCGCACCTTCCGCTTTAAAGCGCCCCACTAAGGCAGCAGGACGGCCCCGTTTTCTGGTCGCTGTTTGCGGCCGCTTCGGAGGAGGCGGCCGCAACTAAATATGGGGATCGGCGCGGTTTCGGGGCAGAACCGGGGCACTGCACACACCGATGACGTCATCGGTGCCGGCACAGCGCTAACGGCTACCGCCGCCAATACCGCACCGCTGCGCTGAATATCTGCGCAAACTCATTTTTGGCGCAAAATCACCCTTTAGGCGTTAACTGGGCGCAAAGCTGGCAGCGCCTTAATGAATTTCTAGGCCAGAGTGTACGGACATTAGTGTGCACCAGCAAATAGAGTCAGAGTAGGGAAAAATGGTAAAAAGACAAAATTAAAGGCTCTTTATCTGAATGCACGCAGCATTCGTAACAAGAAAGATGAGTTGACGGCACAAATAGAAATAAATGGGTATGATCTGATAGCCATTACAGAGACATGGTTGCAAGGTGACCAAGGCTGGGAACTGAACATTCAGGGGTATTTGACATTTTGGAAGGATAGGCAGAAAGAAAAAGGAGGTGGGATAGCTCTGTTAATGAAGGATGAGATCAGTGCAGTGGTGAGAAATGATATTGGCTCAGAAGATCAAGATGTAGAATCAGTTTGGGTGGAGATAGGAAATAGTAAGGGAAAGAAGCCACTGGTGGGAGTAATATATAGGCCCCCTAACAGTAGCTACACTGTAGGACAGAGTATAAACCAAGAAATAATAGGGGCTTGTAAGAAAGGTACTGCGATAATCATGGGTGATTTTAATCGTCATATAGATTGGACAAATCAAATTGGCAAGGGTAGCCTTGAGGATGAGTTCATAGAGTGTATTCGGGATGGTTTCTTAGAGCAATACGTTGAGGAACCAACCAGGGAGCAGGCTATTTTAGATCTGGTAATGTGTAATGAGACAGGATTAATTAATGATCTCATAGTAAAGGATCCCCTAGGAAAGAGTGATCATAGCATGGTAGAATTTCAAATTCAGTTTGAGAGTGAGAAACTTGGGTCTGAAGCTAGTGTCCTTAACTTAAATAAAGGCAATTCCAAAGGTATGAGGACAGACTTGGTTAAAGTGGACTGGAAAAATAGATTAAAGGGTAAGACGGTAGATCAACAGTGGCAGACATTTAAGGAGATATTTCATAACTCTCAGCAAAGGTTTATTCCAGTGAGAAAGAAAGACTCTATGAGAAGGATGAACCATCGATGGCTAACTAAGGAAGTAAAGGATGGAATCAAATTGAAGGAAAAGGCATACTGTGCTGTCTCTCTTTAGGAATTTATGTTAGCTTTCCAGTTAATTCAGGGGTTTGAGTAATTTGGGTCGATTCCTATTGTGTGCCGCCACCTAGTGGATATTTGGTACCTAGCAACTGCAGTAAAAGTGCAGTAAAGTGCAGTAAAGCACAGTAAGTGCAGTAAAGTAAATTACTGTATATCACAGACCTACAGCCACACATGGTCTGGGAAGTTATATTGTTGCCACGCTTGAGCCTTGGATACTATTTGTCTGCAAGTACTTGAGAATGTTATAGATGATTAGTGTACACTATATTTTGCAGAAAATGTTTAGTTTGTAACTTTGCTCTGTAAGCAAACTTACACAGCTAGCCGTGAAGTGCTCGCTCTCTGTCTAGCTGGTTAACTAGTAGCTGTATTTTGATGCACTATGCACAGGGCTAATTTAAAGAGAATACCTTCCAGTTTGCTAAATGTATATTCACAGTAAGCTGTGTTTCCACGTGTTTGATAAGTTACATGCCAAATGTACTGTGTTGCTCAGGCGTACCTAAATTTGTGTATGCATATCAGTTATGTGCTTGTATACTAATGTGTGCTTCCATTTCTGTATTGTATTTCAGTTTCACAGTAAGAATCTTTCAGTAAAGTTTTACAAGAAAAATCAAGCCTTGTGATTTTTATGGGAAGATATCAAGTTGTTAGCTACCTGTCTAGCTCTGCATAGGAACGCGCTGCAAGGGCAGAATAGTGAAAAGACAACAGCACAGCGGGCTCAAGCACAAGAAGATACCACTCAGCTACCATGAGTCTACGCTCAGGAAGACAATATACCATAGAGGACATCGACCAGCCAATCGAGAAGCATGAGCCTCTCCGAGCAAATGATGCCAAGTCACAGTCCTCTAAAGCATCCTCCAGATCATCTCGGCGGTCCAGCAGACCGTCGTCATCGACAGCTTCTGCAGCCGCCAAAGCACGTGCCAAGGCAAAAGCTGCCCAGGCTCAATTGTCCTTCGCTGAAAAAGAAGCTAGTGCGATGAAGCAGAGAGCTGACCTTACGAAGCAGAGAGCTGACCTCGACGCCAGTCTCCACATTCTCCAAAGCCAGAGAGCTGCCGCTGCCACTGAAGCTGAAGCTGCAGCTTATGAAGAATGTGAGGAGAATGAAGGCGGGGAGCACAGCCATGAAGCATATGTTCTAGAACAGCCCCTCAGTCCAGTGCAACGTACAAGTGAGTATGTCCAACAACACTCCAAATTGTTCTTCAAGGAAACATCCAGGTATCTCGACGCAGAACCAGCTACTCACCACAGTAACAAACAGCCTGTTTTCGGAGACACTGAGCTTAAAAGAGAAGAAACAAGTAAGACTTACCTGCAGAGACCTCCACAGCACTCGGCCAATCCAGCCAAGCAGTCCTCACCCGAGCCACAAGGTGCACAAGACCTCGCTAGGTACCTCATCCGCCGAGAATTGTTAAGTTCAGGTCTTCTAGAATTTGATGACCATCCTGAAAATTATTGGTCATGGAAAGCGTCCTTCCTGAGTACCACCAAGGACTTGAATCTGTCAGCCAGAGAAGAACTAGATTTGATGACAAAGTGGCTCGGAGCTGAGTCGTCAGAACAGGTGAAGAGAATTCGCTCAGCGCATGTCTGCAATCCCACAGCAGGCCTTAACCTGGTTTGGCAACATCTCGAAGACTGTTATGGGACACCAGAAATCATTGAACACGCACTGCTCAAGAAGATTGAGGACTTTCCGAAGCTAACCAACAAAGATAATGTCGAGCTCCGAGAACTGGGTGACATTCTCCTCGAACTGGAGTGTGCTAAGGGAGAAGGTTACCTGACAGGCCTCTCATATTTGGATACAGCTCGTGGGGTAAACCCAATAGTGGAAAAGCTGGGGCTGTAGAGAGGGCTTTAAACTAACTAGTGGGGGGGAGGTTCCTAGAGAGCAAATAATAAAAATGACAACAGAGAAGGTCATAGACTTAGGTAGCAGTGGGGAAATTAAAAACCAGAGCATGTCAGGAAGGGGCAGAAGGTATGGAGTAAAAGGTAAAGTAATAAAAAGGGCAAAAGCAGGAACTAAGTGTCACAAAACACATTTGAAAGTTCTCTATCTGAATGCACGTAGCATTCGTAACAAAATAGATGAGTTAATGGCACAAATAGCTACATATGGGTATGATCTTGTGGCCATTACAGAAACATGGCTGCAGGGTGACAATGCCTGGGAATTAAACATACCAGGTTATTTAACGATCAGGAAGGACAGGCAGGAAGGAAGGGGAGGTGGGGTGGCTATGTTAATAAAGGAAGGAATCACTGTAATACAGAGAAATGATATTGGGTCAAAAGATCAGGATAATGAAACAGTTTGGGTGGAGATAAGGAATAATAAGGGGGAAAAAACACTAGTGGGCGTAGTCTATAGGCCTCCGAACAGTTGCAACTCGGTTGGACGGAGTATCAATCAGGAAATAGTTGAGGCTTGTAATAAGGGAACATCTATAATTATGGGGGATTTTAACTATCATATTAATTGGACAAATCAAATTGGGCAGGGCTGCCTTGAGGATGAGTTCATTGAGTGTATTAGGGATGGGTTTCTTGAGCAGTATGTAACTGAACCGACCAGGGGGCAAGCAACCTTAGATCTGGTCCTGTGTAACGAGACAGGATTAATTAAAAATGTCCTGGTAAAGGATCCCCTTGGAATGAGTGACCATAACATGGTTGAATTCCATATTCAATTAGACAGTGAGGAGGTTGGATCTCAAACAAGCATGCTAAGGTATGAGAGCGGAATTCAGTAAAGTGGATTGGGAAAATAGATTAAAGGGTAAGACGATACATGATCAGTGGTGTACATTTAAGGAGTTATTTTACAACTTCCAAGAAAAATATATTCCACTGAGAAGAAAAGGGTGTGAAAGAAAAGGCAGCCATCCATGGCTAAGTAAAGAAATTAAGGATAGTATTCGACTAAAAACAAGGGCATATAAGGTAGCCAAATCTAGTGGGAGGATAGAGGATTGGGAAAACTTTAAAAGACAGCAAAAAATAACAAAAAGACTGATTAAGAAAGGGAAGATAGTTTATGAAAGTAAATTAGCAAAAAATATAAAAACAGATAGTAAGAGTTTTTATAGTTATATAAAAAGAAAAAGGGTGGCTAAAGTAAATGTTGGTCCCTTAGAGGATGAGACCGGGAAATTAATGGTGGGAAATATGGAGATGGCAAAAACACTGAATGAATATTTTGTATCAGTCTTTACAGTAGAGGACACTAAGAATATCCCAACACTGGACAAGCAGGGGGCTATGGGGGGGGAGGAACTAAACATGATCAAAATCACTAAGGAAGTGGTACTCGGTAAAATAATGGGACTCAAGGCGGATAAATCACCTGGACCTGATGGCTTACATCCTAGGGTCTTGAGGGAAGTGGCGGTAGGGATTGTGGATGCATTGGTAATAATCTTCCAAAACTCCCTGGACTCAGCAAAGGTCCCGGCAGACTGGAAAACTGCTAATGTAACACCCTTATTTAAGTAGACAGAAGGCTGGAAACTATAGGCTGGTTAGCCTAACATCTGTGGTAGGTAAAATTTTGGAGTCCATTATTAAGGAGACAGTAACAGGACATTTGGATAATCACAATTTAATAGGACAAAGTCAGCATGGTTTTATGAAGGGGAAGTCATGGTTGACAAATTTGCTGGAGTTCTTTGAGGAAGTAACATATAGGGTGGATAAAGGTGAACCAGTGGACGTAGTGTATTTAGACTTCCAAAAGGCATTTGACAAGGTGCCACACAAAAGATTATTGCTTAAGATAAAAAATCACGGGATTGGGGGTAATATTCTGGCATGGATAGAGGATTGGTTATCTAACAGAAGGCAGAGAGTTGGGATAAATGGTTCATTCTCAGACTGGCAATCAGTAACCAGTGGTGTTCCGCAGGGGTCAGTGCTGGGTCCCCAACTCTTTACAATCTATATTAACGATTTGGAGGAGGGGACCGAGTGTAACATATCAAAGTTTGCAGATGATACTAAGATGGGAGGGAAAGTAGTGAGTGAGGAGGACATAAAAAACCTGCAAAGGGACATAGACAGGCTAAGTAAGTGGGCAGAGATTTGGCAGATGGAATACAATACTGGAAAGTGTGAGGTTATGCACTTTGGCAGGAAAAATCGTAGAGCAAGTTATTATCTTAATGGCAAGAAACTGGAAAGTACTGAAGTACAAAGGGATCTGGGGGTCCTGGTGCACGAAACTCAAAAGGTTAGTATGCAGGTGCAGCAAGTGATTAAGAAGGCCAATGGAATGTTGGCTTTCATTGCTAGGGGGATAGAATATAAAAATAGGGAGGTATTGCTTCAGTTGTACAAGGTATTGGTGAGACCGCACCTGGAATACTGCATACAGTTTTGGTGTCCATACTTAAGAAAAGACATACTTGCTCTCGAGTCAGTACTAAGAAGGTTCACTTGATTAATCCCGGGGATGAGGGGATGGACATATGAGGAGAGGTTGAGTAGATTGGGACTCTACTCATTGGAGTTCAGAAGAATGAGAGGCGATCTTATTGAAACATATAAGACTGTGAAGGGGTTGGATCGGGTGGATGCGGGGAGGATGTTACTGATGATGGGTGAAACTAGAACTAGGGGGCATAGTCTTAGAATAAGGGGCTGCTCTTTCAAAACTGAGATGCGGAGGAACTACTTCACTCAGAGGGTGGTAGGTCCATGGAATATGCTGCCCCAAAAAGCTGTCGAAGCTACATCATTACATAAATTTAAAACAGAAATAGACAGTTTCCTAGAAGAAAAGGGAATTAAGGGTTACGGGGAGCGGGCAGGAATTTGGACATGAGTCCAGGTTCGGATCGGTCATGGCCCTGTGGGTAGCGGAGCGGGCCCAGGGGTCGTGTAGCCTGATCCTGCTTCTGTTTCGTGTGTCTAATTCTGGTAGATTCAGGAGATAGTCCTGTGATAGTGGATTGGCGGTTAGGATCAGATCAGCCATGATCTTATTGAATGGCGGAGCAGGCTCGAGGGGCCGATTGGCCTACTCCTGCTCCTATTTCTTATGTTCGTATGTTCTCCCCTATAACCTTCAAGAGAAATGGATAGCTAAGGGATCCAAGTACAAGGAGGACAATGGAGTGGCATTTCCCCCCTTCTCTCTCTTCTCCAGGTTCGTCCAACAACAGGCAAAGGTGAGGAATGATCCAAGTTTCACTTTCTCCACCTCCAGCAGTTACACTTCTTCGAGAACAGAGAAACCCACAAAGTACAGCAATAAAGCCTCTGTGAGCGTGCACAAAACAAATGTTCCAGCCAAACCCTCAGTCAACCAATCCAGTTCTGCTGGGAATAAAGTGGATGACCCAGGTCGTCAGTGTCCAATACACAAGAAGCCCCACCCACTCAAAAAGTGTCGAAGCTTTAGAGACAAGCCTATTGATGAGCGCAAATTATACCTGAAAGAGAATCGCATCTGCTTCAGGTGTTGTGGGTCAACTATGCACATGGCAAAAGACTGCAAGGCGACAATCAAGTGCTTTGAGTGCAACAGTGAAAAACACATCGCAGCCCTGCATCCAGGTCCTCCTCCTTCAACCATCGAGAGTGCTGCGGTTGACAAAGAGGATAGCGGGGAGCAAAGTGAAAGCACATCTTCTTCAGTCACCTCCAAGTGTACAGAGGTTTGTGGAAATGCAAGCAGCCCACGCTCATGCTCCAAAATCTGCTTGGTTAAAGCATATCCTGCAGGGAGAAAGGAGAAGGCAATCAAGATGTACGCAGTGCTTGATGAGCAAAGTAACAAGTCTCTAGCGAAGACAGAATTCTTCAATCTCTTTGAAGTCAAGGCCAGCGCAGCTCCGTACACGCTAAAAACCTGTTCAGGGACAACAGAGACTACGGGTAGGAGAGTTGGCAACTTCATGATCGAGACCATGGATGGGAAACTACAGCTTCCCCTCACCACTTTAATTGAGTGTGACATGATGCCAGATGATAGGACGGAAATTCCCTCCCCAGAGGTCGCACGCCATCAGCCCCACCTACAGCCAGTTGCCAACAAGATTCCAGCTGTGGACCCGGACGCTCCAATCCTCCTGCTCTTGGGAAGAGACATCTTAAGGGTGCACAAGGTGCGTGAGCAAATCAACGGGCCCCACAATGCTTCTTATGCACAGCGGCTTGACCTGGGATGGGTCCTCGTGGGTGGAGTTTGCCTGGGAACAGTCCACAAACCAGCGGGTGTCAACGTCTATAAAGCAAACGTGTTGCACAACGGTCGCACACCCTTTCTCAGCCCATGCCCAAACAGGATCCAGGTAAAGGAAGACTACAATGGCATGACGCAGCATCATAGGTCAACCTCCTCTGCCTGTGAGGAAGAGGCAGGCCCCACTGTGAGCACAGACAGCCTAGGATGCTCAGTGTTTGAAAGGTCCAAGGATGATGACAAGCCAGCACTATCCATGGACGACAAAGCTTTCCGAACCATCATGGATGAGGAGGTTTACCAGGACGATGGACACAGCTGGGTGGCACCCTTACCATTTCATTCTCCTAGACGCCGTCTTCCGAGTAACAGGGAACAAGCTATGAGACACCTCTGCTCACTCAGGAGAACCCTAGTGCCGGTGTCCACCGACCCAGACATGCCTGCAGTCCTCACCCCAGCGACGCTCCTGACTCAAAAGATGAGTGCTTTTTCAGCCCCCTCTGGAAACTTCGACATGGCTGAGCTGCACAGGAAGCAGTGGAAGCAAGTCCAGTGTCTTGCAGACCCTTTTTGGATGAGATGGAGAGGAGAGTATTTGTCCACCCTACAGAGCCGTAGGAAATGGACAGAAGACAAGCCAAATGTCAAAGTGGGAGATGTTGTCTTGCTGAAAGACAGCCAAGCACACAGAAATGAATGGCCAGTGAGACTGGTTGTCAAAACTCTGCCGAGCAGGGACAAGAGGGTCCGCAAGGTGGAGGTGAAGATTGTCAAGGAGGGTACTGTCAAAGTGTTTCTGAGGCCAGTCTCAGAGATCATAGTCCTCCTTTCTGAAGAAACCTAGAGAAAGGATTCTGAGTATGTTTGCAGCCAAAGGACGTTTTCTTTAGGTTTATTTTGTATCTGTAGTGGTACAATGGAATTGTACCAAGTGGGGAGTGTGCTGTCTCTCTTTAGGAATTTATGTTAGCTTTCCAGTTAATTCAGGGGTTTGAGTAATTTGGGTCGATTCCCATTGTGTGCCGCCACCTAGTGGATATTTGCTACCTAGCGACTGCAGTAAAAGCACAGTAAAGTGCAGTAAAGCACAGTAAGTGCAGTAAAGTAAACTACTGTATGTCACAGACTTACAGCCACACATGGTCTGGGAAGTTATATTGTTGCCACGCTTGAGCCTTGGATACTATTTGTCTGTAAGTACTTGAGAATGTTATAGATGATTAGTGTACACTGTATGTTGCAGAAAATGTTTAGTTTGTAACTTTTCTCTGTAAGCAAACTTACACAGCTAGCCGTGAAGTGCTCGCTCTCTGTCTAGCTGGTTAACTAGTAGCTGTATTTTGATGCACTATGTACAGGGCTAATTTAAAGAGAATGCCTTCCAGTTTGCTAAATGTATATTCACAGTAAGCTGTGTTTCCACGTGTTTGGTAATTTACATCCCAAATGTACTGTGTTGCTCAGGCGTACCTAAATTTGTGTATGCATATCAGTTATGCGCTTGTATACTAATGTGTGCTTCCATTTCTGTGTTGTATTTCAGTTTCACAATCAGAATCTTTCAGTAAAGTTTTATAAGAAAAGTCAAGCCTTGTGATTTTTATGGGAAGATATCAAGTTGTTCGCTACCTGTCTAGCTCTGCATAGGAACGCGCTGCGAGGGCAGAATACATACAATGTTGCAAAGATTAATGGTAGGCCAGGGGATTGGGAAATTTTTAGAAACCAGCAAAGGATGACTAAAAAAATAATAGAGAGAAGATAGATTATGAAAGTACACTAGCAAAAAATATAAAAACAGACTAAGAGCTTATATATAGGTATATAAAAAGGAAGAGAGTAGCTAAAGTAAACATTGGTCCCTTTGAAGATGAGACTGGGGAATTAATAAGGGAAAACAGGGAAATGGCAGAGACTTTGAACAAATATTTTGTATCGGTCTTCACAGTAGAAGACACTAAAAGCATCCCAATAATAATTGATAATCAAGGGGCTATAGAGAGGGAGGAACTTAAAACAATCACCATCACTAGAGAAAAAGTATTAGGCAAACTAATGGGACTAAAGGCCGACAAGTCCCCTGGGCCTGATGGCCTGCAACCTAGGGTCTTAAAAGAAGTGGCTGCAGAGATAGTGGATGCATTGGTTGTAATCTACCAAAATTCCCTGGACTCTGGAGCGGTCCCAGTGGACTGGAAAACTGCGACTGTAACGCCCCTATTCAAGAAAGGAGGGAGACAGAAAGCAGGAAAGTATAGGCCAGTTAGCCCAACATCTGTCATTGGGAAAATGCCGGAATCCATTATTAAGGAAGTAATAGCAGGACACGTAGAAAATCATAAGACAATCAAGCAGAGTCGGCATGGTTTTATGAAAGGGAAATCGTGTTTGACAAATTTACTAGAGTTCTTTGAGGATGTAACAAGAAGGGTGGGTAGAGTAGGAAAAATAGGGGTGGGATGGCCGTGTTAGATTGTATAGAATGGGCCGAGACTCTCGGGAGTTTAGAAGAATGAGAGGTGATCTCATTGAAACATACAAGATTCTGAAGGGGATTGACAGGGTAGATGCTGAGAGATTGTTTCCCCTGGCTGGAGAGTCTAGAACCAGGGGGCAGAGTCTCAGGATAAGGGGTCGGCCATTTAAGACTGAGATGAGGAGGAATTTCTTCACTAAGAGGGTGGTGAATCTTTGGAATTCTCTACCCCAGAGGACTGTGGATGCTGAGTCTGAGTATATTCAAGGCTGATAAAGGTTTTTGGACTCTAGGGGAATCGAGGGATCTGGGGATTGGGCGGGAAAGCGGAGTTAAGGTAGAAGATTAGCCATGATCTTATTGAATGGCGGAGCAGGCTCGAGGGGCCATATGGCCGACTCATGCTGCTATTTCTTATGTTCTTCTGTTAGTGTTCTTCTGACGAAAGGGAGGAACTGAAAGAGATCAGTATTTGTAGGGAAATGGTGTTAGGGAAATTGATGGGATTGAAGGCCGATAAATCCCCAGGGCCTGGTAATCTACATCCTAGGGTACTTAAGGAAGTGGCCCTAGAAATAGAAGATGCATTGCTGGTCATCTTCCAACATTCGATGGAATCTGGAACAGTACCCATGGATTGGAGTGTAGCTAATGTTACCCCACTGTTCAAAAAAGGTGGTAGAGAGAAAACGGGGAATTACAGACCGGTAAGCCTGACATCGGTAGTGGGGAAAATGCTGGAGTCTATTATAAAAGATGTAATAGCAGAGCACTTGGAAAGCAGTGACAGGATCGGACAAAGTCAACATGGATTTACAAAAGGTAAATCGTGCTAGAATTTTTTGAGGATGTAACTGGTAGAATAGATAAGGGAGAACCAGTGGATGTGGTGTATTTGGACTTTCAGAAGGCTTTCGATAAGGTCCCGCATAAGAGATTAGCGTGTAAAGTTAAGGCACATGGGATTGGGGGCAAGGTATTGACTTGGATAGAGAACTGGTTGGCAGACAGAAAGCAAAGAGTTGGAATAAACGAGTCTTTTTCCGAGTGGCAGGCAGTGACTAGTGGGGTACCGCAGGGATCGGTCCTTGGACCCCAGCTATTCACAATATATATTAATGATCTAGACAAGGGAACTAGATGTAATATCTCCAAGTTTGCAGATGACACAAAGCTGGGTGGGCGTGTGTGCTGTGAGGAGGATGCTGAGAAACTCCAGGATGATTTGGACAGGTTGGGTGATTGGGCAGGAGCATGGTAGATGCAATATAACATGGATAAATGCGAGGTTATCCATGTTGGTGTCAAAAACAGGAAGGCAGATTATTATCTGAATGGCAATAGATTGGGAGAAGGGGAAGTGCAACGAGACCTGGGTGTCCTTGTGCACCAGTCGCTGAAGGTAAGCATGCAGCTGCAGCAGGCGGTTAAGAAGGCAAATGGTATGTTGGCCTTCGTAGCGAGAGGGTTTGAGTACAGGAACAAGGATGTCTTGCTGCAGTTGTACAGGGCCTTGGTGAGACCACATCTTGAGTACTGTGTGCAGGTTTAGTCACCTTACCTGAGGAAGGACGTTCTTGCCATGGAGGGAGTGCAGCGAAGATTCAATAGGCTGATACCTAGGATGGTAGGAATGACGTATGAGGAGAGATTGTGTCGATTGGGCTTATACTCACTGGAGTTTAGAAGATTGAGAGGGGATCTCATCGAAACCTATAAAATTCTGTCAGGTCTGGACAGACTAGATGCAGGAAGGATGTTTCTGATGGCCAGGGAGTCCAGAACCAGGGGTCATAGTCTAAGGATAAGGGGTAAGCCATTAAGGACTGAAATGAGGAGGAATTTCTTCACCCAGAGAGTGGTGAACCTGTGGAATTCTCTGCCAGAGGGCAGTGGAGGCCAGTTCATTAAATATATTCAAGAAAGAGTTGGATATATTTCTTGAGGCTAAAGGGATCAAGGGATATGGGGAGAAGGCAGGAACAGGGTACTGAAATTGGATGATCAGTTTTCTGCCCTCGCAGCACGTTCCTATGCAAAGCTAGACAGGTAGCTAACAACTTGATATCTTCCCATAAAAATCACAAGGCTTGACTTTTCTTGTAAAGCTTTACTGAAGGATTCTTATTGTAAAACTGAAATACAACACAGAAATGGAAGCACACATTAGTATACAAGCGCATAACTGATATGCATACACAAATTTAGGTACGCCTGAGCAACACAGTACATTTGGCATGTAAATTACCAAACACGTGGAAACACAGCTTACTGTGAATATACATTTAGCAAACTGGAAGGCATTCTCTTTAAATTAGCCCTGTACATAGTGCATCAAAATACAGCTACTAGTTAACCAGCTAGACAGAGAGCGAGCACTTCACGGCTAGCTGTGTAAGTTTGCTTACAGAGAAAAGTTACAAACTAAACATTTTCTGCAACATACAGTGTACACTAATCATCTATAACATTCTCAAGCACTTACAGACAAATAATATCCAAGACTCAGGCGTGGGAACAATATACTTTCCAGAGCATGTGCCGCTGTAGGTCTGTAGTATACGGTAGTTTACTTTACTGCACTTACTGTGCTTTACTGCACTTTACTGCGCTTTTACTGCAGTTGCTAGGTACCAAATAGCCACTAGGTGGCAGCACACAATGGGAATCGACCCAACTTACTCAAACCCCTGAATTAACTGGAAAACTAACATAAATTGCTACAGAGAGACAGCACACTCCCCGCTTGGTATTGTACCACTGCAGATACAAAATAAACCTAAAGAAAACGTCCTTTGGCTGCAAACATACTCAGAATCCATTCTCTAGGTTTCCTCAGAAAGGAGGACTACGATCTCTGAGACTGGCCTCAGAAACACTTTGACAGTACCCTCCTTGACAATCTTCACCTCCACCTTGCGGACCCTCTTGTCCCTGCTCGGCAGAGTTTTGACAACCAGTCCCACTGGCCATTCATTTCTGTGTGCTTGGCTGTCTTTCAGCAAGACAACATCTCTCACTTTGACATTTGGCTTGTCTTCTGTCCATTTCCCATGGCTCTGTAGGGTGGACAAATACTCTCCTCTCCATCTCTTCCAAAAAGTGTCTGCAAGACACTGGACTTGCTTCCACTGCTTCCTGTGCAGCTCAGCCATGTCGAAGTTTCCAGAGGGGGCTGAAATAGCACTCATCTTTTGAGTCAGGAGCATCGCTGGGGTGAGGACTGCAGGCACATCTGGGTCGGTGGACACCGGCACCAGGAGTCTTGCTTTCATGATCGCCATGACTTCAGCCATGAGAGTGCTTAAGACGTCGTGTGTGAGACGAGTAGGTCCCGTCCGAAGCAGCATAGCATCCAGAATACGCCTGGCAACACCGATGAGCCTCTCCCATGAACCACCCATGTGGGATGAATGCGGGGAGTTACACACCCACGTGCATCCTTTCTTTTGGAGGTAGCTTCCTACCGCTGCATCGTCCGTGTGGATGTCCAACTCCTTACAGGCACCCACGAAGTTAGTCCCTCTGTCAGAGCGGAGAAGTTTGGCTGGACCACAGATTGAGAAAAACCTCCTCAGGGCATTGATAAAGCTGTCTGTTGACATGGATTCGATCAGCTCAATGTGCACAGCTCTGGTAGACATGCACATAAAGAGCACCGCCCAGTGCTTGCTGCCTGCACTGCCTCCTCTTGTGCGACGCGTCATGATGGTCCATGGCCCAAAGACATCAAGGCCTACGCTGGTGAATGGAGGCTCTGGAGTGAGTCTGTCGGCGGGCAAGTCTGCCACCTTTTGGTCCTCTAGCCTCCCTCGTAGCTTGCGGCAGGTAACACACTTGTGGATAACAGAAGAAACCAGACGCTTGCTCCCGATTATCCAGTATCCGGCTGCTCGGATAGCTCCTTCTGTTATGTGTCGTCCTTGGTGAGCCACTTGCTCATGATAGTATCTCACGAGTAATGTGGCAATGTGATGGGTGCGCGGGATGATCAGAGGGTGCTTTTCTTCTCTTGACAAGTCTGCGGATGATATGCGCCCTCCGACCCGGAGCAAACCATCTTCATCTGTAACTGGGTTGAGCTTTTTAAGTGGGCTTTGCTTGGGGAATGTCTGTCCCTCTTCAAGACATTTGAATTCCTCCTTGAAGACATCATGCTGGACAGAGCGAATGATCACACCTTTGGCTTGTGAAAGCTCACTTGTGCTGGATACTTCTTTAGAACATTTCCATCCTTTGCGTTCTATGTTGTCCGAATTCCCCTTGAAGGATGCTGCTACATGAATGAGTCGGGCTGTGGTTCGGCAGAGTGTTCTCCAGCTTGAGAATCGCTCGAAGCATTGTGAGCCCAACTGAGATTCTGAGGCTTTGGTGACCAGGGTCGTAACTTCAGGCCGAATCTCAGTATCAGCTTCAGGCTCCACAAGGGTGGAGGGATTGGACTCAGGAGTCACCTCTGTGTTGACATTAGACAGGAAAGAGGGGCCCGAGAACCAACTGCTTTGCTGTAGGTGTGCTGCTGGTATAGACCTGGTAGCATGGTCTGCAGGGTTCAGGTCTGTGGAGACATAGCACCACCGGTCAGGGTGAGTGGATCGTCTGATACGAGTCACCCAGTTGGAAACATACACATAAAACCTTCTTGTGGAGTTATGGATGTAACCAAGTACAATCTTGCTGTCCGTGAAGAACTTGACGGCGCCCACATCGATGTCAATCTCGTCTCTGATCAACTCGTACAGTTGAACAGCCAACACAGCTGCACAAAGCTCGAGACGTGGAATGGTGTGGGCAGGCCGAGGGGCCAACTTGGACTTCCCCATAACGAATCCCACATGGTATTTCCCATCGGTGTCAGCTGCTCTCAAGTAGGCCACAGCTCCAATTGCTACTGTGGAAGCATCTGAGAAGATGCACAGCTCTCTTCTCTGTGTTGAAGACAGCAAGCCTGGAATGTAGCACCTCTCTATGTGCAGGTCTTCGAGAGCCTTCAAGGACTCCTTCCATAGGTTCCATTTTGCTTCTTTTTCTGGGAGGAGTGGAGCATCCCACTCGCTCTGATCCGATGAGAGTTCCCGTACTAATGCTTTTCCTTGCATTGTTATGGGAGCTACGAACCCCAAAGGGTCATACAAACTGTTGACTGTGGACAGGACGCCTCTCCGTGTGAATGGCCTTTCTTCACGGGACACCAGGAATGTGAAGCTGTCTGTTTCCAGGTTCCAGGAGAGCCCCAGGCTCCGTTGAAGGGGGAGAGGATCCACTCCAAGGTGCAAATCCTTCAGATCCTTGGCACGGTCCTCTGCAGGGAAGGCTTCCATCACCTGTCCACTGTTCGATGCTACCTTGTGTAGTCTCAGGTTGGACTCTGCCAACATCGCTCTGGTTCTTGTCAGGAGATCTATTGCTTCTTCAGGTGTGGTAACCGAGGTAAGACCATCGTCAACATAGAACTGTCTCTCAACAAAATGCTTCGCATCGGAGCCATATTCTTGCTCACCTTTCTGAGTGGCTCGCCTCATGCAGTAGATAGCCACAGCAGGTGAAGGGCTGTTTCCAAACACGTGGACCTTCATCCTGTACTCCACCACATTCTTGTTGATGTCGTTGTCCTCATGCCACAGGTAGCGGAGATAGTCCCTGTGGTCTTCTCGGACGACGAAGCAATAAAACATTTGCTGCACATCTGCTGTCAGGGCTACAGGTTCTTTCCTGAACCGCAGAAGAACTCCCAACAAGGTGTTGTTCAAGTCTGGGCCACTGAGGAGTACATCGTTCAGAGACACTCCTTTACATTCAGCACTTGAATCAAACACAACTCGTAACTGGTCTGGCTTTTGTGGGTGATACACACCGAATGTTGGCAGGTACCAGTGTTCTTTACCTTCCTCCAGAGGTGGAGCAGGCTCGGCTTGGTCGTTGTCCAGCATCTTCTGCATGAACTCTATGTAATGGCCCTTCATTTCTAGCCTTTTCTCTGGTGTTCTCCTGAGTGAGCAGAGGCGCTTCATAGCTTGTTCCCTGTTACTCGGAAGACGGCGTCTGGGAGAGTGAAATGGTAAGGGTGCCACCCAGCTGTGTCCATCGTCCTGGTAAACCTCCTCATCCATGATGGTTAGGAAAGCTTTGTCGTCCATGGATAGTGTTGGCTTGTCATCATCCTTGGACCTTTCAAACACTGAGCATCCTAGGCTGTCTGTGCTCACAGTGAGGCCTGCCTCTTCCTCACAGGCAGAGGAGGTTGACCTATGATGCTGCGTCATGCCATCGTAGTCTTCCTTTACCTGGATCCTGTTTGGGCATGGGCTGAGAAAGGATGTGCGACCGTTGTGCAACACGTTTGCTTTATAGGCTTTGACATCCGTTGGTTTGTGGACTGTTCCCAGGCAAACTCCACCCACGAGGACCCATCCCAGGTCAAGCCGCTGCGCATAAGGAGCATTGTGGGGCCCGTTGATTTGCTCACGCACCTTGTGCACCCTTAAGATGTCTCTTCCCAAGAGCAGGAGGATTGGAGCGTCCGGATCCACAGCTGGAATCTTGTTGGCAACTGGCTGTAGGTGGGGCTGATGGCGTGCGACCTCTGGGGAGGGAATTTCCGTCCTATCATCTGGCATCATGTCACACTCAATTAAGGTGGGGAGGGGAAGCTGTAGTTTCCCATCCATGGACTCGATCATGAAGTTCCCAACTCTTCTACCCGTAGTCTCTGTTGTCCCGGAACAGGTTTTTAGCGTGTACGGAGCTGCGCTGGCCTTGACTTCAAAGAGATTGAAGAATTCTGTCTTCGCTAGAGACTTGTTACTTTGCTCATCAAGCACTGCGTACATTTTGATTGCCTTCTCCTTTCTCCCTGCAGGATATGCTTTAACCAAGCAGATTTTGGAGCATGAGCGTGGGCTGCTTGCATTTCCACAAACCTCTGTACACTTGGAGGTGACTGAAGAAGATGTGCTTTTGCTTTGCTCCCCGCTATCCTCTTTGTCAACCACAGCGCACTCGGTGGTTGAAGGAGGAGGACCTGGATGCAGGGCTGCGATGTGTTTTTCACTGTTGCACTCAAAGCACTTGATTGTCGCCTTGCAGTCTTTTGCCATGTGCATAGTCGACCCACAACGCCTGAAGCAGATGCGATTCTCTTTCAGGTATGATTTGCGCTCATCAATAGGCTTGTCTCTAAAGCTTCGACACTTTTTGAGTGGGTGGGGCTTCTTGTGTATTGGACACTGACGATCTGGGTCATCCACTTTATTCCCAGCAGAACTGGATTGGTTGACTGAGGGTTCGGCTGGAACATCTGTTTTGTGCACGCTCACAGAGGCTTTATTGCTGTACTTTGTGGGTTTCTCTGTTCTCGAAGGAGCGTAACTGCTGGAGGTGGAGAAAGTGAAACTTGGATCATTCCTCACCTTTGCCTGTTGTTGGACGAACCTGGAGAAGAGAGAGAAGGGGGGAAATGCCACTCCATTGTCCTCCTTGTGCCTGGATCCCTTAGCTATCCATTTCTCTTGAAGGTTGTAGGGGAGCTTTTCCACTATTGGGTTTACCCCACGAGCTGTATCCAAATACGAGAGGCCGGTCAGGTAACCTTCTCCCTCGGCACACTCCAGTTCGAGGAGAATGTCGCCCAGTTCTCGGAACTCGACATTATCTTTGTTGGTTAGCTTCGGAAAGTCCTCAATCTTCTTGAGCAGTGCGTGTTCAATGACTTCTGGTGTCCCATAACAGCCTTCGAGACATTGCCAAACCAGGTTGAGGCCTGCTGTGGGATTGCGGACGTGCGCTGAGCGAATTCTCTTCGCCTGTCTGACGACTCAGCTCCGAGCCACTTTGTCATCAAATCTAGTTCTTCTCTGGCTGACAGATTCAAGTCCTTGGTGGTACTCAGGAAGGACGCTTTCCATGACCAATAATTTTCAGGACCATCATCAAATTCTAGAAGGCCTGAACTTAACAATTCTCGGCGGATAAGGTACCTAGCGAGGTCTTGTGCACCTTGTGGCTCGGGTGAGGACTGCTTGGCTGGATTGGCCGAGTGCTGTGGAGGTCTCTGCAGGTAAGTCTTACTTGTTACTTCTCCTTTAAGCTCAGTGTCTCCAAAAATAGGCTGTTTGCTACTGTGGTGAGTAGCTGGTTCTGCGTCGAGATACCTGGATGTTTCCTTGAAGAACAATTTGGAGTGTTGTTGGACATACTCACTTGTATGTTGCACTGGACTGAGGGGCTGTTCTAGAACATATGCTTCATGGGTGGGCTCCCCGCCTTCGTTCTCCTCACATTCTTCATAAGCTGCAGCTTCAGCTTCAGCGGCAGCGGCAGCTCTCTGGCTTTGGAGAATGTGGAGACTGGCGTCGAGGTCAGCTCTCTGCTTCATCGCACTAGCGTCCAGGTCAGCTCTCTGCTTCATCACACTAGTGTCGAGGTCAGCTCTCTGCTTCATCACACTAGCTTCGTTTTCAGCGAAGGACAATTGAGCCTGGGCAGCTTTTGTCTTGGCACGTGCTTTGGCGGCTGCAGAAGCTGTCGATGACGACGGTCTGCTGGGCCGCCGAGATGATCTGGAGGATGCTTTAGAGGACTATGACTTGGCATCATTTGCTCGGAGAGGCTCATGCTTCTCGATTGGCTGGTCGATGTCCTCTATGGTATATTGTCTTCCTGAGCGTAGGCACATGGTAGCTGAGTGGTATCTTCTTGTGCTTGAGCCCGCTGTGCTGTTGTCTTTTTACTTTTCTGCCCTCGCAGCGCGTTCCTATGCAGAGCTAGACAGGTAGCGAACAACTTGATATCTTCCCATAAAAATCACAAGGCTTGACTTTTCTTGTAAAGCTTTACTGAAGGATTCTTATTGTAAAACTGAAATACAACACAGAAATGGAAGCACACATTAGTATACAAGCACATAACTGATATGCATACACAAATTTAGGTACGCCTGAGCAACACAGTACATTTGGCATGTAAATTACCAAACACGTGGAAACACAGCTTACTGTGAATATACATTTAGTAAACTGGAAGGCATTCTCTTTAAATTAGCCCTGTACATAGTGCATCAAAATACAGCTACTAGTTAACCAGCTAGACAGAGAGCGAGCACTTCACGGCTAGCTGTGTAAGTTTGCTTACAGAGAAAAGTTACAAACTAAACATTTTCTGCAACATACAGTGTACACTAATCATCTATAACATTCTCAAGTACTTACAGACAAATAATATCCAGGACTCAGGCATGGGAACAATATACTTTCCAGAGCATGTGCCGCTGTAGGTCTGTAGTATACGGTAGTTTACTTTACTGCACTTACTGTGCTTTACTGCACTTTACTGCGCTTTTACTGCAGTTGCTAGGTACCAAATAGCCACTAGGTGGCAGCACACAATGGGAATCGACCCAACTTACTCAAACCCCTGAATTAACTGGAAAACTAACATAAATTGCTACAGAGAGACAGCACAATCAGCGATCTCATTGAATGGCGGAGCAGGCTCGAAGGGCCGAATGGCCTACTCCTGGTCCTATCTTCTATGTTTCTATGTTTTCTGGGTGCCAGTGTACAGACGGTGTTGTGTCTGGGTATAATAAGACACAGACTGCAGGAGAAACGGTACAACAGCTGTTTACTCAACGTGGCTCACAGTGGAACTGCCTGTACAGATTACTACTCAGTGCTATATACAGGTGTGGTCACTGCCGGTACTACAGTATACATGAGCTGTAAAAAGTAGTTCCCCCCTTAAAGGTACATACGTTACAATTCCTCCCCTTTTAGATTAAAAGTACCATAACACTCATTTAACAATTAAATATCAAACTAATTACAATTAACACTTTTAACATACAACATTAGCTGAAAATAGTCTATTTATATATTCAGTCTTTGGGGAGGCTTCCTGATCCTTTCTGGATAGTGCCTTTCCCAAGTGTCTTGCTCTTGGTGCGGAGGCGATTCTGGCCCCCTGTCGTCGGTTGGTTCATCAGCTTCCGATGCTACTGTTTCCGGGGTAGGTGCGACCTGTACGTCGGGTTCATCACCGGGTACGTATGGGCGAGACATGGGGTTGACTTGTTCCTGTGACTCTAGGATCTGGTCAGCATGGCATCTCACGATGCTCTCCCCAACGTCCACTGTGTACATTAGTGGGCCCTGCCGTGTGCATATCGTTCCTGGCTGCCATTTTTCTGTTCGGTAGTCGCGGGCCAAGACTGGTTGCCCTACATTGAAGCTCCTTGTCGGCTTCTCATGGATGTGCTGGAATTGCTTACTCTCATCATCTCTTCGTACGTTTGGTCTAAGCAAATCCAGGCGAGATCTTAACCTTCGGTTAAAGAACATCATGGCTGGGGCCTGGTTGGTGACTGCATGTGTCGCATTCCGGTAGGCGAACAGGAAATTGTCCACCTTGTGCTGCAGCGGAGTGTTGTCATTGTACATAGCCTTTATTGCCTTCTTAAAGGTTTGTACGAATCTCTCAGCCAATCCATTTGTGGCTGGATGATACGGGGCGGATGTGTAATGCCTTACCCCATTCTTTTTCAAGAACCTCCGGAACTCTTCGGACACCAACTCTGGTCCATTGTCGGAGCAAATCTGTTCTGGCAAGCCATTCCTGGCAAAAATGGTCCGTAGGACTGCAATAGTTTTCTCCGTGGTGGTGGAGGACATTTTGATGACCTCAGGCCATTTCGAGTGCGCATCCACGGCTATTAAAAACATTGAGTCTATGAATGGACCAGCAAAATCAATATGCACCCGTTGCCATGGAGATGAGGGCCACTCCCATGGGTGTAGAGGGGCCTGTGGTGGTGCATTTTGGACTCTCTGGCATCCTGAGCAGCTCTTGGTCAGGTCCTCGATATGTTTATCGATTCCCGGCCACCACACATAAGCCCTGGCTAGGCTTTTCATTTTTACCCCTCCCAGATGACCCTCATGAAGCTCATTGAGCACTCTATCCCTTAACTTGGGTGGAATTACCACTCGGGATCCACACATCAAGGTCCCCCGGCACACTGACAGCTGCTCTCTCCTTGTCGAGAATGATGGCAACAGTGAGTCGCCATGTGCTGGCCATCCCTTCACCGTCAAATCATATACCCGAGACAGTGTCGGGTCATTTCGGGTTTCCTTTTCGATACAAGCATTAGTTACCGGTAGGTATTCAACTATAGTCGAATGGAATATTTCGACAGGATCCACTGCTGGTGCTTCCTCCACAGTAGGCAGTGGTAGGCGTGATAGCCCATCAGCATTTCCATGCTGTTTCATGCCCTTATATTCAACCTCATAGTGGTGCGCCCCTAGAAAAAGTGACCATCTTTGTAGTCGTTGCGCAGTCATCACCGGAACGCCCTTCTTCGGATTAAAAATGGAGACAAGAGGCTGGTGGTCAGTCAGCAAGGTGAATTTTTGCCCGTGCAGATAGTGATTGAACTTTTTCACTCCCCACACTAGGCTGAGGGCCTCCCTGTCAATCTGGGCGTAGTTACGTTCGGCTGAGGTTAGTGATCGTGACGCAAAGGCTATTGGCCTCTCTGAGCCGTCCGAGAATTTGTGCGACATCACCGCTCCAATGCCGTAGGGTGACGCATCACATGCCAACCGAATTGGTAATGCCGGGTTGTAATGGGCCAATACCTCTTTCGATGTGATTAGTGTTTTGCTCTTCTGGAAAGCTCGTCTACATTCGTCACTCCACTTCCATGGCACCCCAGTTTGCAGTAGGGTGTTCAGTGGTTGTAGTATTGTAGACAAATTTGGCAAGAACTTATGGTAGTAGTTTACCAGCCCGAGAAACGACCTCAGTTGTGACACATTTCCCGGTGCTGGAGCCTTGACTACTGCCTCAATCTTCTCTGGGGACTTATGTAACCCCTCTTTATCGATAACGTGGCCACAATACGAGATCTGTTTTCTAAAAAACTCGCATTTGGGGCGGTTAGCTCGGAGCCCATATTCCTGCAATCTAGTGAGCACCTGCTCCAGGTTGGCAAGGTGATCACTGTCAATTTTGCCCGTGACCAGGATGTCGTCCAAATAACACTGGGTCCCTGGGATCCCTTGCAGGACTTGTTCCATTGCCCTCTGCCAAATAGCCAGAGCTGATGCTACCACGAATACCAGCCGGTTGTATTGGTAGAGACCTTTATGGGTGTTGATTGTGAGGTATTATCTTATGTTCATTAATAAATAGACATTCTTATTATGAACACAGCTAGCTTTTGCTAGACACTTTTATTGAGCACATGTGGACTAGGTACAGTATCTGTAGAGGCATCCATCTTGACTGCTGCCTTGTGGGTAGCCTAGTGCCTCATGGGTAATGTAGTCTTAATATATATACAGCTGGGTAGTGTAGTCTTATACATACAGCTATATACAGCTCTACTCAGCTCTACGGCTCCACCTAGTGTCCACTATAGAATGACATGTGATTGATCATTACAGGTCGCTGGGATCCCTTGCAGGACTTGTTCCATTGCCCTCTGCCAAATAGCCGGAGCTGATGCTACCCCGAATACCAGCCGGTTGTATTGGTCGAGACATTTATGGGTGTTGATTGTGAGGTATTTTTTTGATGCTTCTTCTACCTCCATTTGCAGATACGCCTGGGCCAGATCAATCTTAGTGAAGCCTTTCCCTCCAGATAGCGAGGCGAAAATATCTTCAATCCGCGGAAGTGGATATTGTACGGTGTGAAGGACCGGGTTCACTGTTACCTTAAAGTCCCCACAGATGCGAACCTTCCTTGGTTCCCCAGGCGTGCTGCTCAATGACTTTTTCATCACAGGGACGATGGGTGTAGCCCACTCGCTCCAGTCTACCTTGGACAGTACACCTGAACGTTCCAGACTCTCCAGCTCTGCTCCAACGGCTGGGCGGATCGCATAAGGTACCAGTCTGGCCTTAAAACATTTTGGGCTTGCGTTTTCTTCAATTTTAATCGTCGCTGTCATGCCTTTTAGTGTTCCGAGTCCTTGCTGGAACACTTCTTTCACGTCAGTTAGGATCTTTGACAGTCGCCCAGGTGTGACGTCGTCATCCTTTTTGTCAGCCACAGTCAGTGCCTGTATGGAATGCCAATCCAGTTGTATTTTCCGGGTCCATTCACGTCCCAGTAATGGTGGTCCTCCATCTTGCAATACATACAGGTCTAGTTTTGGTGTTTCCTTACCGTTATATATAACGGTCACCCTTATTTTTCCTTTGGGGTAGACTTTTTGCCCCGTGTACGTCTTCAAAATAATTTTTGTGTCTCTCAAGGGTATGTGTGAGAATAGCCGCTCATAGTCCCGTCGGTTTATGACTGTTAGGGCTGATCCTGTGTCCAATTCCATCTTTACCTGGACTCCTGCTATCTTGAGAGTGACCCAAATGGTTCGGTGATCCTCCATTGTGACCACATTATGTAGTTTCAGACAACTCAGTTCCCTGCTTTCGGAGTTGTTATCACTCTTTTGTTCATCTGAACTATTCTCTGTCATCTTATGTACCTTCTTGTACTTTTCTTTGGTAGGTTTCTTATTGCTGGTTTTCTTTCCCGACCTGCAGACTCGTGCTATGTGTCCTACCTTTCCACACTGTCTGCACACTTTGTCTTTGAACCAGCAATCATTCTGGTCATGTGTTGTTCTGCTGCAGCAATAGCACTTCTCTGTTCCATATGACATTTCGTTTGTGCCATATTCTTGCGGTCTCTCTTGTATCTCTGCAGCGCCCCGTGCTGGTGCTTCATATGATACCGCAATGCTGAAAGCCTTTTCCAGCGTAAGGTCCTTTTCAGATAAAAGCCATTTCTGGGTTCCTTCACTTTGAAGCCCACACACAAACTTGTCCCTTAAGGTATCTGCCAGTCCCGCTTCAAACTGGCAGTGTTTCGATAGTTTGCGCAGTTCTGTTAAATAATCAGCATTGCTTTCATCCTTATGCTGGTTCTGCTTGTGAAACTTGAATCTTTCTGCTATCGGCAGCGGTGTGGGGTTTAAATGTTCCTGTAGTATCGTTACTATGTCTTCAAAACTCTTTTCCATTGACTTCGTTGGGGTTACTAGATTTCGTAATAAACCATACGTCTTTGCACCCATTAAATTTAACAATACCTGTGGTGTATGTAACCTGTTCCACCTTAAGAGAACTACCTTAAGAGATCACAGAATCACAGAATCACAGAATCCCCACAGTGCAGATAGAGGCCATTTCAGCCCATCGAGCCTGCACCGACACATACCCCACCCGATCACCGTAACCCCTACACCAACACATATCCCACCCTATCCCTGTAACCCCCCTAACACTAAGGGTCAATTTATCATACTACTTTCTCTTGGCTGCTGTATACTGTAATACCGGTGGTGACCACACCGGTATATAAACGTTGTGTAGTGATTTGCTGGGCAGTTCAGCCATGACCTCCGAATAGTAAAGACCTGTTAAAGTTATTCTTGCTGTCTGTGTCCAGTGATTTATAATAAGCATAACTGGGACACACAGACTCAACAGTGGCGACGAGTCCGATCTTACCCTGCGGCAGTTTTACATCCAAGGCAGCTTCGCCCTCAGAACGGGCGTCGAGAAGAGGCATCCGCCCTCATCATCCTGCTGAGCACCACATCGCACGGGAGGCATAGAGAACCCGGGTTAAAAAGAAAAATTCTGACCACGAAGCCCTCCATCAGCGACAGGCAGTGATCATCCCTTCTACCATGGCGGTGGGTAAGCCGATCAGCGACACGAGCAGAAAGTCGGCCGCGTTGGCTGTGGAGTAGGGGAGGGAAAACGGAGGAAAAAGGGCGGAGAACTCGACTGCGGCCGGTGAAAAGGGCCGGGCTGCAATCGGGGCCGAGAGGCGCAGCGACTGGGGCAGCGTTAAGGCCACGAGAACCGTGGAGAACTCAACCGCAGCCGGTGTAAAGGACTGGCCTGCAAGCGGGGCTGAGAGGCGCAACAGCAGGGGAAGCGTGAATGCCCACGGGAACTGCGGGGGAGCAAAAGCAGCGTCGGGGAATTGAGAACCGCTGGGGAGGCGAGAACGGCAGCAGCACGGCAATCGCCATTGCAGCCAGCGGGGGAAGAAGGCAAACGCGGGAAGCCGCCATTGTAGTCGGCGGGGGAAGAAGACGAGCGTGAGAAAAACCGCCAAGCGCGGGAAGCCGCCATTTTAGTAGGCGGGGGAAGAAGACAAGCGCGGGAAGCCGCCATTTTGGGAAAAAGAAAATTTAAAGAAACTCGCAAGGATGCCTAAACATGGTAACATCAATGCTTTTGATAGCGATGTCGAAGATTGGGCCACGTATGTAGAACGCATGGAAGTTTATTGTAAAGCAAATGAGGTACCAGATGATAAGAAAGCACTAACCTTATTAAACTCAATGGGTGCGAAGACGTACGGGCTATTGAAGCACCTTGTATCACCAGATAAACCGGCGGATCAGACTTTCGCGAATATTGTTACTGTCTTGAAAAATCATTTAAACCCCACGCCGCTGCTGATAGCGGAACGATTTAAATTTTACAGAAGAACGCAGCTGAAAGAAGAAAGCAACGCTGAATTCTTAATTGAACTGCGTAAGCTATCAAAGTACTGTCAGTTTGGAACAGGACTAGCAGATGCGCTGAGAGATAAATTTGTGTGTGGATTGTTAAAAGAGAGATAAATTTGTGTGTGGATTGTTAAAAGAAGGAACACAAAAGCGACTGCTAGAGGAGAATGATCTTACGCTTGATAAAGCTGTCACTATTGCAGCATCGCACGAAGCCGCAGCGAGAGGCACTGCGGAAATGCAGCTAAGGTCATCGGAACTCAGCACCAATCAAATGGCCTTGGGTGCAGTAAAGTGTTATCGTTGTGGAAAGACAATGCACGATCAGAACCAGTGCTGGTTCAAAAATCAGGAATGCAGAAAATGTGGCAGGCTTGGTCACATAGCTAAAGTATGCCGGTCAGGAAAGAAGACCAGCAACAAAAAGTCACCGCAGGAAAAGTGCAGAAAGGTACACAAGGTGACAGAGAACAGTTCGGATGAACAGAAGTCAGATTCAGACTCCAGCAGTAAGGAACTGGGTTGTCTAAGAGTACACAATGTGGGTAATGAAGCAGACCTCCAAACTATCTGGGTCACACTTCAGATAGCAGGAGTCCAAGTGAAGATGGAATTGGACACTGGATCGGCATTGACGGTCATGAATAAGCAAGATTACAAAAGGTTATTCCCACATATTCCCCTACGGGATACGGAGATTGTATTGAAAACATACACGGGGCAAAGAGTATACCCCATCGGAAAGATAAAGGTAAAGGTGGTCCACAAGGGCAAAGAAAGCAGAGGAATGGACTTATATGTGCTACCTGAGGGAGGTCCACCACTACTGGGACGGGAGTGGATCAGGAGAATAAATATGGACTGGCATTCCTTAAAAGCACTAACGGTAGATTCCGGTAAAAAAGATGTCAAACCTAAACGATTGTCCAGAATATTGGACGATGCTAAAGAGGTGTTCCAACAGGGACTGGGAACACTGAGAGGAATTACGGCAAACATCAAGGTTGAAGAACATGCAAGCCCGAAATTTTTCAAAGCCAGACCGGTACCTTATGCGATACGACCTGCTGTGGAAGCTGAGCTGGAAGGGCTAGAACGTTCAGGAGTACTGTCTAAGGTAGACTGGAGTGAGTGGGCCACGCCCATTGTTCCCGTCATGAAACGTTCATCGAGCAACAAGTCGGGGGAACCGGGGAAGGTTCGCATCTGTGGAGATTTCAAGATCACTGTTAATCCGGTGCTTCACACGGTGCAATATCCGCTTCCGCGGATTGAGGATATCTTCGCTTCGTTGTCTGCCGGGAAACACTTCACCAAGATAGACCTGGCGCAGGCGTACTTACAGATGGAAGTTGAGGAAGAGTCACGCCAGTATCTCACGATTAACACGCATAGAGGCTTGTATCGGTATAATAGACTGGTTTTTGGAGTGGCATCGGCTCCAGCAATTTGGCAGAGGGCCATGGAGCAGGTATTACAGGGAATTCCAGGCACACAATGTTACCTGGACGATATTCTGATTACAGGAGATGATGATGAGGAACACCTTGCAAATTTGGAACTGGTGCTCACCAGATTGAAAGAATATGGCCTTCGAGTTAATCGCCAGAAATGTGAGTTCTTTCAGAAGCGGATCTCGTACTGTGGTCATGTCATTGACCAGGAGGGGCTTCAACTTACCATAAGTTTCTGCCAAATTTATCCACGGTGCTGCACCCGCTGAACGCTCTTTTGCAGAAGGGAGTACCATGGAAGTGGAGTGAGGACTGTAAGAGGGCCTTTTGCAAAAGCAAGGCATTGATCACCTCAGAGGAAGTGTTGGCTCACTTCAACCCAACGCTGCCTATTCGTTTGGCTTGTGATGCTTCTCCATATGGTATTGGGGCAGTACTCTCACACAAGTTGCCAAATGGCTTGGAGAGGCCAGTCGCGTTCGCATCCAGATCATTGACCTCCGCTGAGCGCAACTATGCTCAGATAGATAGGGAGGCTCTCAGCCTTGTGTGGGGAGTAAAGAAGTTTAATCATTACCTGCAGGGCCAAAAGTTTACGCTACTGACAGACCACCAGCCGTTGGTATCCATTTTTTACCCTAAGAAGGGTGTTTCGGTGATGACAGCACAGAGGCTCCAGAGATGGTCCCTTTTCCTAGGGGCACATCAATATCAGATCGAATTCAAAGGTACAAAGCAGCATGGTAATGCTGATGGGCTGTCGCGCCTGCCACTACCTACAGCGGAGGAGGCACCGACGGTTGACCCTGTTGAGTTATTTCACTCGACCATCATCGAATGTTTACCAGTCACCAATGCAAGTATTGAAAGAGAAACCAGGAACGACCCGACACTGTCCCGGGTCTACGAATTGACAGTGAAGGGATGGCCAGCACATGGTGATCCACTGTTACCGGCATTCTCAGCAAGACGAGAACAGCTGTCCGTCTGTCAAGGAACATTGATGTATGGAACAAGGGTGATTATTCCTCCTAAGTTAAGAGAGAGAGTTCTAAAGGAACTGCATGAAGGTCATCTGGGGGGAGTCAAGATGAAAAGCCTTGCTAGGGCTTATGTGTGGTGGCCGGGTATCGACCAACAGATAGAGGATCTAACGAAAAGCTGCTCAGGGTGCCAAAAAGTTCAAAATGCACCTCCGATTGCACCGCTGCATCCATGGGAATGGCCTTCAACCCCATGGCAACGTGTACATATTGACTTTGCTGGTCCATTCATGGACTCCATGTTTTTAATTGCGGTGGACGCACATTCTTAATGGCCAGAAGTGATTAAGATGACTACCACTACCTCGGAAAAGACGATCGCGGTGCTAAGAACGATATTTGCAAGAAATGGATTGCCAGAACAAATATGTTCAGACAACGGACCGCAGTTCGTGTCAGAAGAATTCCAGAAATTCATGAAGAAGAATGGGGTGAAACATTATACCTCTGCCCCATATCATCCGGCTACAAACGGGTTGGCCGAGAGATTTGTGCAAACGTTCAAAAAAACAATAAAGGCCATGAGCGAAGATCAGATTCCACTACAACACAAGGTGGACAATTTCCTACTGGCATATCGAAACGCCACTCATGCAGTGACAAACCAAAGTCCTGCCATGATGTTCTATAACAGGAGGTTGCGGTCCAGGTTGGACTTGTTAAAACCAAATGTGCGGAGGGAAGTCGAAAACAAACAGTTCCAGCATATAAATAACAAGACCACTCGGAGTTTCGAAATAGGACAACCAGTGTTAGCCCGGGACTATAAAAATGAGAAATGGCAATCTGGAACAATTCGGGCCAGACAAGGACCCCTGATGTACACGGTAGATATTGGTGAAAATGTAATACGACGTCATGCTGACCAACTGGTAGAATCGAGAACAAGGGTCGAACCCAGGGTTACGGCAGAGACAACCGTGGAAGAAGTTAGTGAACCTGAAGCATCTACCTCAGAAGTGAATGTACCTGATGATGATGTCCAATCCATAAGAGATCAACTAGATGAGTCACCCCAGCAACGAGAATCAGAGACCCCTGAAAGGCGTTATCCAACTCGGATCAGGAGGCCTCCTCAGAGACTGAATCTTTGAACTGTTTTGCATGAAGTTGTATATATATATATGTTATTATGTTATGTTAAATGGGGATATACACTGTTAAGCTAAAAAGGGAGGATTGTGGTGTATGTAACCTGTTCCACCTTAAGAGAACTACCTTAAGAGATGTACTACTTTCTCTTGGCTGCTGTATACTGTAATACCGGTGGTGACCACACCGGTATATAAACGTTGTGTAGTGATTTGCTGGGCAGTTCAGCCCTGACCTCCGAATAGTAAAGACCTGTTAAAGTTATTCTTGTTGTCTGTGTCCAGTGATTTATAATAAGCATAACTGGGACACACAGACTCAACAATACCGACGCTTTCTTGTCATCTGACACCTCATTTGCCTTGCAGTACACTTCTATTCGTTCGACATATGTAGTCCAATCTTTGACTTCATTGTCAAATGCGGTGATACTGCCACTCTTCGGCATTTTGGGTGTGGTTTAAAATGGCATCTCCCGCGCTTTCCTTCCTCCCGGCAGC